>NW_027187359.1:20431480-20579877 GCF_028583685.1 Petaurus breviceps papuanus | reverse complement strand
TGTGTGTGTGTGTGTGTGTGTGTGTGTGTGTGTGTGTGTGTGTGTGTATGTGTTGGGGAGTGGGGTGGGTGAAGGGAATGATAGGGAGTAGGAGGAGGGACAATGAGAAAGTTCGCCAAAATTAGGCATATATCAAAGTTTCTCAGGTCAAACTTCACCAATATGTGACTTGTCTTCTTTGAAGAGGGTATCTTCTGTAGAGAAAGATGAGCTGCTAGTTCTGTACATAGAACCCCTTTACTATAGCCTCATCATGATCGTTTGAGCTAGACTCATTTCTATGTACATTTTACTCTCTGGCAACCCATATGGAAGTTGCTTTTTTTTTTTTCAGAGAAACAGCTGCAGTAGTGAAAAAGGCACCTGACAGTGTCAGAAGACATAGGTTTGAGAATTTGGTTTAGTCATTTGCTTTTTCTGATCCTTAATTGTAAAATGAAGGTAATAATATTTGTGCTGCTTACCTCACAACTGTTTTGAGAAAAAAATGAGATATACATAAAGTGCTTTGTAAACCATAAAGTCCTATTATTTTATTATCACTGGTGATTTGAAATATTTAAATCTGGATATTTTAATATGATCATTTTTGATATTCCAAATTGTCTTCCTGATCCAGGTATCAACCACTATTCAGCGTTGTCGGATCATAAAATCATAGCATTTTGAAGAAAGAATGGATTTTAGATATTCATTCAAATTCCCTTATTTTATGTAAGGTTTAGCAAGATTAAGCAACTTGTGGTAGGTCAAACGAGTAATTATTGAAGAGCCAGTACTGGATTGTAAGTTTCTTGAGGTTAGAGATTCTTGTCTCCTTATGATATTCTTTGTAAAGCAGGAACTGAGTAAATGAATGTGTTGTTTGACTGACCTTTACCTTAAGAAGTAGAGGGACTAGAAGTCCTAGGCCTACCAGGAACTGGCTTCTTCCTTTCTAGGGTGCCATTTTTCTTAATCACTTTTCCTGTAGGATTCTCACCAGTGTGGCTGAGGCAAAGGCCTTAAGGCTCTTCTAGACTCTACTCCATTCCTGATTTAATTTTAGATTAGTTATAAATCAGGTTAGGTTGGTAGGAAAAAAGCTTAACTTGCCCCTGAACAATATATTCCAGGAAGTCAATTCTAGGAAGTCATACAGTCTTCTGGCCAGATTAGACCAGTGCTGTTTCCTAGAATTTAAATAGAGGTTTTAGGGAACAGGTCTAGCAAATTTGCACTTTCTCCAAAAGTGTATCTACTGATCAGAATTCCATTTCTCTATTGAGTTGTATGTAACCCATATTTTTCAACATTTAAATGGGTAAGAAGTAGTAATTAGCTTCCCAAATAAGACCATCAACATTTGGCAAATGATTTTTGTCTTAGGCTTGTAAACTTTTATTGGAAATATATATACTGTTCAACAGAATTTTGGTAAAAAAATAGGCAAACCTTTTGAAAAGCTATTTAAAAATATTGTTTCAATCTAAATTTAGTTACCAGTTGACTTAAAAACTATATTCAGATAAAAAATAATAATATTCTATTTAAAATATTTCCTTGAAATAAATTTACCTGGCAGCAGAATCAGATAAAAATATTCATGGAAATGCTTGTTTGAAATCTGTTACTTCTGTTTTGAATTACGAAATCAGAATCACAAAGAAAGCATGTTATTTCTGAATAAGTAGTGGCATTTTTCTAACTGCTTGTCTCATGGACACTTATGCCATCATGGTAAATTCTTACTAATAGTCTTTGAACTTCTTTCTCTGTCCTTTTCTTCCTGACCATATTTTGCTGCCTTTAGCGCTTCAGCATGGAAGGGATCTCAAATGTCATTCAGAATGGCTTCCGCCACACCTTTGGGAATTCGGGTGGAGAGAAACAGGTGCTCGGTTATCTTTATTTTCCTTCATACTCTGCTTGTTGCATCTCTGTGTAAGTCAAGATCTTGGAAGCTGTTAGTTTTACTAATTAACTAAGACTATTACTTACATGGGAAAAGTGGAAGTTTAAGCAGACTTCTATATGTTTAATTCTGCAGAATTTTTCTTGAGGGAAAAAACTTTCAGGTTAGAATACACATGCACACACACACAGAGGCTTCACATGTGTTGTAGAAGTGTAGTCTTCATGCTTAAACTTAAATGATTAGGCACTGTTTTAAAAAATTAAGTAGAAGATGCTATTCCATATATATACACACACAGAACTACACATAGCATGATCTTATGTTTCATCAGAAAAAAGAGAGCCAAATGTTACCCCCTTTTATTGTTTGATTTGGCTTTTAAGGGAGTTTTCAGAGACATACATATATACATATGTAGATGGATTTTTTCCTTTTATTTGTATTAAAAGAAGACAGCAGGGGTTAGCTATATATAGGTCATAGTATATTGAAGTAAGTTATACAACCAGCCATTCTGAATTAATTCTGATAAGTGAAGGTTGGGGACATGGATCATCCAATATCATTAATGAACTTTTTGTTTATAAGAATTCAGGTTTGCAAAAGTATGTACAGCTTATTAACATTTCGATTTTCTCTTTTCTAACATAATATCCCTTTAAATATAGAAGCAGACTTCCATTAACAAGAGTTATGTTTAATGTCTAATTTTAAAAAGAAAAGAAAATTTACATTTAGCTTTATTACTTGTGTTAACTAGGATTAGCCCTAAAGTTAGCCCAAATATGATTCTAGATGGGATGGAACCAGAGCCCAGGGTTTTTTTTTTTTCCCCCTTGGCTTGCAATGTTTCCTATATACTATTTAAGAAAGAGTGGCAAACTCAGGTCAAATAGCAAAGTTGCATGCATGTGGTTCAGGGTGGGGCTGAATCTAGAGAGGATGCTAACTTTTCACGTCTCTCAGGGTGACCCCAGTTATTCCTAAACTGATTCCACTATGGAATTAGGATAAGATTTGCATGAAAGATTGTTTGTACTTAAATGGGGTGTATATGCCAAGGCCTGTGGTACTCTTACAGCTAGAAAGTTTTCTGCAGTGCATTGAAATAATGGGATAAAAAGATGGTGCTCATTAGTCTTCTGTGGTTTTTAAACAAAGAAGCACTTTCAGTTGTGTCATTAAGCATTATTGTGGTAAAGTCCCCATCAGAAAGAGGGTATGTAGATCCTTGAGGGGTCTCCCTCCAGGATATGGGATTGAGTTGCTTGCTATTAAATAACTTCTTTCATTTCAATCAAAGATTACAAGTGAGATAAGAGAATTCAGTGCTAGTATGCTAACACTGTAACAGATGCAATGAGGTGCAATAGAGCACTGGAATTAGAGTGAGAGAAACTGCAATGGAATCTTTCTTACTACCTGTGTGTGACCTTGGGCAAGTCACTTAACCTATTTGGGCCTCAGTTTCCTCATCTGTAAAATGAGAGGGTTGGACTAGGTCAGCGCTTCTTGAATTGTGGGTCACAACCCTATATGGAGTTGAGACTCACAATTTCAGAAGCACTGAAGGGGTCATGAGTGGAAAAAGTTTAAGAAGCTCTGGACTAGATGATCTTAAAATCCCTTTTAGCTGCAAATTTTTTACTTCAGTGTATGAAGAATTAATTGGTCTGTCAACTTAATAAGTACCAAGTAAAAATTGAAAAAAAAAATTGAAGATTTTGCTCAGAATGAGAGAAACTAAGTGATTGTTTTTTAGGTTTTGTGGATTTAGTGTTAGGTTTTGTGGCTAACAAGTATATAAGTTGTCTAAAAAATGCCTGTCTACTTCTTTGTTGATAAGCTGTTCTCATGTCTTTCTTTCTCTTTTGTGAACTTCATATGTTTTTAACTACTTATATAATTTAAGAAGTAATAATAACATGTCATTAATGTTTAAAAATATATTTGTATTAGCTTTTGGCAGTATGGTAGTTTTGCAGTTGTCATTTTGTTCTTCAAAACAAAATGTAACTGAAATTAAGAAAGGCAAAGGCTGTATATACATCGTGTTAATAAGATGGTATACATTTTAGGGACTAGATTAGATGGATTAGGGACTAGTTCTGGGATTTAATTGATATAGGAAACCTTCAGTTGAGGAAACTCCACCTATGCAGGTTGGTGACTTCTGTGTAACTGCTTTATGCAGATGCCAGTAAAGATTTTATTGAATATTTGCAAGAAGAATGGGACAACCTTAGCTTTAAAAGTGGACAGATTTTCTTTATATTAACGAGTCAATTTTTCAGTAATAGAAATATAAAATAACTTTGTATTTGAGGTATAGTAATATTTTTGGTATGAAATAGATTGATTTTGTTAAAAATGAAAAATGTATTAGTTTAATTTTATTTCTAATACATAACTGCACATATTGATTACTATAGCAATGTGTTAATGTTATAGAGTAACTAGACTTTTTATTAACTGAATGAATTTTTTGCAATAAACATAATAACTAAATAATTCTTTACTTTTTTTCACTTGGCAGTACTTGACAACAGTCATTCCTTATGAGAAAAAAAATGGACCACCTTCTGTTGAAGATCTTCAAATACTGACAAAAAGTAAGCAAAGTATATTTTAACCATTAATTTCTTTATTATTTTGACCCCTAAAATCTTTGTTTTTATTTAATGATATTTTTATGTCAGTTGGAAAAAGAATTGCTAGTGGTAGTAGACTGAAGACTTCTTCCTTCTAAATCTAATTACTGAAACTGGCCAGCTGCTGAAAGCTGTTTGGAGGTTTTTAGATCTTTGCTGCCTGGAAGAGTATACTCTATACCTATAATTTTTGATCACTGGGATTTCTCTACAAGAGACAGTATAGTGTTATCTACTGTAGATAGTGCTCAGGGTTTGTGCCTCTATTCTGGGTAAGAAAAGTCTCTTAGAACTCCTGGGAATGAAGACTGGTAGTTCTTTTTAAATTTTTTAAAATTTATATTTTTTTCTCAATTACGTGTAAAAACAATTTTTTAAACATTTTTTTTAATATGAGTTGCAAATTATCACCCTCCCTTTCTCCCTTTCCCCCCTCCTTGAGAAGGCAAGCAATTTGATATAGAGTATATGTGTTTAGTCAGGCACAATATATTTCCATATTATCCATGTTACAAAAGAAAACACAGACAAAAAAATAAAAAATAAAGTAAAAAAAATCTTTGATCTGTATTCAGAAACCATAGTATTTTTCATTATAAGTCCTTTGGAATTGTCTTCAGTCATTGTATTGCTGAGAATAGCTAAGTTGTTTACAGTTGGTCATTGTACAATATTGCTGTTACTGTGTATAATGTTCTCCTGGTTCTGTTCACTTCCTTTTACTTCCATTCATATAAGTTTTCCCAGGTTTTTCTGAAACCATACTACTCATCATTTCTTATAGCACAAAAGTATTCTATCATAATCCTATACCACAACTTGTTCAGCCATCTCTCAACTGATGGGGCATCCCCTCAATTTCCAGTTTTTTGCCACCACAAAGAGACCTGCTGTAAATATTTTTGTACATATAGATCCTTTTCTTTTTCCATTGATCTCTTTGGGAGACAGACCTATTAGTGGTATTGCTGGATCAAAAGGTATACACAGTTTTTTAGCCCTTTGGGCATAGTTCCAAATTGTTCTCCAGAGTGGTTGGATCAGTTCACAATTCCACCAACAATGTATTAGTGACTCATTTTTTCTATATCCCCTCCAGCACTTGTTTTCCTTTTCTGTCATATTAGCCAGTCATAGGTGGGAGGTGGTTTTTAGAGCTGTCTTAATTCGCATTTCTCTAATCAGTAGTGATTTAGGGGTGACCAAGTGGCTCAGCGAGTAAGAGCACTGGCCCCAGTGTCGGGATGACCTGGGGATCGAATCCAGGCTCAGATACTTAGCACCACGTGTAACCTTGAGCAAGTTACTTAACCCCAATTGCTTAAAAAGAAAAAAAAATAGTGATTTAGAGTATTTTTTCCTATGACTATAAGATAGCTTTGATTTCTTCTTTTGAAAATTGCCTATTCATAGCCTTTGATCATTTATCAGTTGAGGAATGACTCATTCTTATAAGTTTGACTCAGTTCTCTATATATTTGAGCATTAGGCCTTTATCAGAGAAACTTTCTGTAAAACTTTCCCCCCAGTTTCCTGCTTTCTTTCAAATCTTGGCTACATTGATTTTATTTGTGTAAAACCTATTTAATTTAATGTAATTAAAATTATTCATTTTACATCCTGTAATGCTCCCTATCTCTAGTTTGGTCACAAATTCTTCCCTTATCTATTGATCTGACAAGTAAAATATTCCTTGCTCCCCTAATTTGCTTATTGATATCACCCTTTATGTCTAAATCATAAATTTGACTTTATCTTGGTATATGGAGTGAGGTATTGTTCTATACCTGGTTTCTGTCAAACTGCTTCCCAAAACTGGAAATTTTTGTCACATAGTGAGTTCTTGCCCTAAAAGCTTAGATTTTTGAAATAGCCAAATGCTAGATTACTATAGTCATTTACTACTGTATATTGTGAACCTAATTTTATTTTAAAGTTGTTTGGAGGGGAATTTGGGAGAGTTCAGGTGAGTTCTTAATTGTACTCCACTATCTTGGATCTGCCCCCAAAGGCTGGTAGTTCTTAGAAGTACTCTTTCTCTCTTGAGAATTCATTATAACTATAGCTATCTCAAAGTCAGAGTGTGTATTCCAAAGCTATTATAGAAGGACTCCTACTGTCACTTCTTCAAGTTTCTTGCTCTCAGGAAAGATAATGGATATCCTCTATAAGATACTCATTTGTCAGTTAGGCTCATGCATGTTGAAAGTCAGTCATGATTAGGAATAGCTATCTTAGGTATATTCTTGAGCTAGATAGAACTGGCTTTTTATTTTCCTATTAAAAGCTTTGTATAGGAGAGAATGTGGGAAAATAAGTGAATGCTAATGAATTGTTGGTGGAGTTATAAATTTGTTGGACAATTCTGGAGAACAACCTGGAACTATGCCCAAAGGGCTATAAAACTGTGCTTACCTTTTGACTCAGCAATACTACTACTAGGTATGATCACAAAAAGATGAAAAAAAAGGGAAAAGGACCAACTGTACAAAAATATTGATAGCTGTTCTTTTTGTGGTAGCAAATACTGGAAATTAAAGGAATGCCTCGCAATTGGGGAAGGGCTGAACAAATTGTGGAATATGATTGTGATAGAATATTATTGTTCCCTAAGAAATGATGAAGGGGATGATTTCAGAAAAAACTGGGAAGACCTATATGAACTGATTCAGAGTGAAGGGAGCAGAACCAGAAGATCATTGTATCTAGTAATAGCAATGTTGTAATGATCATTTTTTGAAAGACTAAGCTATTCTGATCAATATAGTGATCCAGTCCAATTTCTGAAAGACTCATGACAAAACATGCTGTCCATCTGCTGTCCATATCCAGAGGGAATTGATGAACTGAGTGCAAATTGAAGTATAATTTTTTCACCTTATTTTTCTTACTTTTTTTTTGTGACATAGCTAACATGGAAATAGGTTTTGTATGATTTCACACGTATAATTGCTTGCCTTCTCAGTGGGTGAAGGAGGGGCTAGAGGGAGGGAGAAAAGTGGGAACTGAAAATAAAAACAATACTAAAAAATATATTTACATCTCCATTCTATGTGTGTATGTGTGTGTGTATTTACAAAAGAAAAGTTATTTGAAACAAAAAAAGCTTTGCATGTTTGGAAGTTTTTGTTGGTTTTGTCAGGTTTAATCCAGAAGAAGACAGCTTATCCAAAGCAATGAATGCTGCTTCTGATGGGCCCATCCTTATGTAAAGGCCACTGAATTGCCATCACTGTATAGAAAAATATGAGGATGATGTGTAGTCTTTATTATCCTTGTCTCTTATAAAAATTTCTGAAAATCAATCCCCCTTATCAAACACTTCTTATGGATAAGATGTTGTACTAGCCAAGATATAAAAACAAAATGAAAAAAAGATTCATTGAATACCCACTATTTGCCTGGTACTATGTGCTGAGTGCTGGGGATACAAGTATAAAAAAAAGTGAGATCATTGGGGTGGCCAGGTGGCACAGTGAGTAAGAGCGCTGGCCCTGGAGTCGGGAGACCTGGGATTAGTTCCAGCCTCAGATACTTAACATCCACACAAAATAACTGGCCGTGTAACCCTGAGCAAGTTACTTAACCCCAATTGCTTTAAAAAAAAATGAAAAGTAGTCTCCATCCTCATGGAACTTACATTCAATGCAGGGTGATGTGGTCCTTTAAGATCTTAGAGCACAGACAATGTTTCATTTTTTATTTTTGAATCCTCACTGCTTATTATGGCACTGGACACATAAGCAGTAACTAAAAAATGCTTATTGATTGATTTATTCATTAAGCATATCTAGTTATAAGTCACCTGACACCTAATTTATTTTTTAAAAAATAATGAAGTGTATATCTCCCAGCTTTCTGAATGCTTTGGAAAGCATATACTGAGAAAATTTATATAGATTCATCATTGGAAATCTATGGCTCTGTGCAAGTAACAAATTTCCCCCATCCCATCGGCCTCTATTTTCCTTATAAGACTGCTAAAATTTGTAATTAGAGAAACAACTCTTAGGTTGCAAAATGTTGTTGTTTGAACAAAGACTTGTCTAATCAATATAGTTCTGGGCTCTTACACAGTATGCCTTCCCCCTTCCCCCTTCACCCCCCACCCCTGTGCATAATTCAAATGGAATGTGGTTGTTCTAACAAACTTATGATTAAACTTATGATTTATCATGTTGCTTTTGTCTAATTGAAAATTATGTGCCTTTTTTCCTTTTGTCCATATTGTAGTCCTTCATGCAATGAAGGAGGACAGTGATAAAGTTCCAAGTTTGTTAACAGACTACATTCTAAAAGGTGAGTACACTTGAGTTTTTTTGGTAAGATAGGGCTATCTTGCCAGTAGATTTTTTAAAAAACCTACTAATACAGAAAATTTGTCAGCTCATCCTAAACTTACTAGATTTATGTGGTAATACACTAGTAGCTTACAATACTAGTGCTGTGGGTTACATCTTCACATTTTGTTAACCTTCTTATAGGTCCAGTGTATGATAAGTTTCATAGTTGAATATTAAACAGAGATGCAAGCAGAAGGGGGGGAAGGGGATGATGGCCATATAGATGGTATAAGAAGTAGGTTTCAACAATTGGTTAAGAGAGTAATCATGTCATAAAGGAATCAAAAGTTGCCACCTATAAGGAGACATAAGTAGAGCATAATATAGCAATAAGCCCTTTGGTAGAAAAGAACTCCAAAAGGAGATACTTCAGTTATTCTTGAAAGGGTTTAGGAGAAATCCAGAAACAGGCTGATATTGTAGAAGTTCAGGACTGAGGCATAAAATGTTGGCAGCATTGTAACAGATTCAGAACAGAACAGAAGCCAGGGAGGATCATTTGAGAAGTTAATGAAAATGCTTTCAATGTAGCTGAAAGGTCAGAAGCTGGATTTTAAGGGGCATCTGGAGAACTAATGTAATACTATATAAAACTAAAATTCCTCTTATAATTAAACTTGAAAGTATGTTGGTTATTGAAATACTTAGTCAACAGATTTGCAAAGTATGTAAAATTCATGTTGTAATTTTATGCCATGGTATTGTAGGAACATTCCACTTGGGGTGATAACTTTTTCTTTCCTATTAACTCCATTCTTCACCAATAAAGTATCTTCCTAGACAGGTTAAAAGATTGAACTTCTCTACTGGTCATCAGCTATCTCAAGGGGGACTTTCTTGTGCCATATTCCCTGTTTAAAGAAAGGGGAAATGTGATGAAATGGGTTAGATAGTAAATCTGACATGAGTGAATAAATTGTAAATGACTCTAGCCAGAAATTTATTGTGCCTCTAAATTCACAGGTTGATCATTAATAGATTAACATAATGAGAAAAAAAAATTCCTAATTCAACATGCTGGTTCTATAATGCTATGTTTTTCTGATGCTGGATTTTTAAAAATTCAGAATTTTTTTTATACCTGACATCTTTGTTTGCTTTTGTATTTTGCTAGCATTGGTATGAAAGCTGGATTGTTCTGAGGTTTGTGTTTTATTGATGTGATACAGGAATGAGAAGAGTATAAAGAACATGTCTTAATTTCTAATTAAAGTAGTACCATTCTCCTATGAAGGATAATGGTAGAATGAGCTTTTAAATCATTTTCTAAAATTTAACGTTTCACTGAAAAGAAAAAGTTTTATGATTAGGACAGCGCAGTGCCCTGAGGGAAGTAATTTTTAAAATTCCTAAATTGGGAAAATGTAGTACTATAAATTTCACCTATACTGCATCATTCCGTGAAACCACAACCTTATTTTTTGCATCCTTCCTGCTCAAGCAACTGGCTTCTAACTCTTATCCCATATTCTCTTAATAATTGCAACTGCCTTTGATAAGATGACTATGCATGTATATTGGTTTTGCATTTGCTCTCTCTGTAAGGACTGGGTGGAAAAAGAAGCTACAAGTGATTTGACCACAAGTAATTATGCAGTCAGGTGTAAATAAGGAGAAGAAATAAAGAATACCATGAAAGTTGTACAGTGGAAGTAGGGGGGTTGGTATGAGATGATTAAGCGGTACTTTTCCACCCATTATGGAGCTTTACCCCTGCTTCACTGTTTGCCTCCATGGGGACCAGTTGGGGAGTACTTTGCCAGCTGGGAGAGGGTAAGGGAGCAGGAGAGCTCCTCTTCTTCATTGGTTTAGTGTTGGCTTGTTAACTGATACTGATAGATGTGGCTTGTGTGGCTAAATACTCATCTAGTTTTAAAACAAAGCTGAGAAGTGAAAGAAGGTTCCAATGAGGATGTAAAGAATGCCTCACTTAGTTTTGCAGGTGACTTGGAGGGAGGAATAGAAGAAGCATGGGCCAGTTAAGCAGCTCTTTCCTATCCCTGCTTAATTGTTCCCACTGCTGCCTCTGCCATCCAAGAGGGCTGAAGGCAGGAAGGTTAGGAGGGATGGCTGCTGCCGTATTGTTACTCTATGGGAATAAAAATGTTAGCAGAAATTTTGCACCCTTATTTTACTACATAAGGATCTTTCTTTGCTTTTTAAAAATGCCTTGCAGTATACGGTTGAAATTATAGTTCCTTCCCTTTAATAGTGATCAATGAGACATGGCCTTTAGGTTACTCATTTCTGGTCTGGAAAAACCTAGTTAATGTGTTTTGTTGTAACTTTTCATTGTGGGATACAGCCCTGTGAAATGTTTCACTCTGCTCTGTAGATCAGTGTGTGATACTTTAGTCATAGTAAGAATAGTACCAGTGCTTCTATAGTCTTATGTATAGTCTACCTATTTACATTTTTTCTTTTTCTTTTTCAGTTCTGTGCCCCACATAGAGGAGCAGCAGTTCACCTTCCTTGGACAGCAAGCTAAATCACTATTATCATTATCCGGAAAGCTCGTCTATATTTACCTCCCAGCGATGGAAACTGCAGTACTCGAGCACATAAGCTTCAGTATTAATAGGCAGTGGCTCCACTCATACCTTCTTTTGAACCAAGAGAAATTTTGAATCATGAGCATTATTTTTGTTTTTGCTAATCTATTAACAGTTATAAACTATCCCCTTGCCTTGAGGAAGGTAGAATAACATTACTTATGCAGTTCCCTTCTAATTGACTTACATTAAGACTGGGTTTTTATTGGTTTCTGGTCCTCCTGCACTGAAAAATCAAGCCTCAAGTGTTGAGAAATATAATCTGTGTTCTCCAGTGATAGCAGGAACACTGATTTTTTAAATAAGAAAATTAGAATATTATCTACCAGTATTGTATAGAGATTGAATCTTATGGAGCTTGCAGTGCTTTTAAGGAACTAAAAGCAGGCTAGGCTTTCCTTTTAGTTACTGCTTGGTAAATGCGAAGTCTTCATGCCATTGGAGATAACTGTATAGTTTGCTATTTGTTTTTAACCAGTGGTTTATTTTTAATATTTAATAGCCATTCTCTTCCAATACCGCTTAATTACTTTTAAATGTTTTGTTCCATGTAATTCTATTTGAATTGTTTGGAAATGCACTTTAAGAGGAGTTCTCATCCTTTGTGGTGCTGGAGAAATGATATACTACAGTATTGTCCTTGTCTTTTCCAATGTGGTATGTGATGGTATTTATAGTCATATTTTCTTAAGGCATTAATTCTACTCATGGATTTATCACTAATCCAGAAAACGTTTGCCAGTCTGATCAAGCCAATGTCATGTAATAAATGTTTAAAAAAATCAACTATCATAAAATATTTTATAATGTCTTATTCTAAAAATTCAAACTCAGACTTCCTGATGAGGATTCCTTTGATGTCTCAGTAACTTGTCTTTACTAATCCCTATAGAATTTAGAGCTTCAACCTGAAGAATCTCATACAGCACAGGAAGGTTAAAGAGACCACAGCTCCTTCCAAAGAGCTGCCATAGTAGCAATCTTGCTCATTTCTTAGGACTGCATGGAATACTTACAAGGTGGAACAGATACTATAATATTTTTAAACTGTAATAACTTTTTATGTATATATGACACCATGTCATAGGTATGGGTATTTCCATGTTTATGTCTTTTATGGCACATAGCTGTTCCGGATGAAGCTGATTCTGAGCAGCTCATCCCATTTTAGTGGACTGGATAGCAGTCACTTTATATTGAATTTCATTCCTTCAACAAGCATGTATTAAGTGCTTTCTATGTGTCAGGCACTGTTAGGTGCTGGGGATCTAAAAACTGAAAAAAAAAAAAACCCGCCCACGTTCTTAAGAAATTTTTGTTCTACTGGGGACATGAACACATGAAAGTAAAGTGAGAATATGTGTATAGATAGAAAGTAATTTTGCTTGGAGGGGAGGCATTAACAACTTCCGGTAAGAAGTAGTATTTAAGCTGAAATTTAAAGGAAGGGGTGTATTATAGGCATAGAGGACACCTTATATGATGGTGTGAGGATAGGAGATGGGAATTACACATATAGGGCAGAACAAGTATGCCAGTTTGGAATGTCAAATGTGTGAAAGAGAATAACATAAAAGTAATTCTGGAAAGGTAGGGCTGGAGCCAGATTGTAAAAGTCTAAAAGCTGAACTGAGGATCAGGTTCTACTTTAACTTGAAGGCAAGAGGGAGCCACTGGAGTTTCGAGTGGAGTGACAGGGTCCCGTCCTCCAAAATTGGTATTTGGCAGTTTTATGGAGGGTAGGTCAGAGAGGGAGGACTCTTGGCAAGCGTTCAGGTTAAAGGGAACTGAACTATGATGATGGCCATGTCAATGAATACAAAGGGATGGATGTTAAAGACATTGTAGACCTACAAATGAAAGCACTTGATTGATAATGAGGGGTGAGAGAGAAAAAAGAGTCAAGGACTGCTTCAAAGTTGTGAACATGTGTGACTAAAAGGTCTTTGACCATAATAGTGAAGTTGGGAAGAGGGAAGGATTTTTTTTAAAGATGATTTTAAGTATTTAAATATTAAAATTTTAAGTATTAAAATCTCAAGATTTTAAGTATTTGGATACATTAAATTAGGGTGCCTGTGGGCATATGGTTTGGAAATATATCCAACAGGCAGCTGGTCATATAGAGCTGGAATTCAGGAGACAGGTCATAGTTGGATATATAAATCTGGGAGTTATCTGAATAGAGATGATAGTTTGTGCCTGTTGGAGTTGATGAAATCACTGAGGGAGTGTAGAGAGAAAAAAGGCCCATGTGTAGGAGTGGGGCAGGAGGATGGGCCAGTGAAGGAGAGTGAAAAGGAATGACTCTCTTTCTGATCTATATTCATGATGGTCTCTCCAACTTAAATTAATTGGGTCAGCCTAACGTAATCAAAACCTCTCAATTCTCTTTAAAAGAAATGCAGCTTTATACTACCTAGACGAAGAAAATAATTGAGTACAAGTTCTTAGGGATGTGGGTATTTGAAGAACCAAGACTGGCGAAATACAAGGGGGATTTGACCTTTTCTGTTTGATCTTAAAGGGCAGAAGTGGGAGCCATAGGTGGATAGACATTTGGGCTTGTGGTAAGAAGAAATACCTTCCTGACGGACCTGTCCCTAAGTGCAATAGATTCCCTTGGGAGATAGTGGGTTCTCTCTCATTAGAAATATTTAAGAAAATGCTACAAGATTACTTGTTGAGAATTAAAAAAAATATTCTTGCTCAGACACAAGTTGTTTGAAGTTCCTTCCAGTTCTCAAGTTTTGATCATTCTGTGACCTTAGACTACTGTTTCTAAAATGGATGCTTTTAAATTGTTTAAAACAGTATTTTCTCTTAAGTGGGCTAAATTCACCTGTCTTATTTATCTTCATAGAAAACTTGACAAAGGTTGAACTGAAGTTTATAACATTCCAAGTTAGTGAAGCCTGAATTAGAAGTTAAAGATTTGAATTCTGTAGGTAGGTCAATAGGCATTCTTATTTTTCTACAGATGAAATGTTTGTCTGTGGTTATTATGTTGACTCTACAAAGTGATCTGAAATGTTTCCTGCTTTTCTGTGGCATGGCCCACATGATACCATTATGGATTAGTTCAAGGAGACTTCATGGATACTGTAGTTCATTAAGGTGAAGTATTTCTCAGCACAGAACTTCACGTCCATTTGCTTGTTCATTGTCATGAGCCTGTATTATCTGAATTTGTGATTGTCAAAACATTTGTATTAGATTCTGGATGTGTCCCTACTTAGTGATTCTAGTGTACCACAAAGGCAGTATCTTTCTGTAGAAACAAGTACCTCAAGGGTTGTATTTTTAGCCCAATATCTCTACCATGAAGGACTGTAGAGGGTCTCAGTTACACAATTTATTTGGGAAAAGCCTGGGTTCTTGGAGAAAAATTTTTTGGGGGGCATGTGGGAGGAGAGTTGGGGAGTATGTCTTTTATGCCAATAATTTCACAGCATTGACTTCATTTAAATAGGATGGGAAATAATTCTCTCTTAAACAACAGGTAATATACTCTACTGAAAACCACAGTGCATCTTTTAGATTCAAAATGTTTATTTGCTGTTAGGAACCAAATCACAAAGAACCACCTTACAGTTTTGCTTTTTGAAGAAAAGGAAACAAACTGTAGAACTGCAGTGCACTCCAAGTGCCACATATCTATTTTATTTTTCAGGAAATCTTATTTGTATTTCTTTTTACAAGAGCACAACAGGAACCAAAAAGTAAAAGAGTAATGATACAGCACTCAGGATAAATCATATCTTTAAAAATAATAATAACAAAATTTACACCATGTCCTATATCCTGTTAGTATTTTCAGAATATGGCCGTGATTGTAAAACAAAAGCAAGCATTTACAAATTTTTGGATAAAGACTTTTTTTTAAATGCCAGGAATGGATTAATTGTCGACAAAATTTGTAGTAATTAGGCAGATGTAAATCTGTTTCTGTAATACCGGATTTCTAGCAAATTTTGTTTTGGAAACAGAAAAAATATTGCCCCTTGATAATAAATCTTTTTTTTCTTTGATGCAAACAGCTAGAACACCTTTTTGATATTCTAAAACAAAAATGGTTACTCTTCAGATTAATAAATTAGGTCATTATAATAATAAATTAATTATTTGTTTTAAAGTTCAGCAACCTCTGTTCAAGTATTTACAACAATACTTGAAAGTTCCTTTACAAAACAGAACACATTTTCTTTTCACATTAAGCATACTGGGTATCTGTGTCTTTCACAACAAGCATTTGTAAAAGAAAAGTCAATGCACAAATGGGTAATTAATATAAAAGTGCTAAGAGCTGTTTGAAAAATTAACACTATAGTATACAGTCAGAGTTATAATTGAGGCAAACTACAACAAACTTCCAGCTTACTGTGGACAATATTCCAGTAGTTGTTTCAAACAATTGTTTGAAGAAAAAAATCCAGGAGCTGATTAGTGCTGCATGTAAATTGCCATCAGTGTCTCTAGCCAATGAGTACATTGAAAACCAATACTAAAGGAGGAAAAAAAGTGAAAGAACACCCTTCTCCATAGCAAGAGCATTGATGACTGACTGCTAAAAATGTGTGCACATGCATACCTTCTTGTGTGCACAAACACACACATGTGTGAATGTATATATATGCATATATATATTTACACACAGGCACACACTTTCCTCACTTTCAAATTAAACTGTAGTTAGAGTGAGATCTTTTCTTTGTTTTTTTAAAAGTTCATAAGTGATTAAAAGCATTGGTATGGAATGCCTATTTAATCTATCTTTGCTCTGGTTAAAATCTCATAAAAATACATTCAACAGGAAAACATAAATTGTATGTGTATAAATATATATGTATATATATATAAATATACACATGCACACAAATACTCTTGTTTTTTTTTGAAGCTTAAGATATTTACATAAATATTCCTATAATTGCTAAAGTTTAAAGAGGCATAATTTTTTTCTGAGCTTCAACAAAGGTGCTTGAATAATATACAATTAAAATTAAGCTGCTTCCTAGCACGGAAGTAGTTTCTATTTTGTAGAACCAGTAAATAATAAGGAAAAATCCTAAAACAGTCTCTTTTTTTCCTTAAAAAAAAACACAACAAAAAAACAAAAACCAACACAAAACCTGTTTCCTTTTAAGCTAGAGCTTCAACAAAAACTAACCTTTTTTATACTTTGAAACTATGAACAACCAACACAACAGAACAGAACAAAGCAACAACAAACAAATGGACAAGCCCCTGGAAATGCCTGGCGTTCTTTGCCCTTTCCTTCCTTCCAGACTGTCATAAGAAAAGCTCCAGTGCTCATATCAAGAAATGACTTCAGTCTCATTCATTTGCTAACTCTGCCAGTAACTGGCTGATTGGCTTGGAAGAAGACAATAAAAGCAGCACAAGGAATAACTGTACACATCCTTAATAACCCGCATCTGAGAGATCTTGCTAACCCATCACCCTGGCTTTCTCACTGCCTACTGCACATTCTGATTGTATAGAAGAACCTGTGGCTATAGGACACCCGGGATGGCTGTTAAAGGCTTTTGTCTCCGAGTGTTGTCATTCTGAGGTGGTTTACAGCAGCTGAATTGTGAGACCTTTTTCTTGTCTTTTCATTTAGGCTAGGCTTTGTTGCAACCAATGCAGCTTTAAGAACAATGAGAAAAAAAAAATAGTCCTCCCGATGCTCGGCCATTTGACTGGTTTTATTTTTACCGGGTTTCTCCCCAAGCCAAGCTGACCAATCTGTCTTCCCAACACAACCCTCCCACCCACTTCCCAAACTCAATGTTCCCACCCCCCTCCCCCAGTATTTCTACAGCTATATTACAAGCAAATATATCTTAGCAACTTTTGAAAACTTTGGTTCTAAGAAAACACTTGGTCAGTTATCGTGAGGAAGAGTGGGAATGCTTGTTCTGGCACCTCGCTGTAGACAAAGCCCATCCCGGGAAGGTCTTAGAGCTGTACATGAAGTCACAAATCCAATACAACCCACTAAGCAAGTGCACAAATTTCTAAGTTATAGCAGATTTTAGTCTTTTTCTGTCTTTTTTTTTTAAACCTCACCGAGGGTGTAGTTCTTCACACTGTCTGATAGAAATTATCTGCCTGAAGGTTGTTCTGTTTTTGCATGCTGTAGAAGCCACTAAATCTTGCATCTGGGTCAGCAATTCTTAGCATTCTCTGAGAACTATCCACCTGAACCATGGTTCCTTTCTTACAGTCCACATATACCAGCTGATTGTTTAGAGAAGAAGGCTAAAAAGAGAGAAAGAAAAACAAGAGTGGAATTAGGTCCCTAGTCAGTCTACAATGCACAAAATTAATATCAGTCTCCAAATAAAGTGATGTAACAATACTTTGCACTAGCCAAAAGGGTGAGATTATACAGTAATTCTGTTCATGGTGGTGTCACATTTCAAGGACAAATCAAAGCATGTTCAGTAGAAGAAGCCTAGGATGGTAGAGATTTGGATAGCATGTCACATGAAGTAGTGAAGGAATCTGAGGTACTTAGCTGTACCCAAAGTTACTCATAATCTCTTAATCACCAAATTTAATGGTCTCTTTTCAATCCTCATTTTTTTTCTTATATACTGTCAATGACTCTTCTCCTCGATACTCATCTTTCTAGGTTTTCACAACACTGTTGTTTTCTCTTTCTCTTCCTGTCTCACTGCTCCTCATTTTCCTTCCTTTGTTGGATTCATCCGGGTCATGCCTGCTAACTATAGGTGTCCTTCAAGACTCTGTCCTAGGTCCTCTTCTTCCTCTATACTATTTCACTTGATGATCTCATTAGTGCTAATGGAGTCAATCATCATCTCTCTAGTGATGATTCTCAAATCTACTCATCCAGCCCTAACCTCTGCTGCAATTCCAGACTCCTATCTCCAAGTGCATACTGTACATCCTGAAATGGATGTTATGCAGACTTCTTGAATTCAGCATGTTCAAAACTGAAGCCATTATTATTCGCCCTAGAATCTTCCTCCTCTTCTTAGCATCCCTATTAATCTTGAGGGCACCACCATCCTCCCAGACCCCCAGGCTTGTAACTAAAGTGTCATCCTTGCCTCCTCTTTCAGAAAAGAAGGGCCAATATGTGAAAATAAGAAAGACCTTGCTAACAACCAGGGCCATTTGACAATAGAACAGATTGCCTTGTGAGGTGGTAAAATCCTTGTTTCTATAGGTACTGGGTTGGATTAGGTGGCTTTTCAGGCCCAGATCCAGACAGTGTTGCCTCCCTCATCCCCACTTCTTCCCATTAGAAACCTAGAGTCTTCCTGGAATTATCCCTGATTTATGGGCTTTGGCCTTATCTTGCCCAGATCCAGGACTTCACTTCCTGAATAATGGTGCCACCTGCCATGTTCAGTACAAAGAAAAGAAATGCAACTTGTCTACTGTCAAATTCTCTATTTAATTTAACTAATGCAAATTAACTCATGCTGTCATACATATGTACCTCTCCTGTGCTTTTCAGCACTTCTTTATGTATTGATTCCCCTTTTAGAATTTAAGTTGTTTGAGGGTATGGACTATCTTGTAGTAATTTTATCCCCAGGACTTAGCACAGTGGCTGGTTCCCCACTGGTATGGGGCTGATGTAGAAGTTATTCCTGTTTTAGATAGCAAATTGGATTAGATGATGTTTTCAGCCTTTCTAGCTACCTAGAATCCAGCTATTTAGAACACCTTCCTTAGTGACAGAGGCAACAACCTTTTATCCTGCCCCCTAGCAGACATAATCCAAACATGTTTGTGAAAGCTGATGGGCTTAATGTCTGTGCTCTCTATCAGTACTGACAGATTCAGATTCAAACGTCATTTTGAAGATTTTTGTTCTTTTTTGTACTCCAAGTTCTCTTCCCACTATTTCAAGAGCCAGTATGGGGAAAGCACTGGACTTTGAGTCAGAGTTAGGATTTCAGGCCTACCTGTGTCATTTACTAACTATATGACTTTGGTAAGTCACTCTACTCTGAGTCTGTTTCTTCATTTGTAAAGTGGAGACACTATTTGTACTGCCTATTTCGCAGCATCCCTGTGAGGCTCAAATCAGATTACTTATGTAAAGCTCTTTGTAAATTATAAAGCTATATAAATGTGAACTACTGATATTATTCACTTTTCCTTATCTTTTTTCTCTTTTTCACTATCACATTTTTTCCTCTGCCATCTTTTATACTTTCCCTTTCTATTGTGGACATTCTCATTCTTACTTGGTTTTGCTCATGTCCCACCCAGTATAATCAAGTTACACTTAGTTTTCCATAATAGTTATAATCTGTGTCTGTTATGAATAAGGCTATGTTCAATTGGTTCTTTGAGAACCTCAAGGTAAATTGAAGAGAATGGATGTTTCACATATCAGGGCTCATTAATCAATAGTATGAAATTAACAGCTATTTGATATTTATAGCCTGATAATCATTGGAAACTACATAGCATAAAACCTGAGTTCTACTAAATAATTCTTAAGCACTAAGTTATGCTTTTCTAATTTCACAAAACAATAAAAATTTCAATACTCTACCTTTGTAGGTGTTCTATACCAACAGAGCACTGGTATCCACTGTTTCTTCTGATTTAAAAATAAGAATATTACTATAAGACCCAGGACTCCCATTATTCCTGCAACCCAGGCAAAAGAAGCAAGAGAAGTATCTTCACTTAGATGTGGCCCATTCCCATCTCTGTACTCCACTTGAAGGTGACCCATGTCTGGGAAAAAATAAAACAATAAAACACAAGTACTTGTTACTAAATCCTAAACCAGTTTTGGAGGGCTATCCAAGTTACATTATAAACAAGTTTCATGGAATAATTATTTCAGTATTAAAAGGAAACATTCAGTCCAAATCATCTATGAAAACATTTAGTCTTCTAAAAGGATCCATTCCACTACTGTTTAGCTATTTCAAAATTCCTCTTCAACTGATTGGCACAAACTCAAGGCTTCCCCACCTCAATTACTCTCTAGTTATCAATGTCTTTTCCAAAGTGTGGTGCCCAGAACTGAACACGATATTGCAGATGTGTTCTGATAGACTACAGTGGGATTCTCATAACCTTATTCCTGAAAGCGATTCCTTTTTAAATGTAGCCCAACCCTTTTTTTGGTTGCCATATCACTTGATTCATTAAACTAAAAAAGTAAAAGCCCAGGTTTTTTTTTTTTTAGATAAATGGCCCTATGACAATACTTCCCCCAATGCTGTACTTGTGAATTATTTTTCTTTAACTGAAATCTAAGACTGTTATTACTTTTAACTTAATCTTCTTAATTAATTTTCCTAGTTTGTCAAGATTTTTTCAGATCCTCACACTGTCATCCAGTATGTTATCTATTCATCTCATTTTTATTTGCAGATTTCAGAAGGATTATGCCGGTGCTTTTATTGAAGACAAATAAAAATGTCAAAAAGCAAAAGGTTGAACACAGGTCCTTTATGGCCTCCTTTCCAATTCACATGGATCCATTACAATATGATTAAGTAACAACTTCCATATCCACTTGTACAGTTTCCTAGTCCATATCAGTCTGTCTTTTCTGCAAGAAAAGCATGAGATACTTTTATCAAAAAAACTTCTGAAGTCTAGGTAAACTCTTTTTGCAGCATTCCCCTTTTCTACTCTAATAACCCTGTCAGAAAAGGAAATAAAATTACTTTGTCACAATATGATCTTGATGAAGTCAGTCTGGTTCTTTGTAATCACCTCTTTTCCTAGTTCTGGGCAAGTGTTTATTAGATAATTGAAGTCCCCTATCACCATCAATCAACAAGCATTTATAAAATATGGTTAGGCCTCCCCCCCCACCCCCCCCTTTTGTCTTTTGATCCCTGCGTAAATTGGATTTTAAGGGAGGCTGAGCTGCATAAAGTTGTCAGCCTCATTCTCTCCTCCAGAGTCATCATAGTCTAGTGGCAGGACAGAATCAAGACAACTGGTGATGGCTCAAAATGCAGTGGATGACCTTGGCATCTTCGATGTTTAACAAAGCTCTAAGCTCTCCACAGTACCTGCTTCAGCTGCCTTCATGGCTGTTGGAACAAACTGTTCTCATCCACCCATTCCACCAGGGGAAGTCTTAACATGCTTGGGGTAGACACCCCCTAACTCACCAATGGGTTTGAGATCCCACGATTACCCTCAACCTGGTTTAGCTCTTCTGCTGAAATGGTTTGCAGGGGTGTGGCCACTGTGCATGCTACAGCTTCTTGGAGCCACAAGAGTTAGGTGATAAAACTCATGGTGTCCCAACCCTCAGGTAGCTAATAGTCTATGGATGTTTTTGTTTAAATTACAAATACAAGGTCAATTTGGGGAGGAAGAATGCTAGTGATAGGGAATAGGAGAAGGTTTATGTAGAAGGCTTTGCTTGATCTGAATACTGAAATGAAACCAAGGACTCCAAGAGGGGGAGATAAGAAGGGAGGGTTTTCTAAGCATGAGATACAGCCACATCATGTGTGATGCACAGCAAAAGTCAGTCAATGCTATATTATGCCTCTACTTCCCGAACTCCTCATCTATCTACTCTTTCTGTTCAGATGATCTATAGTATGTACTGATGAGTAAATTGCTTCTGTTTCTCCCAAAATTCATTCCATAATGCTTCCCTCTTCTTGTTCCTAGATTTCTTCACATAAAAATACTTTCTAAATGTACAATGCTATTCTGTTTCTTTCGAATAAAGTATATGCATCCAGACCTACATTCCAGTCATGAATGTCATCTCACCTGGCCTCAGTGATACCTAAGACCTAAGAGGTATAATTTGCCTTCTTTTGGTTAGGGCCTTTAGTTTACTTTGCTGGATTTGAGACTATGACTTTTACTGCTAGTTCCTTTCCTGGAATATGTTTCCTTTGAGCTTCTAGATGTCTCAGTAGCTATTATTTCTGCATTGTGGCTTCTTGAATCTTGAGATTAGAGGTTGTTTTTCCCCCAACCTTTTTAATTTAAACCTGTTTTGATTAGATTTGCAAGACACCTGACAAAATATATTCTCACTAACCTCTGTGATAGGTCTGACATTCTTGTAATTTCAGTCTGTGGTTTAGAAATTTGAATCTTCATTCTCAGACAATATCTTTTTGACCACCAAAGTCAATTTTTCTCTTTCACATCCTTTGTCCTTAACAGGCAGCAATGATGGCAATACCACCTATTCCTGCCTGGTCTCAGTTTCTTTCTCAAGATTTCATTACCTTTTGCAATGCTTTTTAGGTTTCTTCTGGCAGAATGAATTATGCCCAAGTGAATCATCCTAAGTAGTCAGCAAGTCATCTGTTTTAACCAGTCTTGGGAAGTTCTCTGTTATATCTTTGATATTTGCCCCAGGGAAGACAATGGAAGTCTCTATTGTTATTAGTTTCAACAACTGGGTTTTACTTCTCATTTTAGTTCTCAACTATGAAAACATTGTGCTATCAACATGATTAAAGTCTAGCTTTCTATTTAAGGGATCAAGTGAATCCCTTGGGGTGGGATCATAAATTCTGAGGGGGCAGGAGTATTAAAAAACAAGGCTGGGAAAGAACATCGGGCAGGTAAATGATGGTTCCAACTTGGCGAGGAAAATAAAAACATATTTAATTTGTGATCATAGCTTTAGGGCAAGAAAAGACTTCAGAGGTTACCTAGTCCAATGTCCTTTTTTTGATGAGGAACCTTGGGCCCCGAAAAGGGAAGTGAGTTACACAAGGTCACATAGGACACCGGCAGAAAGTGAAATAACGGATTAGGCCTCAGGTCCTTTTACTAGGTGGCCACAGCTCAGAGAATGACTAAAACTTGAATATAACTTAAAATTAAAAAAAATACATATCTTGACAAAGTTCTTAGAAGGAGAAACATTAACTGATACCTTAATAACACAATGGAAAAATAAAGAAATGTACAGCAAAAACAATCAGAATGTTCTGGAAAAGCCTTTGGTTTAAACTTATTTTGCTTTTTGGGTTAGTTCCCCAGGTCCATTGCCATTGCTTAAGTTAAACTATCAGGACTGGTTTGGAAGATTGTAACTTTGGCCTCTCCTAATTCAACTTAGCTTCTCTAGTTCATCCCACTGGTCTGATATTCAGTCCCAAACTGGAAGAAGGGTAAAAAAGAAGGGCAAAAGAAGAGGAGGACTACATTTGTTCCCTCTTACTTCCTTCATAATTTATAGAGGAATCATGAATTTTCTTATTTCCTATGAAAGGGCAATGGTGAGCAAGGGATGCTAAAGGAAAACTGGGAAAAGAAGTCTTTTGCTTGGTAACAAGGGCTGCTTAGAGTCTACCCAAAGAAATAATAATTTTAAAAAATTATTCCATAAACTAGTAAAATTTTCATTGTATCTTGTTGCTTTAAAATATTCCTCAACTAATAACTTAACCTTTTTCAACTGACCTTCTATTTAATACTTCAGTAACTTCTTAAATCATTCTCAGTGTCAGAAACCTTCTTTTAAGGCCCTCAAGGAAACTGATCTAACTATAACTTTGTCTGAACATTACTAAAAGAAAAAAGTCAAACTGTTAGAAAATTCAGTGTATGTGAGACATGAAATCTATATTGAGTTAACTATATATAATAAAATAGAAGATTCCATACTTAAATACTATGAATAGATTTCATAGAATCAAATATTTTATACGTCTGCAATTTCTTTATAAAATGACAAAAAAACCCTATCAAATACCTAATGTCATTGGTCCATAGATTTGAGCTGAAAGGGACCATGGAGTCTGAATCTCTCATTTTACAGAAGAGGAAAATGAGGCCTAGAGTGACCCAGCTGTTAAATGTCTGGGGCAGGATTTGAACCTAGAACTTCCTGACTCATCCAGCACTTAACTTCACCATGAACTTTCTGGTGTGGAAATATGTCAGCTCTTATACTTCTTTGTAAGACCATGAGCTTTTATTTCTTATTAAGTAGATAAGACATCTATTTTCAGTTATTTTTTTTAACATGTAATAACTAACAAATTTCTGATGGTATGTCTGGGATGTAATAATTGCTTCTAATTATTATGGGAGTCCATTTAAAAGTTTTCCTATGGGGATTTTTTAAAAGGCAACACTATACTATTTTTTCAATATCAAAATTAAGGGCATTAACAATGGTGGCAGAAAACATAAGATACTCTCTGAAGGCTGTCAAGGGTGTGTCTATACCTTGCATTACTAGTTCTAAAAGGCCCACAGTGAGAATCTGAACAGTTAGACAAGAACATGTAAAAAGAATGCCTTCACATCTATTAGCCCATTTATTCCAGCCTACCCTACAACTTACCTCTGGGGAGATGGATGATGTCATTTTCACTAGGGGTAGGCCACACTGGTACCTCCAATTCAATCTCTCCACGATGATTTGTCTTCTCAATGGGAATATTGGTTGGTTCAGGTACATACATCTCTAAAAAAAGGGATACATTTCATAAGAGATGACAAGAGTAAGAATATGATCATTTTCTTATTTTCAAACCAACCTGGGCATTTCATTCACTCAATATTTCTTTGCTGGTATACTAAGCGAAGTTCTAGTTCCTTGGTTTTCTTGAGTAGTTAAAGACATATCCATTATCTTGGTAGCCCAGGAGCCAAAGCCCATAAAATAAGGTGTAAGTTCCTTCATTCTCATGTAATGATAATGCATCTTCATTTTTCACCTCTAATCAGGAAACTGAAGGTATAGTGGTTTGAAACATAAACATTTATTTTGGATCACTTATGATAAACTCATATGGTACTTTGGGCATTCTTGCTATGTTGATTCCAATTAAAGTAAGGAAAAAATAGAACTTTAATGACTAAAGGATCTCCCTCTATATTCCCTATTTGTTTCTCCTTCTATCAATTCCTCCCTGCTCTCCTCCCCTGCCCCATACATTCTTGCTCTGAAAGGGACTGAATCAGAGACTTGGTGTGATATCCCCAAAGTAAGGTTAAATAGTAGCTTATTCATTTGGATGGTTTATTATTCTTTTCAGTTAAAATCATTAGTAAATTGTATTTATATACCCTAACAATGAGATATCTTGGCACTTTTTTGACCAACAGGCTCATAAAACAAAGCAAAGTTAGAAGAATAATATTATTTGTCTCAAATGCTTGATGTTTTTGGACCTGAATCTTCTGGGATTCACCTAAAATACTGAGAATTTTTCATGGGTACCAATAAAAGATATTTTTTGTAGCTCTTCTTGAAGAAAAATTAGCAAGAACTGGATTAATACTTAGGGAATTAGGGGAAAAAATCTGAAGCATCTCTACTTTATAATATAATAAACTTATTTTGCTAACCCTTTCCCTTATGACTAGGTCTAATATTTTAACAAATTATTTTTGCAATAAAGCTACTCATCATTTATAAGAGAACACCCATAAAAACAATAATCACAATGCAGTTACTAATAGAGCTCATCAACTGTTCGTTCTTGGTTCAAGTTATCTACCCAAATAATTCTCTAAGTGAACTGTGGGAGGGGTCTTAGCAGAAATCAGGGAGTTCTGGACCAGTGGGCTGAGGATGTGAGCTAAGTACCTATTCATTCATTCAGTTGTTTTTCAGTCATGTCTGACTCTATACCAAGAAGCAAAACTATTTGTGCCAAGGGGCAAAAGCTATTTTTATATCATTGTACCTTCTGCTTTGGCTTTCAGATCAAATGGTTTTTAGTCTCTCAGAAAAATGATGGTTCCCAATGATTTCCTGAAAATTCCAAGAGTAAAAACCGGTTCTGTTCTAAAAGTATAGTTTTGTTCTCCAAAGCAAAGACCCAAATATAATAAAATAAGAGTAGAATAAGCATTTAGAAAGGCCCTATTATATGCCAGGCATTGTGCTAAGTGCTTTCGCAAGTGTTACCTTAGGAGTTTCTCCTTATGATTAATCTTCAGGGCAAAAATAAAGCTATTTTATTGGTTATGTAGTAACTTCTGTTATATTGTAACTATAGTGAACATTCCCTTGCTAGGCTTATGCTGCAGTTGCTCACCCTCAATGCAGCACATATGACTTCTTGCTAGTCCAGTGACCAGCTAGTTCCTAGCATCAGTGTTCAATACAGAAGATTAATGTTGGACTGATTCCACAAAACCTGTTAGTATCAAAAGTAACAAATATATTCTCAAAGACTATATAAGTTTGGTCAAGTAGTTATTTGGTTGTCTTGCTAGGAGCAGAAATAAAAAAGTTTTGAAACTGGGAGAAAGACCCTTCATGCATGCGTGCACGCGCGCGTGTGTGTGTGTGTTTATGAGTGAGATGGATCCTTTCAGTGTTGTGGTAAAGCCTGTGGACCCCTTCTCAGGGTAATGTTTTTAAATGCACAAAATAAAATACATAGGATTACAAAGGAAATTATATTGAAATATAGTAATCAGAATTTATTTTTAAATGTTCATAGAACCCAGGTTAAGAAGGCCTACTTTTAGGAAGATATATTTATAATTTACAGTTATTTCTTCTCATGACCCCTATTTGGAATTTTCTTAGCAAAGTTACAGGAGTGATCTGCTTTTGACTTTTCCAGCTCATTTTACAGATGAGCAATCTGAGGCAAGAAGGATTAAGTGACTTGCCCAGGGTCACACAGCTAGGAAGTGTCTGAGGCCGGATTTGAATTCAGAAAGATGAGTCTTCCTGACTTCAGGCTTGGTGCTCTATCTACTGCACCATCTAGCTGCCCTTATATTTATAATAAAAGACTTTTAATCAGATGATCATAGATTTAGAGCTGGGAGGGAACTAAGATCATCTACTCCAACCTCTCATTTTATAAATGAAATAACTAAGGGCTACGGAGGTTAAATGATTCAACCAAGATCACGCTAGGAAGAAGCTGCAGAGCCACTGATCCTCTGACTTCAAATCTGCCTTCCCATTACACCATGGCCTCTCATGGTCACCGCATCAAGTGTACAAAATACTCTATCTCTACATGGCAACTTATTTCACAAAAATTAGAGGAATTTCTCTAGGATAAAGGTGACCTCTTGTGTGAATAATAAAGAAAGCACACATGTGGTGAATGATGCTAAAATGTTCTCACCACTCATCACCTCAAGCAGAACACACTTAGGACCTTTTCCACTAAAAGCAGCTAAAATCATTTGTAAACCGCCTTTATTTTTTTCCTTAAAAACAGACTCCTTTCATTTTTTCTTTAGACAGAAAAGTTTAGTTTCTATACTTATTTATACTAAAGTAGTTAAATTCACTCAAATTCTGTACCACAAACAAGAAGTTGTTACCAAGAAAGATGAGTTCTTTTCTGATCTCCCCACTCCAACTGCTTTTCATTTCTGTATCTGTATCCACAGAGTCATAGGTTCAGGCAGATAGCAGGTGCTCAATAAATGCTGGCTGCCTGACTGACTGAAAGGACCTCATAAGCATCTTTTTCTAGGTCATATTAATACAAGTTTCCAAAATTAATAATATGCTCTGGATAAAATAGAACATTGCAGATTCTCTTCTTACCTGGGCCCATGCCTTCTATGCACAGTCAAAAACTACATACTGTTCCAAAGTATAAAACATGACATGCTCAGATCATAACATGTAAGGCATGTTAGCTAGATCACATTCTAAAAAAAAAATTGGAGTGCATTTATAGAATTCCAGAGTTTAATAGTTAGAAGAGGAAAGAATACTTGCCACCATCAAAAATGATTACTTGATTTAACTATTCCCTTTATCAGATTTAGGGGAAACTGGGGTGGCTAGGTGGTGTAGTGAATAGACTCCAGCCCTGGAGTCAGGGGGACCTGAGTTCAAATCTGGCCTCAGACACTTAACATTTATTAGCTGTGTGACCTTGGGCAGATCACTTAACCCCAATTGCCCTGCCTTCTCCCCTTCAAAAAGCAAAAACAGAATTAGGAGAAATTATTATGAGCAGAGATAGGATTATCTAAAGAGGTAGAAAAATTCCAAAGGATGTAAAACATTTTAGCTGTTTGGGTATGGGGGAAGGGTATGCATCTTACTGAAAGAGGTTCATGGAAAGCAATAAGTGTGATTGTATTTAAAATCCTTTTCTTCTGATGAGCCGACATCTTCTCTTGGGCAGAATATGTGAAGATCTCTTAGTAAAACTTTTAGAAAGATCTAGCTGGCTGGACAGAACAATGGGAAAGTGCCAGTATCTATGGTCTTATTTATCCTCATGGTATCCCGGGGAATCAGAGAAAGAATAAATGTATATATTCTCATTATATGGAAAGAAATGAAGGTGTAGGAGTAAGAGACTCGCTTAAGATCACATGGAGCGCTATCAGTGGAGCTGGAAAGAGAAGCCAGGTTTTCTAGTTTCTGGTTTTACTCTGTGCTGCCTCTTCCCTAGGCCTTTTGAAGATGATACACATTTTTCAGTTCTCATTAAATCTGAACTGCAGAAATAAGAGGGGAAAGGGACCTCAGAGGCCATTAAGTCCCACAAACCCCCAAACTGGAATTCCCTCTACACCTCTAATATGTGGTTATTATATCCATTTTATCCTCTATCAATCCTGTTTGTATACTGTCTGCATGTTGTCTCCCCCATTAGACTGTGATCTCCTTGACAGCAGAGATTTTTTTTATCTTTCTTTGTATCTCCAGCTCTTAGTCAATTGCCTTGACACCACAGGCACTTAATAAATGCTTGTTGACTTATTGCCTTGACTTTAAGTGAAAGGAAGCCAGATATCTTGTAATGCAACACATTCTATTTTGGACTGGGTCTACTGTTAGGAAATCTTTCCTTTAGGCCCAAACCTCTCTTTCTGCAACTTTCACCCACTGTTACTCCCTCTGAAGCCAAATAGAACAAGCCTGCTCCCTATTTTACATAAAAGCCCTCCAAATGTTTTTTTTAAAGGCTATTACATCACTTCTAGATTAAAGTTTCCCTATTCTTTTGACCAATTCCCATATGGAAATCCACCCCCCCACCCCCACAATGTTCTTATTAAGGTCCTTCCAAAAAAGGCACCCAGAACCGGGTCCACTTCAGATATATCCTCACTGGGGCTGAATACAGTGGATTCAGCACTTTCCTTATTCTAGATCTCATACCTCTTAATAAAGTCTAGGATCTTATTTTACCCGGATGCCATGTGACATTTTTTTTTTTGACAATTTAGATTAAGCATGTAGTTCTCCAAACCCTCAGCTCTCTTTCATGTGGATTTATCGGCTGATGCCTCCTTCCCATATTTGTGTAGCTCACATTTTGAACTCGTGTTCAAAGATTTTATGTTTATCCACATTAAATTCCATCTTTGTAGACTTGGCGCATCATTCTAGCCTGTTGGGATTATTTTGGATTCCCCATCCTGTCATCTGTGTTTGCTATTCCTCCCAGCTTTGTGTTACCTGTAAAGATGAAAACTATACCATCCATGCTTTTATCCAATTTAGTGACAAAAATAGTTAAATAGCACAGTGTAGTGCCCCTATACGGACAAGCACCTCCCTTCCATATTGATAACTCTTGGATAAAATGGCAGGTCACACTTTAGCACATGTGACTTAACAAATACACATTTTTGTAGAGAAAATAAACAGAAATCCCATATATTTCCAGATAAGATACCATAATTCTCTTTTACTTTTATCTAAAAATGGGTGTAATGATAATTGCTAGCAGTTAATAGCACTTTCCAAGTATTATTTTAGTTTCATAATAATTCTGGGAAATAAGTGCTACTATTATCATCACTGCCATCTTTTCTTTCTTTTTTTTTTTTTAAAGCAATTGGGGTTAAGTAACTTTCTCAAGGTTACACGGTCAGTTATTTCTGGGTGTAGTGCTAAGTATCTGAGCCCAGATTTGATCCCCAGGTCATCCTGACACTGGAGCCGGTGCTCTTACTCGCTGAGCCACCTGGCCGCCCCTCATCACTCCCATCTTGCAGATAAGGAAACAAGCTAACAGAAATTAAGAGAGTGGCACAGGGTCACACAGGTAGTAAGTATTTCAGGGTGGATTTGAAGTCAGGTCTTCCTGACTCTGCATCTTGCACTCTCTCTACTGAACCATTTAGTTGAAAGCAGCAAATTCAGGAATGTCAAAGAACACTATCCAAGAGTTTAAAAAAAAAGATTTGCTAGAAAGTGACTAGAAGACATTTAGTGGTGTACACACACACACACACACACACATACCCCTTTGTATGTGTTCAATAATATCTGAATTTTTTCTAAGTGGACTAATACAATAAATAAAATAGGAATGCAGTCATGTTATCTGCATTTTCCTGTCCCCTGTGTTTCTCCCTTCCTCTCTATTCTCAGCACTACCTCTCGTTCACACCTTATCCTCTCCTGTTTGGACTACTGCCAGGTCTTTTATCTGGTCTCCATTTTTTTATAATATACTTTTTTTGCATTGCCATCAGATTATTTACTGAAATATCATTTTTAGTATGTTATTTTGTTATGTATAAACTTCCAATGGCTCTCCTCTGTGAAGCCTCCACTTCAACCTATAATGATAACTACTTCCTCTGAACTCAGAGCACTTACCATTTGCCACTCCTATAGCACTCTGCATCAGTTCTTGCATTTTTGCCTTTATTACCTATTAGATGATTATTTAACTTCATGCTTTTGGACTTTGTCTTTCCAACTACACTGTTGGGTCCTTGTTTTGTATTTCTCTGTATTCTCTGTGGTGTTGAGCTCACTACTTTACAAAGAATAGATGTTAAACAAATATTTGCTGATTTAATTTTAGGCATTAGTTCTAAGTGGACTACTCAAACAACTTCAGTGGTATTGGGATGTGCCATGTTCACAATTATCTAAAAAAGAACATAAAAATTCTAAAGGAAAAAAAAAGTCACCAAACTTGTGAAGAAATGTTGATAAGCTCTGGGCAATAATAAGAGCTCAAAGAAAAAGCCCTATTTTTTCTTCTGGTTCCATATTGGAAATAAAATTAATGAATTTATTAAGCATATCAATACATTAAACTATTAAAATGAAACCATCAAAACTTTAACTCATGGTCCTTCCTTTAAATGGGAGATTTAGACTGTTTCTCTCTCTCGTGTCTTTCTACATATTTATGTACATACATTTGCATATGTGTATATGCATTTACACATACACATAACATATGTATACAAACACATATGCATATATGTGTATATAAATATAAATTTAATCTGGACCTGTGACTTTGCCAGTGTTGTTGTATGCTGGTTTTGAAACTCCTTTAACAAATTCAACTCTTCTTTAATTTGGAATTTATCTGGGTGACTTGCCCTGGATCACAGAATCAGGACTTAAATCTAGGACTTCCCAAATACTAGGTCAGCTCTCTATCCATTATTCTAAGTCTTTCAGATTTTAATGTTTTAGAGGAATCTCAACAGTAAGCTCAGCTTTCTAAAACAGCAAAATTAAATAAAATTCTGTTTTAGAGAAATAGAATATACATGCACATATATATATATATATTTTATACATACACACACCCAATTAAGGTCATATTTATACAATGCCTATAGAGGTGGCTAATTCAGTGAAAAACTCAATTAAATTTTTTGGTTCTCTTAATACCAATTAATTACTTGATTAATGAAAATGTCCACCTCTTTATGAACTGTTCTGGTATATTAGCCATTAACTGTCTATGAGTCCTAGCTATTATAATGAATAGGGTATCATATTCAGACACAATTAAGGAAGAAAGTTGTGAAATACTAACTCCTTAGGCTGACATTTAAGGTCTTCCAAAATTTCCTTTCTCCCTTCCAGTCACTTTAAGTCAAGACACACTGGGTTACTAGCTATTCTTTTATAGTATACTATGCTTTCCTCCCTCTGTGTCTCAAGATCTGCCATCCCCCGTGTGTGAAATGTATAATGTATTGGCTGGTTGAAATCCTATGGCTCTTTTCACAACCCAGCTTGGTAATACCAGCTTTATGATGCTTTCTTTGATCTCTTCCTTCTGAAAAATTTTAGAGCATTTTTCTTTGAGTTTTCCTTTTATCTCACCACATTCTACCTTGGACCATACTTGAATGAAAATGAATGAAAAAACACTTTTTAAGCACTTACTATGTGTCAGGCATGGTATGCTTGTTGTATCCCTTATTAGCTTATAAAACATCTTGAGAGCAAGAACTATGTGGATTTTTTTCATCTTTGTACTTAACTCCTTACTAGTAGTGTGATTACTTACTGTTCTTACAGTGTGCAAATACATATCTGTTGAATTGAACTGCATTCTTGAACTATTGAATGCCCATCCAGTACAATGCTAGAGTGGAGGTGGTAGCCTTCTTTAGTCCTTTTAGTTCCTCAACAGAATTCCAGTCTGAGTCTTTACAACTGGCTTACTTAATCTTAGCTCATGGTCTCCAGTCCTTGGATATATGGGGCTGCTTGGCTACTACAGAGGTGCTACTGGAAAGATAGGATTGACTACCAAGTCTCAGATTTATGGAAAGGCAGCATGGAACAGTAGATGCCAGAATTGGTAATCAGAAAGATCTGATCACATCCCAACTCTTACTAGATGACACTTATTAGCTGTGTGACTGTGGGCAAGTCTGAGTCTTAGTTTGTTCATGGGGATGTTGTGAGGCTCAAACAAGATAATGGAGGCACAGAGCTTTAGAAATCACAAAGCATCATATCACTATCAGGTATCTGTAAGTGAGAAACAATGATGGGAAAGGGAAGAAAGGCTACATTTGGGGAAGGGGAAATATGAGGAGAGAATCTGTGTGAAGCACAATGCATGGGAAGAGGTACGGAAGTGGAGCTGGTGACAGGTTAGTCAGGTACATGAGAGTAATGTCTGATATGGTAAGAGGTGAAGGAAAAAGGTATATATTCATGTGGTAAAGCACTAATTGAAAGGGGTTGGTGGGGAAAAAGCTTCGTGTAAATCCTTTTGATCTGGTCCTTATATCTAGTCACGTGTTAAAGCCCAGCCCGTTTTGTCTACTAGTATCCCTTTTATTGAACCTTTGGCTCATTATGTCCGTCTAGTTTTGTAAGGTGGGTATCAAATAGCAAAACTGGTTCTCAAATATTCAATATATTTTCTTTAAGATGCAGTGACAATACTTATTCCATAATACTCACAGGACCAGACTCTTATCTAAAGAGCATAGAACCTATACATCAGAAGAATCCTGGTCTTTTATGAGATGAAACAAAACCACAGCATATAAGTTAATGGACAGATTTCCCCAAGTATTTTGCTTTGCTCCTATAAGCAGCTTGAGAAATGTATATTAAATAGGATGAAACTTCTCGCACTCATGCTTAAACAAAACAAAGATAACTTGAAAAATGGGAGGACCATTGCTTTGTTACCTGGACAAATTGGGCAGCAGCTTCCTTCAACATTGATGGGTTCTCTACAGGGCAGAGGAGGGCAGCTGACGGTTGAGCACAGGGTCTGGCCCTGCAAACAGTAGCAGTGTGTGCAGCTGTCGATGTCCCATCTTTCTTCATCTGCATATGTTTTCCCACTGAAGTGGCACACGGCCTTCTTTGGTACTGGATCTTCTATTGAAGAGAATACATGGATGATGCTTTTTCAGAGGGTAAAGCATCACACTATACCATTTGCAAGAAATCAAGGGGTATAATTCTTTAAAAGTTGTAGTCATGTTACCAAAGTTTGGGGTGAATTGTAGGATATATTTACAAGGCTCAGAAATAGTCCTGCTCAGCTCACAAGTGTGTGTGTATATGTGTATACATGCACACACACATATATTTATAGAGAGATTACTGTAGTGGGAGAGGGATCAGGAAAGGCTTCCTGCAGAAGATGGTGCTTGAGCTGCACCTTGAGGGAAGAGAGAGACCTGAAGATCCTATGAGTCAGAAGAGAGAAGGGGTTATATTTCAGAGATGGAAGATGGTTAGTCCAAAGGCAGTAAGATGAGGCATGGAGTGTCTTGTGTGAGGAAGAAAGAGAAATTCAGTTTGGCTTATCTCAGAGTACTGGAGGCAAACTAATGTCCAACAACATGGGAAATATAGAATGAGGACAGGTTGTAAAAGGCTTTTAGTTTCAGTTAGAAGTTACTGAAAATAAAGATGTTATTTTTTCTCCCCATCTAAGTTCATGAATTCCTTGGAACCTATCTACAGACTCCTGGGGGGGTCTGTGGATCCCAGGTTAAGAACCCCTGCCTTGGAGGAAGAATAGAGCCACCTGAGATTGCTCAGTAGGGGTGTCAGATCTATACCTAAGAAGAATGACTCAGCAGAGCAGAGGATGGACTAGAACGGGGAGAGACTTGAGGCCAAAAGACTCAGTAGGAAACCACCAAGATAATCTCAGCAAGAAAAATTAGTGACTAAAATTTAGTGGTTGTCATGTGAGTAAAAAGAGGGAGTTGGATATGAGAGATAATGTGGAGGTAGAAAGAATGAGTTTTGGGGTGGCCAGGTAGCACAGTGAGTAAGAGCACTGGCCCCAGTGTCAGGATGACCTGGGGATAGAATCCGGGCTCAGACACTTAGCACCCACCCAGAAACACCTGGCCGTGTAACCTTGAGCAAATTACTTAACCCCAAGTGCTTAGGGGCGGCCAGGTGTCTCAGTGAGTAAGAGCACCGGCCTCAGTGTTGGGATGACCTGGGGATCGAATCTGGGCTTAGATACTTAGCACCACACCCAGAAATAACTGGCCGTGTAACCTTGAGTAAATTACTTAATCCCAATTGCTTAAAAAAAAAATTAGTTTTGGCAATTGATTGGATATGGGGGTGAGAGAGAGTAATGACCTGAAGATGACACCAGGTCATGAAGCTAGGAGACTGAGAGTAGAATAGAATATTCAATAGAAATAGGGAAATCTGGAAGAAAGGTGGGTTTTGGGGAAAATATAATGAGTTCACTTTGGACATGCTGAATTTAAGATGTCTCTGATATATCCAGTTTGAAAAGTGATACACATATGCATATACATAATGTATACACACACACACATATGTAATTTGAATTGAGATGATGGGATGATAATTAAGTTTATGGGCATTGATGAGGTTACCAAGAGGTGTTCTAGAGAAAAGAAAAAGGCCTAAGATAGAGCCATGGGGAAAACTTATGGTCAGGGGGCATGATATAGATGAGCTAGAGCCTGAGAGGAAACAGTTAGGAGAAGAACCAGGAGGAAGCGGTGGCATGAAAACAGGAGAGAATATGCAGGAAGAAAGGGTGGTCAGCAGGGTCAAAGGCGGCACAAAGGTTGAAGACGAGGCCTGAGAAAAGACCATCAGGTTTTGCCAATTATATATCAGTGGCAATTTTGGAGAGCAGTTTCAGTAGAGTGATGAGGTTTGAAACCAGACTGGGAACAGTCTGAGTGACTGTGAGAAGAGGAATAATGGAGGAGATTTAGGCGTACTGGAAGACAGAAGAGTGTGAACCAGTTTTTTAGGGAGAGGTTGAAAACAGAGAGAAAGGAGATAGTAAAGAATGCAATCTACTGGAGAATATAGGAAGAGATAGATAGCTCAAGGCCTTGTGAACATATATGTGAAATGTCTTAGATTAACTTTATAAAATAAAAATTTTATATACATGTATATATGTGTATTTATATATATGCCTTTGTTAAAAATTTCCAATTACATTATTCCCTCTACTTGTTCAAACTGAAACTGAAATAAATTTATATTTGAGTATTTTTACTGATTTTTTTCTTTCTTATCTACCTCCCCATAATAACAGCAGTTTAAGAACAAGCAATAGCAGTGCCATAAAAAGGACCAAGAATGTGTGACACCAGTATGAGGAATTAACATTTAAGTAATTATTTCCTTCACTCACCGAGGTTGGGAACATTTTCCACATGAAAAAACAAAACAAAACAACCCAGCGTTCAACCTTATTTAAAAATACTTAAAGCAAAATAAGTATTTTAAAACATTTTGTAAAAAAAGTAATATTCATTTATAATATTTTCTAGCTTAACTACAAATGAGGTTCTCTTCTCTTCCCAAAGGTTTTACATCTCTAGCTTGCCTGGTTTTGTCCTCCTTGTCTGCTCACCTTTCGCCAGTTTCCCAGAATGAGCGGAAGACAATTTCTCAGGGCTAGTCCTATAACACTAACTTGACTAATAGTAGTTGGGAAAAATGATCAATTGGGCAGCAGTCAAGTAATAACAGAGAGCGACAAATTAACAGGGAGACATTCTTTTGAGGAAAACTACTATTTGCCTTTGTACTGGTCAGTAAGCTGACAAAGGGAAAAATGATACAGAGAATAGTATACAGTGACCAGATAGTAACCAGATTAATTGAAATGTCATGCTCAGATTTAGGCTTCCTTGGTCCTGGTTGTGTGGCTGCAGATCTGTGATTTAACAATCACCAGTAAGTTCAGAAAGTGAGTGAAGTCATACAAGAATAACCTGGAAGGAAAATATTCTCTCTCTCTCGGTGCCTAGACCACAGCTTTTTGGAAACGGTTCTTTCAGGCTCAGTGCTAAGCACACAAATGTGTTTGGTGAATATTTGCTGATGGAGAGGATACAAAACTGAATCCAGAGGGGCAGAATATCTGTCTGGGTGTTCTGAAGAGAGCTGGAGTTGCAATGCTTAAGGAATAAAAGGGCTTTTCTGTCCAACAGAGTCACAAATTCTAGAGCAGAGTGGCTGGAAGTAGTTATCCTATGATTCTGTGTAAAACTATTCCAGAAAGTAAAAGGATCATGCATGGGATAATCATAATATTTTGAGCTGGAGGGCATCTTAAAGGTCACAGGATCATAAGATTAGAGTTGCAGAACTGAGAAAGAACTTAGACGCCATCTAATCCAACTCCTTCATTTTGCAGAAGAGGAAATTGAAGCTCAGAATCTATTTAAATGAGATTTCTTGTGGAAAGCCAAACAAACTATAGTTGGTAACATTTTGTCTCTTGTTTTTATGCCGTCAAAAATTCCAATGTCCTAGAGATATAATAGAAATGAATATATGTTAAGATTAAGTATGATAATATCTATTTTACTCATCTTCCCTTTCTATTGTTACAAAAATATACTACTTTTTACTTGTACATACTGTGACAGAAAGTTTTCTGGTCAGTTGATGTAAATTTTAAAAACCCTTCAATTGGATATTTTCCAGATTAAACTTAAGATAAAAGCTATTACCAAGAATAAAGCATGGTGGAAAGAATGGAATTTCTAGCAAACAACTACAAATTCAGCAAATACTTCAGATAAGATCATAGGATCATAGATCTAAGCAGAAAGGTACCTCTGAAAGCATCTAATTTAAATCCTTCATTTTATAGGTGAGGAAAATGAGACCTACCAGGGTTAAGGTCACTCAGGTAATAAGTCAGGATTTGAACTCATGTCCACTGACTTCAAAGCAACCACTCTTTCCAGTGAATCACACTGCCACAATGTCAATATAAATTAAAAGTACTACGATTTCTAGCCAATATCTCATTCATTAAAGTCAAAACAGAATAGTACAGATTGGAGTATGCAGTCTAATGAATATTTTACTGAAGTTTTTGTGCAGTTAAACATCTCCTCACAAAAAAATCTTAATGATGCTGTTTTACAGAACCCAAGAAAGGTTCATGGCATGAACTAATAAATACATATTGGAGATTTATGTAATAATTCTATTATTGCACACTGATGATGTAATCTTCTATGGAACATAGTATTCATACCATCAAATTATCAAGTATTTAGACCTTTGGACCTATTTTGAAGAAGGTCAACTTGCAATGGCACAGTGGATAAAGTACCAAGTCCGGAGTCAGGAGGACCTCAGTTCAGATACTGGCCTCAGACACTTATTAGCTGTGTGACCTCTGGCAACTCATTTAATATTGTTTGCCTCAGTTTCCTCATCTGTAAAAATGAGCCAGAGAAGGAAATGGCAAACCACTCTAGTATCTTTGCCAGGAAAACCCCAAAAGGAGTCACAAAGAGTCAGATATGGCTGAAAACTATGAAACAACTTTAAAGAAAGGAAACAAGCTTTTATTAAGTGCTTACTATGTGCTATGTGTTGTGCTAAATATTTGGGATGCAAATACAAGCAAAAAGACGACAGTTTTTGCCTGCAAAGACCTTATATTCTAGCTAATGCTAGAAGAAAAAGAATTAAAGACCTTGAAAGATCAAGCTGTGCCAATTGACTCCCTGCATTTTTTTTTGTCTTTTTGGAGGGGGGAAGGCAGGACAGTTGGGGTTAAGTGACTTGCCTAATGTCACACAGCTAGTAAGTGTAAAGTGTCTCAGGCCAGATTTGAACTCAGGTCCTACTGACTCCAAGGTTTGTGCTCTACCGTGTTTCCCCGATAATAAGACCTATCCCGAAAATAAGCCCTCCCCGTACTGTGTAAGATTCCTCTAAAATAAGCCCTCCCCCCAAAATAAGCCCTATTGAGATTGCTACTGTAGTGAAGGTGATCCCCTGCGCTACACACTACATTACGGTACCCTCTGTATGCACCGTCTCCCCCTCCCCCCGTGAAACGCACACTGCGCTCCGAGCTGCATCCAATCAGAGCTGCAGCAGTGAGCGCGTCATCCTGTTCTTCCCCAGTGATTTGCTTATTGAATAAAGGTACATTTTTTTTTCACATTTACCTGTTTATTAAAATTGCTGTCAATGTTCATTAAAATAAGCCCTCCCCTGAAAATAAGCCCTCTGGTGTTTTCCTGTCCAAAAAATTTAATAAGACAGTGTCTTATTATCCGTGAAACACGGTATGCACTGTGCCAACTAGCTACCCCAACACCCTGCATTTAAAAAAAAATCCATAAGGCAAAAAAAGGAGGGAAAGAATGAAAATTTTTTCAGAGTAAGATTACTATAATTTTTTGTTTCAATTCATATATCTGGTCCTTCTAATGTCAACAGGGGAAGTCACAGGAAAACCTCCATTTTTATTTATTTCCTGGATTTTTCTTTTGCTTGGGAAGAATTTTGAGAATTCTTGTAAGAAAACTATGGAGGTGTGACAAGAGTAAATGAATCTCCCTTCAAAGGACAAAGATTTATCTCATCTGTAGGTATTAAAAAGAATGTGTCACAGACTATGATAAGGTTCTCCCCTTTACCCCTCTTTGTTGAAGTTTCAGTAATGGTTTTAAGTCAGAGAGCTCAAATGTACATTAAAAAACAATCTTTGTAGGAGGCAGACATGTGAGACATCATCATACAACACACACTACCACAAATCTACTGTTAAGTCACAGAATGTTGCTACCTTTCAACCACGGAATGCAGACATGTCATGAAGGAGTCATTTTTTTTTTTTTACCTTTTGATTGTGGTGGATACAAGGAGGGAGAAAATGAGAAATCTTAACTCAAGTTTAACTGACTTCTCCAACTGTTTTTATGTCCCCACTTCCTTGTTGTCTTTTTAAAAAATCTTATTTCTTTATTCTACTTTAAATGTATAATTTAGATCATGATTATTTTTTGTGGGAAAAGAAGGGATGTTTGTCAAGGTTGAACCTCATTTTTACTCCTAAGTTGTTTTTGCTAATTATATTAGAAAGCTAATTAACTTCTGTGAAAGAGCAAAATAAATAAACTACACGAATCTCTTCCTCTATTAGTAGCCAATGTGATACTTCAGGGTACACTGTAATAGAAACATTTCCTACTCTGAAGCTGATCACACAAGGAAGAAAATAAATTATTGCTTAAAAATGGAGTCCTTCTGGATCTAGGGATTCATCTTACTACTTCCATGTTTTCTAGTATGAGGTGTGTGACAAGAAAAATCACAATAGCAATGCCTTCCCTGGTTGGTTTTTTCCATTGCTTCACAGGGCAAACTCTTCCCTTTACTGATACTGTGGGTTATGAATAAGATGCTGGCATTAAAGGAGGCAAAGACCCAGAGTGTGAAAACAACTTAGGCAGTCCTGAAAACTGCATCGGTTCTTTCAAGTCCTAAGGGTGTAATTTAGAACTCTAAAGCAATCATTTCCTACATTCTCAGGGGTGGTCCACAGAGAGGATGAAATTTCTTTTTTCTGAGGAACACTGTCAACAATAAGTCAGTTTGGTTTGTGATGTTAAGGTCTTTAAAAGTGGGAATTGAGTTTGTTTAACCTGCTTTTGCATAGCACTGTGTGTAAATTAATGCTTAATGGTTTTATAAAAGTGCATAATTTATTATTGCTAATAATATCCCATATATTTGGATTTTATAAATATGACCAGAGACATCCCTTATCTTCACCATGTGACCAATCCATCTTCCTTTTAAGATGGCAAACTTACTGTACTTACTACTTACTGTACTCTCTTTACTTTTGAAGAAAGTGAACACATTCTTATTCACTGAAGGGTAAAAAAGTCATACCATTAAATAATATAATAAACAGGTTTTTTATTAAGAACCTAATATGTGCAAAGGATTGTGCTAGTCACAACATCCCTATCTTCAAGGTATATATAGCATTATTCAAGAAGTACAATGTGAGGGGTGACAGGAAAGGTTGTTATCAACTATGGGGAACATGAAAAGCTTCATAAATTTGTATGTATACAATGGATAAGAGTTCAACAAGTGAAAAGAGACAAGGAATTTAAGGCATAAAGAACAGACTGAAGGCTGGATGTGGTGGCACATGCCTGTAGTCATTACAACTGAGGAGGCTCTGTCTTTGTCTTATATATGTGTTATATTATCTCAGTAAAGCATAAGCTTCTTGAAGGTAGGGGTTATTTCATTTGTATATTGGTACCCCCAGTGCCCAACAGTTAAGACATGTTTGCTGAGTTGAAGACCAGAAGGGAAAAAATGAGATTCACTTGTTCCTTTGATAATTATGTAGAGATAGCTGTAAACCATAAAGGATGGGCAACACAGTATCTTGCCTCAAATGACTTCCTTGGAGAGCAAAATGTAAACTGAACATAGTTAAACCTCTTAAGACTAATTCAGACACTCACAATTCTGTCATTATCTAAAAATATAGTCTCTTTTCCCACAAATGTTATACCAATGTAATTTTAATTGTATGAAGCCCTTAGTGACAAACTTGATAAATATTTGGTGCTTTACTATGAAGACTATACTTATTAGATAACAGAATGTAAAAATTCTTTCGAGGGAACAGTGAACAAGACAACTGTTTATCCAAATATAGAAAGTAAAGTTAAAACGCTATTATCTAGATTAATCTTTTTCATTATGATAATACAGCTATCAAAGCTTTATCTAAATTACTGTGAAAATGGTTTGAACTCTCTTTTCAAGCCTTTCACTGTTGGACAAGAGATATACAAGGAACCTTTTCTTTCATAACATTTTTGTTTCCTCCAACTCAATTTATTTTTTGGGACATGAAATTCTCTGTCTTCTTTTGATGGATTATAGAATCACAGAGTTAGAACTGGGAGGGGCCTCAGAGGCCAATTAGTTCAGCCTCTTCATTTTACAGATGAGGAGACTGATGTCCAGAAGAACCATAATAGGTTTTTTCAACATTCACTGAAAAAGCCCATGCCAGGAAGAGGATGAGCTTTAGGTCCATTCTGAACAACAATGACTGGAGCATTTGATTGAAACTTCAAAAATGAACAAGAGAAATGTTCCCCTTCTTTCATAGAGACAGTTGGCCTCAGAGTCATGATGACCTATGTTCAAGTTCTGTCTCTGACACATACTGGTTATGTGACTCCAGGCAAGTCACTCAACCTCTAAGGGCCGCAGGAAATTTTCTAAGATTTCTAAGTTGCAGAATAGTTGGTGATCTGCAATATTAGAGATAAGTTTCCTCATGGGGAATTCTCTACACTAATGAACTCACAGGTTCCCTCTCTACTCTTCCCCAGAGTTATATTACTATAGAACTTGCTAAAGTTATATGCATGATACTTTTACCTGTTTGGACTACTTCTGTATATCAAAAGCAAAGTAACAGTGTTTGTGTTTTACCCTCTTTCATGGATAAATTTTTTTTAAAGTCCTACAGAATCCTGAATTCTTGGTCCCATGACACCAAATGGAGAGCACATTTCCCAGTCTCACATCCTTCACTTTGAGTACTGTGTCAACAGAGGCACTGAATGATACATCACACAGTTCATCAACTAATGCATTGATATGTACTCCCCATCAACTGGAAATCATGTTGAAAGTGAGTGCCAGTGTAAAGGAGGAGGAAAGAAAAGAGAACCGGTAATGTTCAAGCAGGGAAGATAAAGGGCATCTCCTTTTTGAACTGTATAAAATAAAACAGGGAAGCTCAGGAAAAGTGACAGTAAGAGCTATGTCCCTATACATACCATGGCTTTCAAAGAAGAGCTTTCCCTATTCCCCAGAATGCTGGTCTAGTCCTTGTATATGCCTTACCCACTGCTGCCATTTTACAGTATAAGTGATCCTTGGGAATGCGACTCTGGCAACTCCCCTGGGGCCTCTTAACTACTTGGCCAGGCCATTTGAGGGGCTGAAGACCCAAGTTATGTTTTTTACACATGGCTGATGTTTATATAAGCTTCCAAGGGAAAGAAGGGATCCTTATTCGATACCTTGGTGTCAATTTAGTAAATGCTCACATCCCCACCTGAATAAAAAAGAGGCCACATGCAAATGATAGCAGCCCTCTTCCCACAGCCTGATTGCTACTGCCAGCCTCCCTGCTGATCAAGCCATTGCTTTCATATAATGACTGTAGCTGACACCCAAGATAACGGGTATTTTCACAGCAGAGTCTCTCACTAAGTCAACCAGGATCGCTATAATTTTATTTGCACAGCAGGAAGTGGTAAAGAATGCCGAAGTGAGAAGGGGAGCTGCTTTGGGGGACAGGGAGGTTTTTTAAATGATAAGGTACAACTTGAGATTTGGGGGGTAATAAGTCAAAAGGAAAATAGAAAGGGAGGGAGGGAGGAAAAAAGACAGGGAAGAAGAGAAAGAGAAAGAATGAGGGAAAGGAAAAGAGAAAGGAAGACAAAAAAGAACTCAATTAGACACTGCTGATGTGTGTTGTGATAACTCAAGACAGGCTTGAGAACTAGCATTTTTTACAAGAACCAGTGTCTTTTTACACTCTCTAAACTTTAAAAAGAAAAGGCACATAACCTACTTGAGACAATTGTGGCCATTTAAATCTCCCTGCCAATAGTAATTACAACATGGACTATAGTTTGGGACTCAAACTAATAGGAGTCAAGCAGCAGAGCCTTTCTACTTAGATATGTTCTCATTACAAATGTCATAGTCTCTGTCTCTAGAGATTATAAAGGAGCAAGTCAACACATTATGAATTTCTGGGACGGGATTAGCCACTGAAAGGCACTCGACAGCACTGAAAGGCAATGATGCCTGAAAGCATCATTCTTATCCTGAATGACACTGAATCTCTGGCTTTCCATAAGGCACCTTCTTAACACCTCTATAAATCCTAAGGAGTGGCCTGGACTTTAGCTAGATCACAATAAAGCCTGGGTCATCTAAGGTGATTTTCACAGCCACAGTGTCACATGTGATAATGAAAAGATTATGAGAAAGGCCATTCAGCTGAGATGTGGGCTGAGACATACCATTTGAGCCTCAGCCACAAATTTAGAAGTCTTTTAGTACTTTAAAAGTTCCTGATAGAGAAGGTATAATCTAGACTTTGTCTTTGTTGAGACTAATACTAATGTTATGTGACAAAATGATGCACTAGAATCTGTTCTATATGCCAAATAGATCCACAGTAATCACCACCCAAGCAGCTACAGAATTACACTTAACTGTAAAGCACAGATGTTTTCATTTTAAGAAAATATATTGGCAAAGTTCTCTCAGAAAACTGACACAAAGGGGAAAGTGGTTCCAACATCACAAAATCATAACCTTTAAAAATGCACTATATAATACTTCAAAGATCTATCTCTACTTTAAGGATGGAGGATTGGTTATAAACCACATTGTTTTTACTCCTGGGATACTAAACTCAATGAAAATTAAAAACAGAAAATGTACCAATGAGATTGTTTCCCAGAAGTTATATGAGAGATTGACAGATAACCCTAAAGAAAAAGAATCTAAGAAGAAGATGATACTGTATAATAGAAGGGTTTAATTTAAGGAATACAAATCACCTATAATATTAGGAAAGCGTGGCTATGTATATACCAGTTGAAGAGAATGGTAGGAAGGTCTTTATAATCTCAGAGTTAACCAAGTGGTGTATGGTCTTTTGCTCAAGGGGAAGTTTCTAATAAGTAGCTTCAGATATTAACTGGATCGAAGATTGATTTGCAAACAAATCATCTTAGTGTTTCACCCACAGGAGAACTCAAAGCTGCAGTTACTCAATGAAGGGAAAAACAACTACTACTACTACTTTTCATTTCTATAATGCTGTTAGGTTTACAAAAGCACTTGCCTTTCAACACTCCAGGAAAGTAAATGTGGTAACTCATAATCCAGTAGAATGCAAATTGCTTCTGTCTTTTTATCTGCAGGTCCTCACATACTACCTGGCACAGAGTAGGCATTTGATACATGAAGGTTGCCTTGAAATGATCTCTCCTTTAACCGTGAGGAAAGTGAAGTTCAAAGAAACTGAATGACTTGTCTGGTCACGCTACACATAAGCAGAAACGACCAAACGTTTTGTTTCAAGTTATAGTGATCGTACCTTTTAAACAATTTCACTGAGTGAGACTACCAACAAGAGTGGATGGTAAGTTTTGCTGATTATAAGTCAGAATTGCTCAGACCTCAAGCACTTTAGGATGATATCACTTCCTATGATTTAAAAACAACATTAAACTCATTAAATAAATAAGTCAATTCTAAAGTCCACCATTTATATACGGAGTAACTTTTGCTGTTTGTCTAGTGTATGCTTTGATTAGTTGAGGTAAGTCTTGTCTATGGCTGTTCTATATCTGTATAGTAAAACTGAGTATATTACTATTTATAAAGCTTATTATTGTGAGGATTTACTGCTTCTGGGACTGTGGGGATGTCAGTTAACTCCTTGGGAACTACTGTTTGCTTATGGAGGCAGTTATGACATAATAGAATTCTGCACTTGGAATTAAAATTTGGGTTCATATTTTGCCACAGACTCTGTTTCTGGTCAAGTCATTTAACCTCTGTGCTTCAAGTAGCTCCCTAGGAATGCTCTATTGTCACAGATGGATTATGGTTTGTCAGGGAAGGAGTTCTGTCCTCTGAAGTTCCCCACACAGATCCTTTACCCTGACTGTCCCTTAGGCCTAGAATGCTCTCCCCCTCTGCATCTCTACTTCTTAGGATCCCTGTGAGACTCAGCTCAAAATCTACTTTTTGCAAGTAAGCCTATCTAAGTCTCCCAATATTAGTGCCTTCCCCTCTACAGTTACCTTCCATTTGTTTTCTATTTATCGTGTATTTTCTTATTTATGTATATGTTTTCCCCATTCAGATGTAAGCTGCTTGAGGACAGGGGTTGTTTTGGATTGTGGGGGTGGGGTATCCCCAGTACTTAGTGTATGGACAGACAGAGAGTAAATTCTTAACGCACAGAGGTTCAGTGACTTGACCAGAATCACACAGGCATAATCTGAACTCAAATCTTAACTCCAAATGCTTGCTTGACTGACATTCATTATGTCATATCATACACACACATACACACACAGTGTTCACATCAAGGGGCTGAAAGGATTACTCACTTATAAACCAAACTGATAAAGTGGAATCCAAATGAACAGATTTGTTTCTTCATCCTAGAAGAGTAATTTGTGCATGTGCAATCAGTTATAGCAATCAGAGTACATTAAGGGGAACCTGTGGATCCTCCAATATCTTGCAACTATTTATTGTTTTGGGAAGATTGAGATAAGAGAGTAAATTGTCATAAATAAAATTATTTGATCATAATTGTAAATAATAAATCAAATTAGGAGCTTTTCTACAGTGTGATCTTTTACCCAGAGTATTTACTGGGAATAGAAACTGAATTCTAGGAGGACAGAATTGCCACTAAATTTTCCTCATGAGTCACATGAAGTTTCCAAATGTATCTCGTGGGTCTCTAGGGCACTGGATTTCAAGTATGTGAAACATTTTAGGTCATCTCTGAGTTGTTTAGGGCAGCATTGGTGTTTGTAATATAACAGTAACACTAATGATTCCCCAGTCTACCTCTCCTACCCCATCTTTTTTGCTAATCTCTAGTCTCACATTTCCAACTGTCTTTCAGACATATTGAACTGGATATCCAGCAGATATCTTAAACTCATCATGTCAAAACAAGAACTCATTATCTTTCCTCCTAAACCTTCTCCCTTTCAAACTTCCCTCTTATTGTAAAATGGCCCACCATCTTTCCAGGGTGGCAAACTAGGTATCATCCTTGATTTCTCACTATCTCTCACCTCCCATATCTAATCTGTCAATAAGCCCCCTTCTCTCCTCTGATACTTCCACCACTGAGGTGCAAGCCCTGATCACCTCACATTTAGACTACTGCAATACCCTGCTGGTGGGTCTGCCTGCCTCAAGTCTTTGACCTCAAGCCTTCATCTGCCAAAGTGATTTTCCTAAAGTACAAGTCCAATTATATCACTCCTCTACTCAATAAATTGCAGTGGCTCCCTATCACCTCCAGGATCAAATACAAAATTCTACAATTGGTATACAAAGTCCTTCTTAACCTCGATTCCTCCTACCTTTCCAGTCTTATATCTTCCTCCCTGCTATGTACACTTTGATACAGTGACACAGGCCTCCTTGCTGTTCCACGAGGGAGACTCTCGATTTCCACATTTTCTCTGGGTATCCCCCTTTCCTGCACTGATCTTCATCTCTATCTTCAGACTTCCTTTAAGTGCCAACTATAATCCTATTTTCTACAGGAAGCCTTTCCCAGTTTGACTAAATTCTAGTGCCTTCCCTCTTAATTTTTTTCGTTTTTATCTTGTATATAACTTGTTTGTATATATTTTGTTTGTTTCTTGTCTCCTCCATTAGATTGTGAGCTCCCTGAGGGCAGGGACTTTGCCTCTTTTTGTATCCTCAGCACTTAGCACAATGCCTAGCACAGAGCAAGTACTTAATAAATGCTTACTAACATTTATATTGTTTTTCTGGGATTAATCAATAATTTCCTTTTCCTATTCCTTTTTTTTTAACTTTAATTTTCTTTGTAGGTTTAATGTGATTAGAAGTTAATGAGAACAAGTGGCCAGATAGGCCTTTTGGCCATTCAAGTGGTTTCACAGATGGATACCTTAAGGACTGTAATATCATATACTAGAGCTGGAAAGATTGAATATAGTTTTCAAAAATGTCTAATGGGCTGCCAGAGAATGGTGTATGTACTAAGAAAATCTGACTTAATAGCTGCAATCCACTTGGAGATTGTCAGATAAAAGGTAGTTCATACATTTACTGTTATGATTGCTATTTTCACAACCAGAATCTAACATCCTGGACTAGTTTCCCTGTTTTGTTTTTACCCTTGGCCACGACCTCTAGCTTTTCCTGCACCTCATCTTCCTAAAATGACTTTTTAGAGTTTACATTCATTCTGACATATTCTCCAAGATATGACAAAGTTTGTATTGATTTACAAAAAAAAAAAAAAAGGAGGGGGATGGGAGATCTTATTTAAGACAAACAAAACTTGATTATAAGACTAACAACGAAGTCGCTGAACAGTGACAAAATGTATTCATTCAAGCCACGGAATCACTTGAATATCAGATCTAGAAGGGACCTTTGAGATGGGCTAGTCCTACTTCTTCCTGTTACAAATTTAGAAATTACCTTAAATCAGGCTGGATGACACAAAATAGAAATAATTGTCTATATTGTTTAAAATGTTAGTAGTATTCCCTTTGTCATGCACACACACCTACATCCCAGTTGCCTGTCTTTGATCCAGCAGCAATCACAATCAACCAAAACCTACAACTGAGAATGTAAAATCACCTATTGTCAGTATCTGACAAACTATTTCAGGGGCTGAGATAATTTCTGCTCAATAGAATATGATGATTAAGAATACACAGAAATTACCTTTTCTGTTTTCAGAGCTACAAGGCATTTCTTAGTCCTATTACTTTTCATGGGCCTGTATGATTCTTTTATATCAGAAGTTTCTATTGACAGAAATATTGGATTTGGTTTCGACTTTGCATCCAAGTCACAAAAGGCAATATATCCACTGTCTCACTTAACCACCCCCCCCTTGAAAAAAAAAACCCAAGTAAATTGAACTAAGGTAGCTTATTAAGATAATGAGGCAGCTAGATGTCACAGTGGATAATGCTGGACATAAAGTTAGGGAGCCCTGAACTCAAATCTAGACTTTGTCACTATGTGTGTGACTCTAGGCAAGTCACTTAACTTCTATCTGCCTCAGTTTCCTCCTCTGTAAAAAATGGGAATAACATCAACATCACAAGGTAATTGTGAAGATAAACTGAGAGGATATTTATAAAGTGCTCTGTGAATGTGAAAATGCTATTATAAAATGCTAGCTATTAATATAACTGATCAAGATGATCTTAATGGGAAGATGTAAAGTCTTTGAAGAAATGGTGGCAAGAATATCAGAAAACAAAGAGGTATCCCTCGAGAAATGGTAGTTAACCTCTGAGTTCTACTTCATTCATATCAAGAATCAGAACTGATGGATAACTTTGTGGCCGGAAAGGCTACATCTTGTTCTTCCAAGTATCATCCTAAAGGCATGTGAGTATGGAAATCACACCCGCATCACTGATGCTGCAGACAGCCAGTAGGTAGAGATGATAGAGCTTGCCTACATTTTAGAACATTATAATCTAATTATGAACTCTACTACTATATAAGATATGAATGTCCCATTATACACCATTCTAGAAATTTACACATATCACTATCTCTCAGATGACTCTGCGGCCAGAAGGATTTCCTAGTAAAAGAAACAAATATGATAAATTTTAGAGAAAAGGCTACTTTTTTAAAGTTTCTATTGGTCGAATTTCACTAGATGGGCAGAGGAAATTGATGGAGTCCCTCCAGACTCCAGAATAACTCTTGTTCCCTGTGATTAGGGATGGTTGTTGCAGTGACCACTGAACCTTCTGCACATCAACTTCGTTGATTTTCAGGAAATGGATCACAATATGGGGAATGCTACATTACAAGTCCTTAGTAGTGAGAACTCAGCAGAATGTAAGATCCTAGAGGACAGGCACTATTTTGTTTTTATTTACCTAGCATAGTTCTTTGCACATAGTAGTGGTTTAAAAAGTATTTATTGAATTGAATTCAATCAGGGAACTGATGTGAAAAAAAATAATAGAGTATGAAAAGAAGATTAAAGTGATATAGTTTTCTACATTAGCACTATTTTGACTTATTATATTCCCGTGGATAATATAAGCTTCTACTAAAATCTAATTTATGATGCCTCATCATGGAGTGGAGGTGGTCCTAGATTCCTGAAGGCTTTGCTAGCACAGTTTCTAGTAGAGTCTATTAAGCTGGAAAAATTTTGAATGTCAGGCTGGCAACAGCCTGGACGCCTGCTGGTCAAGGACTAGCTTAGCTGAATTCACAGCTGCTCATCCCAAGACTGGCTACCAGATGATGAATGCTTTGGGTCACGGAAACTTACAAAGGCTGCTTAGAGGGAGAGCAGTTTGTGATCTGTATTGGTGTAAGGAATATTCACACCAATAAATCATGGATCTTTGGATGGGTGGAAATACATATTGCAATAGTTCTCTCAGGAAGAGAAGGCCACAATGTGGTATTCATCCTAGAAGTATTTCTTGGACGGAAAAAGGAATTTCTGAAAAATGAAGCTCAAAGTCCAGAAATAGCAAAAGGACATAAGCAGATCTCAAACTTCTCAAACTACAGCGACATTCTGAGAGAGCACATCTTAGATTCTTCTTGGTACACAGTTTCTCAGGGAAATTCTTCCAATTTTTCCTCTGATTGGGATTCCCAATTCTGTTCTGTTTTGTATGGAGTGCCAACTGGTCAAATGAATACCCCGACTAGATCAATAGCTGCTAATATATTTTCAATAGCCGCTCAGAGAGATTAAGACTTTTTTTTTCTTTGTCTTACCTATGCAGTAGGGACAACACTGGCCTTTTCTCAAAACAGGTCTTTCACAGGAGACTGAAGGGCAAGACTCAGAGTAACAGCTAATCATGCTATCCATACATATGCAGCTGGTACAAACATCGGGTTTCCACGACTCAGCTGCCAGGAATATGTCCCCTTCATCATTTTTGCAGTAACTAGGCATGCTCTCATTATTTGATGAGGAAGGCTGAAGAGGTTCATCTGGAAAAATGGACACACAAGTCAGCAGGGAAAAGAAGAGGATGTAGGCCACTAATGGTGCGACATAATGAGTCTTCTTCACTTTGTCTGATAAAGATTGTGGCCAACATTTAGGCCTCTGAGTATACACATTAAAAAGCATATGCAAATAATAAAACAGAAAGGCCAACTTAGGCAGGCCTGAAAGATAATTTTTTAATCTTCATTTTCAGGTCATCAGATGACCAAGAAGAAAATGTCTCTAACCTCCCAAGTTTAGATGTGTATATAATTAGATGATAGAAAATCTAAATTACTGTCCAGGAGGCAGTTAAATATAGAGAGGTGTATATAGTCTATGGAAGCTTAATATTTCATATGACTCTAGAAAGAGAAGAGGAAACTACTGGGAAACAAAGATGCAGTGTTTTCTCCTGGCCTAATTTCTTTAATATCTATGATGATTATAATTATCTAATTCTCTATTTAAATCCTAGTCAGATGCCTCATTGTGGCATGGCTATGACCCTGGGTTCTCCAAGGCTATGCCAGGGAAGTGGAAGTTTCTTCAGGTCCCAGTAAGGTGGGAAACTCAGCAATAATTTACATGTTTGAGGTTTAAGGACCAGCCTTGTCAAGGTAGGAGAGGTTCATCCCAGAGAGGATGGCCACCAGGGGACAACTCTTTTTCATCCATATCAGCTCCTGAAGGCTGTCTCCCAAGGCACAGAAAGCTTATGGCTGGTGAGAGTAGAAGTTACAACACCAAAGAGACCCCAGGTCCTGCCATATGCTTGCAGAACACATCACCCACAAAGGATTTTCACAGAGACTATGTTGCTTACTGTTGACTAAAGATAACAGGACATTCACCCTGAAAGTCTCAAAGGAACCATTAGAACATATTTCTGCACATCTCTATTAGATTCAAATGGGAAGGGGATTAAGTCTTAGGCACTAATGATAGAGGAAGAAGAACGGGTCAGAGAATGGAAAATACATCACGGGAGTTCACCACTATGTCCATGTTCACCTTTCTGCTCAGATATAGAGATCTTAGTGAAAGAGGTAGAAGATCTGAATACCTTTCTATAGCCTTTCTCAGTGACTTTTCTTTGGGGAGGGGTGAAGAGGAAGAGTGGAAACCGGTCATCATTGTCAAGAGGATATATTTTTGTTCCGAGGACTGAATGCTGCTTTATTTTAAGTTAGAGCTTTTTTTTTTCCATTAGTGGGAAGTCACTGACAATGTCTGCCAACCCTGGCCCCTGCAACTCACCACTATACTTTTGTGTGCTGAGAAGTTAAAAAAAAAACCCAAAACAAAACAAAAATAAAAACCTTGGTATTTCACTATAAGCTTATGTCTCAGTATTCAATAGAAGCAATAAGATGGGAACAGAAGACGTAATAGAATGAGGAAAAGAGTCAGGATGACTATTCCCAAGCAATGTGAAGCTCTCAAAGGCAGAAAAAAGATCAGAAGTGAAAATCCTACTCTGTTGTTTGTGATGGAGCACAAGATTGAGGGAGTCAAGGAAAAGAACGAGGAGGAAGGTTTTTTATTTCAGCAAGCACCTGATTCCTACAGAACATTAGCTGCAAATTTTATTTGGTCATCTCATCCATTAGCACTCCTCTTCTCTACTCGTAACCTGCACACAGACCCTCATTATTTTTTGTCCTTCATATACTTACTTGATTTACATCTTACACCTCTTTACTCTCTACTTTATTTCCTTATTTATATTCTACAGCCCAATTTCTCCCAACACCTGAAAACACTGAATACAGAAAAAAGGAAAAACTAGGAAAAAAGACAAAAGCCATTCTACAGCTACTTACTGAGCAACAGGAAAAAAAGAACCTGACCAAACACCTTTACTTGCCACTTGTATTGCTTCTTTTGAATTTAAACACCTTTGTTTTTAATCTTTCCCCAGGAACTAATGGAGCACTTGGTGCTACTTTATGAACTTTCACATTCTGTCTTGAATTACAATTATTTACATCTAACTTTCATTATTATCATTATCATCATCGTTTTTATTATCTAGTAGACCTTGACTGCTGTGCGTAATCCTGACAACAAAAAATGTTGTTTAGACTATCCATCAAAAGTTATATTTCAATTGTATACTAATATGCTAAGATAAACAAGCTTGTAAGTACAGACTCATAGATATATTAAAAAGAAATTCTATGAGAGGTAGCAGAATAAAATAATTTGTTCTGTTATTTGATAAGCTTAATAACAACTGAGGAGTTTATGAGTATTGCTTTTTCGTGGAGAGATGGTCAAACCACCCATGTTTAGAAGCTATCTGATAAAAGAAGTCAAATCAATCATGTGATATTCTTTATATTTATGTTATATCAAATCTTTTAAACTTTATCTAGAAATAACATCATCAGGTTCTTGAATGATAATCAAAAAGGGTAGACATAAAGAAATTCCTTTGTTTTCATACTAATAGAGTCATAAACCCATAAACGTCTTTCAAAGGATTCAAAGTAACATTTTTTTATACATCCTAAGGGTGGCATAGCTATTCATTCAAAACAGAAACATAAAAGAAAATTTATATGAGCAAGATCATTCAAGATAAGCTTATGGCCTTATTCTGGAAATTAAGTATTTTGTGGGTTTGACATGTAGTAAGCAAGATAAATGGTACTCATAAACACGATGATTTCTTCAATGTTACATTAATTCCAAGAAATAAATGTGAACCATAGAAAAGAATGCTTTGAGGAGGTATGATAATGGGCATCTTAATGCTCTCCAGCATTTACATTTGAGCTTGGGGCAAGTCCTTTTTTAAGTCAGCTTTCTTTGAAGCATTGGTTTGACAACATCTCTAATCTGACCCTGCTCTTTACTCAAATGGTTAACTGCCTGGTCTACCAAGTTCGTCAGTAAGATCAAGCATACTCTGGTTACCTGTACATTGAGGACAGCAGGAATCCTGGGTACGGGAGGGAGTTTGGCAAAGAAGGGGAGGACAAACTTCTGTTTCACACAACACACGCCCACTATGACATGTACACTGGGTGCAAGAGTCAATATTCCATGTTTCTCCATCCACAAAGTACTCTCCTCCAGGAGCATGGCAAATGGATGGGCTGCTTAGCTCTGGTTTCTGAACCACGAATTCATCTGAGAAATCAAACAAGGTGAAAACAAGTGGTTATGAGAGGAAGTATTGTCATTTACATATTGTTCTCAGAAGTTCTTGAAGGCTCTGATGCTTTTTAGCTCATGAGTCACTAGTCTAGAGAAATGGTTGATAATTCTTTCAACTTCTTTTGATCAAGAAACAAAATTAAAAGCAGGATAATAAACATGCATACTGATACAAGGAGAGAGCAGAAGTTGCTTTCATCATGCTAAAAAAACAGGGTGATTTATGATCCATCTTAGTAATAACAGAATTAATGCCAAAGATAAGATAACTTCTTCCTCAAACTGGATTACACTGATCACTTTCAAGAGATTGCAGAGGTGAACTGTGATTAGCAATTACAGAGAAATCAACTGTTTGAATCTTGTATAAACTTCCCAGAAAAAGTTCAGAGAATTTTGACTCCTTTTTTTTTTCATCCTACCCAATGCCCTGTGCACTCCATTAACTTTCTGGAGCTTAAGTATTTGAAAACTTGGAAATATGTCCTGTAATCAAACTGGGTACACCCAAATTAAGACTGCCTGCCAGGAAACTGAACAGGAATGTTCATGTACAATCAACAGATGGAGAATTCACATTGAAGACTAGACCTGTGTTATAAGATACCATTGAGAGGCAAAAATTGAGAGGTTGTTGATAACTGCCATCATTCTCCAACAGAGACTATTTTAGTCTTTTGTCCCTCAAATGAGATGATGATGATAGGGAGGAAATTCAATATTAGGAGTATATTGAAAGGTACTGAGAGCTGCCATGGAATTGCACTGGGGAGCTAAGAAGGATGAGGACAGTCTGTTCACAGATTATCGTATAAGAACATCAAGAGAGGGCTGCAAGTGATGAACATAGTTGGAACATGGTAGAAACACCTTTTACATGTCATAGTGAACACAATTCTTATAATGCTCCCCAGTGCAAAATAAAGACTCCATATACCAATCAATACCATGATCAATGTAATTTGAACTCTGTAGTCGTGATGGCAAGTCAAAAGTGAGAGTCACAGCTGAAACCTAGTTAGGGAGATAACTTTGGTTTTCTTGGTCCAAAAGGACAGGGATAAAGATGGGGCAGGAGAGTACTTTTGTCATGTTTAAAGATGACAGAAATATGATATTGGCTGATGTAAATAGTAGTAATGTAATACATAATGTAATGTAGTAACTAGTAAATAGTAGATCTAGTGTGAAAGTACCCAACATTTCAGTATCCAAACAGGAGAAGGGAAGACAGAATGCAAACTGACTTGTGTAAACTGAGATAGGGGTTTGGCGATAGGAAAGAAAGGGAATGGACAAATTATAATAATGCATTTCGTGCTGCCAAGAGAGAAACACTTTTTCTTAAAGTTGACTGCTCACACAGGAGAATCAGTAAAAGGCTTCCTTAGGACACCTGTAGAAAAATTGAAAACAATTCTCCTTGAAGAGAGAATTGCTTTTCTAAGGGTTGATGGTTCCTAGACCCTGACACAAAAGAGGAAAGATAGGCAAGTCATAGGAATAAATAGCCATGTATATTTCCATTTTTCCTTACCTTTCTAACCCTTTCCCCTATACAACTTGCTTCAAGGCAAAACAGGAGAGGGACCTGAGAGAGGTGGGATACGAAAGAAAAACAGAAAGAGAAAGGGTAAGAAAGAGTAAGGGAAACCTGAGGAAAAAATAGCAGTGGGTGAACCTTTAGTCTAACTTGAGAAAGGTTCAGTAGCAGCTCCTTTATCTTGACAATAGAAAAAAGAACTGACTAGGACTACCCAGGAAGAAAGATAGATCCTAAAAGCTGACTGGGCAAGGGGCTGGAAGTGAATCGTTCTGTTCCCTCCTGAAGTCACTAGTGTTTCAGATTAACAAGTTTGGAACCTTCATTAAGAAGAATACACAAGAGATAAACCATGAAAGGGACTATCTTTAGTAAAATATATTATATGTATAATGTGTGTGTGTATAATAGTATATTATATATGTGAAATACATATAGTATTATGTATACTGCACATTATACACACATATGTATGTGTGTATATATAATATATATGTAGATAGCCTCTCAGTGCCTCAGTTTCCTTCTCTATAAAATGGGGGCTAATGTAGATGATTTCCAAAGTCCTTTCTAGACATTGTATGACTTTTGAGCATGATACATTACAAAATCAGAAAATCTCTCTGTGTTTGCTTTTTCAGCTGCAAAATGGGAACAAGATTTGCTCTTTCCAAAATCAGTGTAAAAGATGAAAAAGATAAAGATTTGTATAAATATTGAGATCAAGATAAGTTAATAAACATTTATTAAGCCCCTACTATATGACAGCTACTGTATTAAGAACTGGAGATCTAAAAAACCCCCCACAAACCCCATTCCTTGCTCTCAAGGAGTTCGCCATCTAACAAAATGGGGCTAGATTAGTTGTAGTGCCTGTTAGAGAAGTTGTAGTGGACTGAGACCGTGATTTCATTAGTGGTGAGGTAACTCCCTCTATTAATGCAGATCAGCAATTGTACAGTACCTTATAATCTTAGAGAGATACAGGGACACTGAGAGGTCAAGTGCCTTTCAGCTGATCAGTCACACATGATTATCATTAACAAATATAATTCAGACAATTTAATTTTTGAATCTGCTCTGTTTTTTTCTTGAGACTGTATTTATCACCATCATTGTGACTTAACATTCTAGATATTTAATTTCTCCATTTGTGGCAATAATATTAAGAATACAGAGAAGGACTGGAAGGGCAGGGGTTGATGAATTAACTGGACACCTTGCAGATTTTTCCTTCCAAAAGATTACATTATAAATAGGTACCTCTAAGTATCCTTTTCCAAGAAATAAAAATAGCACCATTTTCCTGGTTAAATTAAATTTTAAGCTCACTCAGTCTTTTTCTCTTAGAAGAAAATTTTATTAGTTACATATGAGGATTCAAGTCCTTGTGGGGAACCTGAGGCTAGCACAGTGGGTATCCAAACCCTACTAGGGGCAAGAGGAATTAAGCATGAGGATTAAATAGTTGGAAGAGGATATCACTCAGGAAAGAAAGAGTCAGTTACTGCCTAAGACCACTGACAGGTCTCTCTCTTCACACTCCCAAATCCCTGGTGCAACCAGACCAGGCTAGTGAGGGTCACAAGAAGACCCTTACCTGCCTCTGTCCCATTAGTCTTACCCAAGTCTAGGACTTTTGGTCATGTAGGGGCCACAAAGAAGGCTTATCTGGAAGGATTGTATCTATCACTAGAAGAGAAGAGACTATACATGTAGATGTTATAGGTATTTGTACTAATAAAATGTATGGTTAACATTTAGTAATATAAATGAATTAACCCTTTCTAAAACACAGCTCAACCCTTCATCCAAGTGGCTTAACAGCTTTAAAAAATAAGCAGTGTCCATTTTTACCCCAACATACATCCTTCCTATTTAGAAGACAGGCAATGAATGTGGGAGATGTCCATAGCTTTGGATTATTGGGGAGAACAAAAATTGGTAAAAATATTTAGCTTGCTGAATGTGACAAACTATAAAAATTCTTTCCTGAAGCTTAATAACTTTTCTTTTGTTCTGATTGGTAATTAGTTTTCTCTGACTCACTTTGGCCTGTCTACTCCCATAGATGCCGCTAACTCCTTCTAACCAAACTTACCTAGTCTGTGAACATACCTCTTGACTTGGAACCTTTTCTTGCACTTTACTTTCTCATTTAACAACTGTCCTATTATCTCGCTTCTGGACCCTCAAAGCTGAACTGAACTTGGCCTAGTACAGGTCCCATGGCTCTGTTTATTTCCCACCAAGCCTTAGACTGTATCATGAAGGTCTCAGAGAAGCATAGATTTAGAGCTGGAATGATTTGTAAGGCCATCAAGTCTAACCCCCTCATTTCAGAGATGAAGTCAAAAAAGGTCCTGAAAGGTAAGTGATTTGTCCAAGGTAAATAGTTTTGTTTCCCTATTAAAATGTAAGGGCCTTGAAGGCAAGGACCGTCCTGTTTTTTGTATTTGTATCCCTAGCAAAAGCACAGTGCCTGGCATGAAGTAAGCACTTAAATGTTCTCCTCCTTTCCTCCCTCTCTTCCTCCTTCCTTTGCTCCTTTGAGTCTTCCTTCCTGGCCTCCATCCTTCCTTCTTTCCTTTCTTTCAGGTTCCAAATCCAATACTATGTACTGTACTATACATCTCCCTGTTGCACCACACTGCTGACTTCCTCCCCAGTCCTTGCATCTACATATGGCCAGGGGGTACATGAAAAACAGTCCTTTTCACAGCTTTGAGTATGATCTTTGTATTTAGCTAAACATTTAATTTTTATGCTTGCATTTGTTGTTGCTATTGCTGGAAAAAAAACAACAAAACAAAAACCACCTTGCACTTACCCCTTTAGAAGAGGGTAAGTTTCTTGTGAGTAAGAACTATTACCAGTTTTGATTCTGTATCCCTTGAATCTAACAGACTGCTTGGCACATAGGTGGTGCTTAATAAGTGCTTACTGAATAGTATCTGATCTGTTTCTATAAGCCAGATCATAAATCCAGAAATGCAAGAGGAAAGATAAGGCAGACAGTATTTCCTTAAGGACAAGACAGAAACCAAGCTTTACTTGAACATGATGGGCAGCACTGTCCTGGCCGGATTGTGGGATTGCTGCAGGCAGGTACAGGACAGGTGATCAGGGCACACATTTCCCGTCCATTATGACAGTAGCATTCCCGGCATCCATCATGCCAGCTTTCCTCATTTTTATGATGTCGTCCATCCATAGACAGGCAAGTACCTGTCTGCACAGGGGGCCCAATGGATGCTGAAGGCGTAGCTTCTGTAGAAGATAGTGAGAAAGCAGCTACATATAAAAGCAGTTCCATCAGAGGAAGAAAGTCTATGTAATATATAAATTTAACTTCAATGGCTTATTTTTTTTTTTTTAGGGAAGCTTTGGTAACTGAAACTGTGGATCAATATCTCCCTCCCTCTGGTTCAGGAGTATGATAGCAGAAAAGATGGAGGTAGAAGAATCATTTCAAGCCTCCTTTGGTGCCCCAGTTTCCATGGTAAAACAGGAGAGTTGGTGTGTGTGTTTGTGTGTACACAGAGAATTTCCGATACAAAAGGTCACTTCTTCTGTAACATATTGTTTAGTCATTTCAGTTGTGGATGACTTTGTGACCCAATTGGAGTTTTCTTGGCAGAGATATGGAGTAGTTTGCATTTCCTTCTCCAGCTGACTTTATAGATGAGGAAACTGAGACAAACAGGGTTAAGTAACTCACTCAGGTTCACACAGCTAGTAAATGTCTGAGACCAGATTTGAATTCAGGAAGATGAGTCTTCCTGACTATAGACCCAGCACTCTGTATACTAAGCCACCTAGCTGTCCCTGTAATATATTAGCATTGCTGTAATCTGTTAATTTTAATATTACATGGTTCAGCCCTCCCTTCTTCTCTCCCATTCAAAATCAAATGTATTTATTTCCATAAGGAACTCAAAATCAAGAAGTTTGAAAAAAAATTTTTTAAAGGAAGCTATCTGATGGAGTAGCTAGTCATTTAAAATGGATTTCCCTGGGACACAACAAAGCTGATTTGTCTGGGTAATTGTAGGAATAAGGTATAAGCTTCATTTCATTTACAATAGAGGTTTTAAACTTGGGGACACTAGAATTGATTTGTTAAAGTTTTGATATGTAAATTTCACTACAATTGGTTTCTTTTGCAATCTTATGTATTTTGCTTTTAGCATACAAACATATTACTCTGAAAAGGGGTCTACAGGCTTTACCAGAATGCCAAAGGGACCGATGATATAGAAAATCTTAAGAACTACTGATTTTTAGGAAGAAAAAATTTCAGGAGAGGAAGCCTGAGGACAGGGGAATATCTGATAGCAGACACTTTTAGTTTTCTGCATGTGTACATTTAATTACATACTTCTTTGGTGAAAGACTACTTTCACGTTAAATTCACCTTTGTGGGAAATTACGTGGGAGTGTCTAATGATTTTCCATAGGCACCCTCTAAGAGATATCAAAGGAACATCCTGACATTTATCAACCATAGAGGGGGTTGACTAACATCTCCTTCTGATACCTCATTGTCATATGACTCACTCCAGTCTGACATTTACTGCTATGCCTGGTTTCCCCTCCATAGAACAAGAAGATGCCCCCAACCCTGGGTACCATCTGATGCTTTGTCCTCTCTGCCCCTTGCTTTCCTGCCTCCTTTTGTGTATTCTCTCAAAAGAGGACATTCAATGATAAGCTTCTTGAGGAGAGGGACTGTCTTTCTTCTTATTAATTGTCTCCTCTGTGCTTAGCACAGTGTCTGGCACATAACAGGGGCTTAATAAATGTTTATTACAAGTATCAGAAATGGGAAATATGAAGGTGACCCTGGGTTTCCAAAGGCTATCTGAGTGGAACCCAAGATCTGGCAAGAGCTAAACTGGAAAGATGTTGAGTAATGACTTAGGAATATTGTGTCTACAGCTTAAGAACCAGAAGTCAATAACCAGAAGGCTGGTCATCAGCTGATGAATATTTACATTTGGTCAAAGCAACTCAAGAAAACATCTATTAAGATGCAGAGCGATTTGTATTTATATTTGTGGAGGGAATACCCATATTGGTGAAATCAAATATCTTTTGTCAAGTAGAAGTAGAGACACAGGGGTGTAATGACCTGTTACCAGTGATAACTTGAGCATAAGAAATGGCATAAAAGAATTTATTGGGGAGCTACCTATGATCATAAAAGGAAATGGCATGGTTATATAGAAAGAATGAGAGACAAACAAATAGACCACTCAAATGGTACACTGGTATTCCCAAAATACTGAAGAAAATAAAAACAAAAAAATTAAAGGGAAGGAATTGGTAGGGACTACATGAAAGACTTATGGGAATAAAAGAACTGGACATAATAAGAAGGAATGTAAGAGTCATCATCTACGCTGGTGGGGGGAGTGACCACACTGTTGAAAATTCAGTTATCTGAAAATATCAAAGTTAAATAGGTCCCTGATTAAATAGACATATATGGAGTGATGAAGGTGAAAACTACAGTTTTTGAGTAGAGAAGAAAGTGAGAAGCTAAGAAAGTGACTACACTGGCAAATGTGCTTGTTAATTACATACTATTTTAAATTCTTTCCTAAGCCTATATTACATTAAGAAGACAGAAATGAAGAGAACTTAAGGGTTTTTCCTTTAGAAAGTGATTGTTAAACTTCAGTGGAAGAAACATTCACTTAACATGTCTCATTAATAGTACAACACATTCCCTCTTTTGTCTTTTTTTTTTAAAGAAAAAAAAAAAGAATCCTTGGTTGCTTTGAAAACAGTGGGGATGTGTTCAGACTTACCTCGGCACTTACAGATAAGACAACCATGACTGTCCACCTGGAAACCCACTGGACAAATTTTACTGCATGGGTGCTCAGGACATTTCTTACAGCGGCAGATGTCACAGCCATGCTTATTCTTCCTAGATAATTGAAATTTTGTCAAAGGTCAAAAAATTACCTAAAACATCTCACATGATAATCAAATACTCAAATCAGAGGTCACAGAAGTGAAACTACTATTGCTCTACAGGCACTCTGAAGACACAGGTTATTACAGTCTCCAGGGCAAATCTTGATTATGCTTCTTGGAGAATCCTTTTAATCAGGACAACTATATCCACAATTTAGAACTGATGAGTAAACAATTGCAAAAACAGGATGGATAATTAAGGACCTTCCTCATTGCCACTTCTGAGAAGAGAGGAAGCCAAGAGCCTGCTTTTGTTGTATTAATTAAGTGCAACACACACCCCACCTAGCCTGACTATGAAATTTGAGAAATTAAAGAAAGTTTTAATATCAGCAAAAAACCTGCCATGAATATTAGTGGCAAATGGAATATTAAATATGATAATAGCTCTTTATAACCATTTACCAAGTCCTGTCTTAACTACTAATCTGTGAGGTAGTTAGTGCAATTATTATCATCTTCATTAAATAAATGAAACTAGGGCTAGCAAGTAAATGCCTTGGCTCATTTGGCTAGTAAATGTCAGTGCTAAGATTGAACACAAGTCATCCTTATTCTAAAGTCCAGTGCTCTTTCCACGATTCCATTATGTCTCTGGAAATGTCATTTTCTGGGGCAGTATCCAGGTACACATCACATGCTCAATAAATGTTAACTTGACTTATGACTTCTTAAGCTCTTTTCTTTTCTTCTTTAGTTATCAGACTCCCACATGAAACAAGAACGCATGGAAAAGCAGTTAGGAAATAATATTATCTTTATTTGTTTATTCAGGTCTTCCTGATTGCAAATAGAGCGTTCTATCAACTGTGCCACCTAATTTACCTACAAGACTGGATTAGAATATATACATCACACCATTCTGAGTACTCACAATTGTATATTTAAGGAAAAAATATCTGAAACCCTTATGTAAAGATCTCTACTTCTTATAACACGAAAGAGGAGAATGGCATGGCTTTCCTGAATTGACACTTCATTTTTAATTTTTCCCATGTCATACTGATAGGAGGATTTCTGGTACATCATTCATGTAAGCACTGCCACAGAAGGGACTATGACTGGACAAGGGGGGGGGTCCTCATCATGCCAGATGAAGTAGCTAGACTTGGGTCAGGAAAACCTCTGTTTAAATCCTGTCTCTGATACTAACTGTATAGCTGTGGAGAAGTCATTTAGCTTCTCTGAGAATTAGTTTGCTCACTTAGAAAATGGAGTAAGAGTGGAACAGGGTGTTGTGGGGTTAATGAGATAACCTATGTAAAAATGCCTTACGGAACTTAAAGTGCTATATAAATATTAGATATGATTGCCTTAGCAGCCACAAGAATGAATGCTTAAATTCAATTATTCCTCTTTCCTAGCTCATCTTAGCCAAATTGTTGTTAGAAGACAGTTGGAGGAAGATGTACCACTCTTCTTATAAGCCGAGATAAATTCTTCTAAGAGAACTTAGAAGTGGAAATGGGAAAGTTGACTTGTCACTGAGATTGTGTTAAAAATGGATTACTTGTGTTTGCTTTCATTGGCCAATTTCAAAGAGCTCAAAACACAGTTCTGTGTTCCTCTATATAAGGAGTATTTACTGAATGTTGATTGTCCTGGGAACTCTATGCATAATGATAAGGGGCATTTACCATTGATGTCATCTTCAGTCGCTAGATCTAAGTTCTAGCCAGACCATTCCTCTAAAACGATACGCACACGAAGTATACATTTAGCTCTATGCCATATATATCAACAGGGGGAGGGGGAATCATCTCTTGACATGACTACAAGAAGGGACACAAGGCCTACATAGTGTTTCTTCTTAAAGATCTCTTGTTGAGAGGTGGTTTGATCTGAAGGCATCCTTATTCTCCAAAGGGATATGACAACTACACTGAAGCAGCTGGCTCCTGCTAGGACTGGGACTGCTGTTTAGGAAGCAGCATTACCAGACATCTTATGCAATGGTTGTGTTGTTGCTGTTGTTATTTTTTACAGCAATCTGTGCTTTCATCTACGTATAGAGCTCTAAGTAAGAAACTTCTACCAACATAGATTTGTACCTTTCCTGCAACCTACAGCCTTGGAGAATTTCTGAGAGGTTTAGTAACGACTTAGATTACCCTATAGGTGTGTTGCAGAAACAAGGCTTGAAACCAGGTCCTTCTGATCCCAAAGTTGGCTCTCTACCTATTACACCACTCAGAGGATCTTTAAACAAGCTTTCTGTGATAAACTCTAGAAAACTGAGACATATGCAATGCTCTTTTATCTATGTACATACTCTCTCTCTCTCCCCCTCTCTCCTTCTCTCTCTTTAATTGGGGTTAAGTAACATTCCCAGGGTCACACAGCTGGTAAGTGTCTGAGGTCAGATATGAATTCAGGTCTTCCTGACTCTAGGGCTGGTGCTCTATCCACTGTGCCACCTAGCTGTGCTCCTCCCCCCTCCCCCCACCCGCCCTTTTAAGATGAGGTATACTTCTCTAGCCTAGGCTGGAAGTACAACAGCCACTCAGTGGCTTGATCCTAACATAAGGTTGGCGTGAAACCTTCTCTGTTTCTGATATGGGCCATTTTATCTTTCAGTAGGCAGCCTGATGACTCTGATTGTAGGGGCTCACCATACTGGTGCCAGACCTAATGCAGACACTCAATCAACCTCACTGCAGTTTGGAACTCCTGAGCTCAGGAGATCCACCAGTCTCAGCCCCTCTAGTAGCAAGGATTATAGGCATGTATTCCTACACTGATTATACAGGTGGTTTCTAAAATGTAACTTATCAAATTAAAATTAGAATCAAAGAACATTAGAGCTAGAAGGGACCTAATATGTCATTTAATTTGATCCCAGGTAAGGAAATAAGGTAAGGAACAGGTAAGGAAATAAAGGTTCAAAGATAGGAAGGAATTTGCCCAAGGTTTTATAGTTAACTAGTTAGTGGAAGAATTAGAATTTGAACATAGGTCCAGTCTCTCTAATTGGTCCTTTTATCCATTATACTGCATTATTCTTCATATATGAATATATGAAAGATCTGAGTTCATCACTGTGGGGGAAATCTCCAATGAAATAACTCCTACTAAGGGAGTCAGGAATTTGTCTGTAACTTAACCTATAAGGCCTGGGGAGTTGCTTGAAGAGCACAGAGGTTAAAAGACTCACCCAGGATCACAATACTAGTGTGTATCAGACAGAATTTGAACCTAGACCTTCCTCTCTCCATGCCCAGCACTCTAACCACTATGTCATACTTGAGAGGCAGGGTGGCACAGAAGAAAGAATGCTGGATTAGGAGGCAGGAAAACCTAGGTTTTAATCCTATCTTGGAAACAATAACAGAGTGACCCTGGGCCAATCCCTTAACTTCTAGGGGCTTTAATTTCCTCCTCTGTAAAAATGATGGTGTTGGACTTAATGAAATGCCCATTTATAAAATACATTAAAGCACTTCAGTATAAAAATAATCATTATCATTATCCAATCCTGAATTGAAATGACTTTTTCATTTCCTCTAAATGATAATTCTTAGAGGCAGATTAGAGAAGATGGTTGGATACAGGAAAGGGGGCTCAAAGTTAAGGAGAGGAGGCCCTTGAATTTATTAGCAGTTCTGAGCTAAAAATATAAGTGTAAAAGACAACTAGAAAGATTGAGAAAGATAGGAAAAGGTAGAAATAGCAAAACAAATAACATTACAGCAAAATTAGCAAGGACTTAAAAATACCATCATTATGCCAAATCCTAGTTAGTTAGTGGGATAATCAAAGAAACAAATGCCAAATTTCTTATTATTTTTCCCCTCCAAAGGTTTAGAATCTCATCGTATGCAACTCAATATGAGGTAAATGAAAGTACTACTATTATCTTCAATCAGATTCTTAAGATTATCTGTTATGCCAAGAATATAAATTATGATTTCTTCAACAGAACCAAGATAAAGATTCTCACTGCTAAGGTCAGGGAAGATATGACTTAGTTATCTAAATGACTGTCAAACCATCTTAAGGAAAGATTAAAGTACCATAACATGGATAATGAAGATGATAAACACTTGTGATAATCCTAACTAGACTGGAATTTCAAAATAGGTGCTTAATAATGCTTTCTGAATTGAATTGTCATGAGGAAATTCTCTCTTTTACTTTATTAATGGAAGTTTATGAGAAGTATCTAAGGTGTTCCAGAAAAAGGCATGGATTTAGTGCCAGAGAACACTGACTCAAATTTTAGCTCTGCCACTTACTGCCTTTATGACCTCAGGGATGTCCCTTTACCTTTCTAGGCCTCAATTTCCACATCTGTAAAATATGGTTGGACCTATAAGATCCCTTCTGACTCTAAATCCTTGATATATATATATTTCATCATAAAGGAACCTTAAGCTATTAGATATTCCCATGGCATAGATTCTAAGGTCGGTGTTACTAATACGATTCAGGAATATATCCAGAAAAGAAAAAGAAATAAAGAAAACTTAGCTCTTGTTAGATAGTTAAACCATTTGGGAATTACAATTTTAAATTAAAAAAAAAAGTTTTAAAAATAGTATTAAAAAACATGAACAAAATGAGGATATGCTTTTTTCTCCTCACACCATTAAATTTTCCTCATAACCATATATGAAATAACTAAAGTCAATAGGATCTAAGAGTTTAATAGATTTACAGGTAATCAGGCTTTCTGGACTGAAATACGTACAGGTATCCAAACGGACAATACTTGTCACATATTACAGGCTTGCATTTCTTAGGCCGAGGGCGGCATTGACATATCTCACAGTTCTGGGCATCAGCTTGGTAACCAAAGGGACAGTCCAAGGTGCACCCTCGCATAAGGCTTGTACACAGCTCCTCCCCTGTGAAGAACATGAAGAGCACAGTTTTCTAAAGATGGCGGTGAGCGATGTCAGGACAAACTGAAATGTCTGCCCAATACCTTCTAAAATCCCAAGAATTAAAATTTCCACAAGCTGATATGAAGTTACTTGACCCTATGCATTTTAAAGGTCTTACCGTAAGTATTAGCATTATACAATAATTGTTGGAAAGACTCCTGTTGTGCCATCCTATGTACATATGACTCACTAGTATAGTATTTATTTACAAGGCAAAGTCCAAATTTTAGTCTGAGACAAATCTATTTTTTATCTTTTTTATAAAAGAGAGTTTCCTCTCCACCCCTAACTCTTCTTGAAGTACACTTGGATCTGGTACTCAGGAAGTAGGCTGACAAACGTTACTTAAGATACTAGTGAAATGAAATGGGTTTCCATATCAATTTTCTTTCTTTGAAAAAACAACTTTTTCTTCATAAAAAAAATCTGGCTATTATGGAATCCTGAGAGTTATGTGCAATGCAATCAGATTAGATGAGTGATTATTAAGCCAATATCAACAAACCTTTGAGAGACTATGGAAAAATAGAAGAAACATCATAGGACTGGATATGGGCAAATGATCTTCCAAAAAAAAGGGGATAGGGTGGGGGGGGTGAGAATTCAGTCTGTAAATTTTAGGCCAACAAACAACTTTGATTCCTGGCAAAATTCTAGAATGTCATTCAAGAGCTACTTTGTGAATGGTTAAAAAAGGAAGTTTACCTTCCAAGGCTCTGCATGGCTTCATCAAGAACAGGTCATTTTATATTAAGCTCATTTTCTTTTTAAGAGGCTTGCTAAGCTACTGTCAGGGAAATATCACAGATATAGTTTTAGCAGTAATCCTAATCAGTTGATTCAGAACTGATTGAATGGCTGAACCAACTAAGTGGCCATTAATGACCCAATGTCGACTTTGAAGGACTTGAATGCAGTGGTTGAGGGATCTGTGCTTGGCCTTGTGCTACTTTTTTTAATCACTAAGATAAAGGCATAGATGGCACACTTAACAAATATGCAGATGACACAAAGTTGAAAGGGACATCTAATATAATGATTGTCAAGGTTAAAAAAGGATCATGACAGGTTAGCACACTGAACCAAATATAACGAGATGAAATTTATATGGATAAATGTAAGTCTAGTCTTTGATTCAAATAATCAATTTCAGAAGTACAAATTAGGGGAGTTGTGGACTGCATCTATAACACTGTATTCTGTAGTCCTATTTATTCTCTATGTATTTAAATGTATTTCTGTTGTTTCACCTGAAAGAGTACAAATTTCCTTGAGGACAAGGATTGTTTCATTTTTGCCTTTATATACCCATTGCTTACCTCACAGTCAGTACTTAATAAATGGCTACTGATTGATTAGTTGATATATACACTGATAAGCTAAATGGTGATAAAGGACCTGAGACCATTCCATATGAAGACTAATGGAAGGAACTGAGGATGTTTTAACATGAAGAAAGGATTTTCAAGGATATGATAGTTATTTTTTAATATGTGAAAGGCTGTCACATGGAAAGAAGCAGATTTAGGCTTGATGTTAGGAGAAACTTACTAACACTTAAAACTAACCAAAAAATGCAATAGAGATGATGGGTTTCCCCTACTTAGAAGTCTTTAAGTGAAGACAGGCTGATCCTTTGGGAGCATACTATAGGCAGAGTTATTGTTCGGGTACAGATTGGATGAAATGTAATCAACTATTTATTGACCAATAATTTAATCACTTTTTTTTTTGAGGGGGGAAGGCAAGGCAATTGGAATTAAGTGACTTGCCCAAGGTCACATAGCTAGTAAGCACCATCAAGTCTCTGAGGCCACATTTGAACTCAGGTCCTCCTGACTCCAGGGCTGGTGCTCTATGCACTGAGCCACCTACCTGCCCCTTAATCACCTGTTTTTAAAATTACATGCTTTACAAGAAATGTTAATTTGGAGATTTCTGACATAATCTTTATTGGTATTGGTACTATCTGCCATGACGGCATTTGGAGAGTACCTTTAACCTACATGTATCATGTGTTTATATGCTCTCTGCCTATGCTCTCAAAAAAGTGCAGTTGATCATCTCTACCTAAAGCCAATACATGCATGTAAAATATGAAAAATGACAGTTTTGGGGGAGGATTTCCAGGTGTCATCATGAAAGATGAGTTTTCATTAAACCTGAACACTGTTGATACTAAAACAAAAACAGAATAAGCTGCTTTAGGAGGCTGTGCATGGCACTGGCCACACAAAGTGTGTGTACAATGGCCTTACTAGGTTAAAAAAATTACATTTTAAGGTTAATCTGAAGGGACCAAAATGGACAGCCATTTTCGGATGAAGCTTTTAGATGCTATATTTTACCAATATAAGTTTTTAGTATTTCAATAGTGAGTTCCTCCCACCTAGAAAAAGGAAAATGGAAGATGGCTGCTATACATACATATGCATATGAAATATATATTAGAATAATATAATTTTCTTTTTCCCCCAGCAAAAGCCTTTTGCCACATATATTAAATAAGAATAACCACAGGCCCATGTAATTTCTCTGCAGCAACTGATTGCTAATTTGCATATCTGAATGCAAAATTTCAGACAGCTCATTTTAAAATTTGTAATTATAAAATCTGAAAGGTCACAGTTCTTCTACTCTTCCTTATGGGAATGATGGAGAAGAATTTAAAACTTCAAAACACAAACTCTTTCTTTCCAGCTCAGATTATGATGATTTAAATAGGAGTGGAGAAGGGGAAGATGTGAATTAATGTAGATGCTCTACTAAATCAGTATCCAATTGAATTAACTTGCAAGAAAATCCAAGAATGCCTTTTGGGAGATCGGGGCAGATCTTCAACTTGGAGGGAAAATCAGAATCACTACGAATCAAGCTCCTAAAATAACTCCCTGCTTTGAACAGGCCTAACATAATGTCTCTGGGCCAAAAGGGAGACAAGATTAATTTACATCAGTAATAATAATACTTTACTGACAGCTAGATGGTTCAGTGGATAGAGTTCTGGATCTGGAATCAGAAGATCTGAATTTAAATCCACTCTCAGATACTCCATAGCAGTATGACCTTGGTCTGTCTCAGTTTCTTCACATGAAAAATGGGGATGAAAATAATAACACCTATTTCCCAGGGTAATGGTGAGGACAAAAGATATTTGCAAAGTGCTTTATAAAATAGAAAGCTGTATATAAATGCTAAATACAATTATTGTTGTTGCTTTTAGGGATAGTCATCATCCTGGAGAAAAGGTGGCCTATTGCCATTTAGACTTAGCCTCACTGACAAAGGCTAACTATTTATTAATTAGGGACTTGCAGAGTTATAAGAAAGGCACATCTATAAAATGTCATAGATGTAAATATGATCATAGATTGTGTGGGATGAGGGGCTTATAAGCTGAAGGGAAATTTTAGTGTGACAAGGGAATTAAAATGAAGAGAACTGGAGCAGCAAGGTGGTGCAGTGAGTAAAGTGCTGGCCCTGGAGTCAGGAGGACCTGAGTTCGGTTCTGGCCTCAGACACTTAACACCCACACAAAAAAAACTAGCCGTGTAACCTTGAGCAAGTTACTTAACCCCAACTGCCCTCCAAAAGGCAAAAAAAAAAAAAAAATCAAGAGAACTTAAATATGTTAGGAATAGTGGCTTGCCTTTAACCTTCCCTGACATGGCTTACCTTACTTGTTCTCCACGACCTGGATCTTTCCCAGTTTTTTCCAGCCATCTACTTCCATCACTATGTAAGAATAAATCTGTTTCTAGGATACTACTAGTCTAGTTGAATATTTCAATAGCCCATGTTTTTGCCTCACAGAGAAAATTTTCACTTGATTGTCCACATGACACAGACAAGGTAGTCCACATTCCAAGTATTTGACATGGAATTTCTATCAAAGATAAGTAAAAAGTCTTAGCAAATGGAACAGGTGAATGGAAAAAAACTCAGCATATTTTAAAATAGGTCAAAAAAGACTAGGGGAAGGGCATATAAAAGTTTAGAAAGTTTAAAAGCACCTCAGGAGAAATCCATTTAAAGGAAGGTTCATAATATTTCAGAATAATTACATTAGTGATCTCTTAGAGCAACTTTCAATTTTACTAAGATCACTGTAAGAAAAGGAAAAAGCACAAGGATGAAAACATCATATAGGACATTAGTCCAAGAGAGACAGTCGGTTCCCTCTCTTGTAGAGATGAGACATTAGCTTTCTTTAAAAGTGTGTCTTCATTTATTTCTTGACTTCTCGTGATTTCATTTTAAGAATTCTTATTTCCAGTGATTTCAGTTCTCTTATGGATCACCTAGACACAGCTAGGTGGTGCAGTAAATAGAGCACTGGACTTAGAGTCAGGAAGATCTGACTTCAAATCCTACCTCAGACATTACTAGTATGATTCTGGGCAAATGACTTAAATTCTCTCAGCTTGACTTTCATCATCTGTAAAATGAGGGGGTTGGACTCAATGGCATCCAAAATCTCTTCTAGCTCTTACTCTATCACTATGAAATACTTTCTTGAATGCATCATCCTTATTTCTTGTCTCTGGTTCTGAGAAAACCAGCATTGTATTCAAATTCTCTGAAATTTACAGGCTCTTCTTTTTCTTTAACTACAAGAATGTTATGACACAGGAAAAAACCCTGAATAAACAGGATTACAAGTATGTTCAGACAAAAGCCTATTTTTGTCATGTACTTTCTGCATACTTTTAAAGTACATGTTTCTACAAGGTTAGATTTCAACTGTTGGGTGCTTGTCATCATGTGCCAAACGTACTCATAGCAGCTTGTCTTTAATTAGGCTATTGAGCTCTTTACCTTCCTCTTAGGGTGAGTGGCATTTACCTGTTTCCCCTTTGTTGACTCTAAGTGTGGGGGAAGGGGACTTTTTTTTTCATTTCTATGAAAATGAACAGTCTGCAACTTTCTCAGAATTGAGAGGGCTTGAGGTTCATTGCTAATTTAGGCAGTTGTACCTAGAATACATTTTTGACTGCACCCCTGGTTTAATGCACCATCAGGAGTGTTGCCATTGTAAAGAAAGGCATGAATAATGGAGAAATATTGTTCCAGTCATTATTCCAAATGATTGGAACAATGACAATTCTATCTCTTCTCAAGATAGAGACATTTACTCTTCTAAACAGTATGTCTGCATTTCTTACCATTTCATGATATCATTGGAGGGAGTGATAACTGTGACTAAACTTCAGTGTACAAATGTTCATGTGATTTGAGAAATATGTAAAAATTTCATCAGACAAAAAAAGGAGAATCAAGTCAAAGGTTGTACCTGGATGTTACCGACTCCAAGAGTTTAAATAACAAACTGTGAGGTAGGGCACTACTTTGATTTAATGTTTACTATTTTTTAAAATCATGAGTGAAACTGCAACTCAATATGTTGAGTAATCAAAAAGAAAGTGTTGAGTAATCTATCATGTATTCAAAAACAAGTCTAAACTCTAAAGTCTTTTAATTATAAAATGGTTTGGGCTAATGACTATACAACTGTGGCACATGGAACCGTGGAAGCTTAAATGACCACTTCAGTAACAATGATGAAAAACTTATTTATGTAACAAAGTAGAACTCAAAGGTCTGCAATGGGTGGAAATTGAAAAGAGGAAAAATTAGGCTTGTCAGGAGAAATATCCTAATAATTATAGGTATCTAAATGTATGAAAGATGATAGTTTTCCTGTTATTCAAGCAGTGGACTGATGACCATTTATTAGATATGCTGTAATTAGGGATTCTATTTTGTGTATGGTTTATATGAGATAGCTCCACAGGGGCTTATCAACTCTAAAATGCATCGAAATCCATCAGTTGTTTTCAATCATTGCAGGGGGGGGGTAATGTGTGGAGGGAGAATTAAGAAATATTCTTGAACACCAAGAGCTTACCTTCTAATATATTAGTAGATGAAAAAAAGAGAAATTTTGAGAGTTAGATCTGTTAGATGGTAGGACACAAAGTAACAGGAGGAAGATGGCAGGGCAACAGGGAACTGGTTTTGCTGAGGCCAATGTGAAGAAGAGAAGAACTCATGCAGAATATGAAAGAAAGGAGGAATGAGTTTCTAGGGAATAAATACTATCTGGTTTCCATTGTATTTTTTGGTAGCCAGACTGAAATTGCCTAATCACAGAAACTTAGCAATATTAGAATTGAGGTGTTGGCAGTGTTTTCTTATCTGACTGCCACTTATCTTATGAGGGCTTCACCTGTGTGTGTGTGTGTGTGTGTGTGTGTGTGTGTTTCCTAATATTGCTTGCAAGTTTCTAGTGCATCTCCCATGCTCACTGGGAAAGCATGGGGATGCACCTCTTCTCCAATTCAGGATGATACAGCTAAGAAATTCCACTTTGCTACTACCTCTGTTTCTGTTCATTTCTCTTCCTTCATCTTAATCCTGACTCTTCATATTTCTCTCCTCTCTTTCCTCCCCACTCCCTCTTCTTTTGCCAAGTGTAAGGTGGCAGTGAAGAAATTCTGGTGGGACATGGCAAAGAAACTCCTATTTAGAAGTCTGACATATGACTTGTGACTAGATCTTGGGTGTCAGATAAAATTACTTTATATGACAGACTGCTAATCCTTTCTAATAGCCCTTGGAGTAGGGATGGTGAAGGGCTTCTTAAAATAAGGCTAGATTTCAAAACTAGCGCCTGAAGTGTGGGGCCAAGGGAACCATGTCCAATGCATAGTTCTAGAAGACGCTTCTTTCTGGATTGCATTTGAATGTCTGTCTTAAGGTAGAGCTATACATTTCAGACAAGACTGTGAGTGTGGCATTCTTGTACTGCCCAAAAACTTGGAACACATTGATGATGTCTTACGTATGATCCAAGTATAAGAGACCCTCTCCTTTCACAGGGGATATATTTTAGTGATCTCTGCCAACAAGGAAGTCTGCAAATCTGCTTTGCTGTGCATAAATATAGACGAAAGGGGATTTGTTTCAGACATATTTAAGCTGACATCTCTTTCTAAAGCTAGTTCTTTTCTCAATTATTTTTCAAATTCTCTGATTATGTCAGGGGAGAACTTGTTATTAGGTGCTAATCTCTCCTTTTGATAACTGTTAAGCTCCAAATAATGTGTAACCAAGGAGGATCACTATTTTTTAACTGTTTTTTTTTTTTTTTTTGCATCACAGTGTCTCTACCCAAAGGTCCTAACTTAACTTAATGAGGAAAGACCTCCTCTATCTACCCTGCAGTGGCACAGGCAATAGTTTGGAATTGCCAGAAAACTAACAGCAATGACAGGTTGATGGGGCAAGAGGCAAATATCTAAAAACGAAAAATTCAAAGCTATAAATTATAAGAATCCCTGCATTTATGTTTGGCACTATTTGGTTGCTTGTTTCTATTTGTAATGATGTGAGAGATTTATAATAAGATGATCTTTACTAAACAAGTATCTCATATCAAGCAGATATAACAAGTTGAATTCCACAATGTTGAAATGACTTTTAAAAGTGATCATTAAACCAATTTCCATAATCTTTGAGAAATCAAGAAGGTGAAAATTTCATAAGACTGAAGACTGGCAGATTATTTATTTAAAATGAACAAAAAGGGGAAAATAGTAAATTCTAGAAACAGACCAGTGAGGATGATAAAATCTGACAATGAATTCAGCACTTAGAAAATAAATCAGTGATCACCAGGAACCAATATTGATTTATTAATAAGAACAAAATAAGCTAATTTCTCTTTGTATAGAGTAAGTACATAAGAAAAATACTACATATTTTCCTTTGATTTCAGTAAGGTATATAATAAAATATTTTATGATAATCTTGTGGATGAGATGGAAAAATGAAACTGGATGTTTCATGATACTGTTAAGTGGGTGCATAACTGACAGAACTATAGCCCAGGCATGACTGATGGATTAATAAACAATTGGAGAGAGATTTTTAGTGACATATCATAGGCCATATCAAATAGCTCATAAATGATATGAACAAAAACAATTAAGGCATGTTTATCAGATTTTTAAGAGGACACATTTAAGGGAAGTAGCTGAAATGCTAGATGACAGAATCAAGATTTCCAAAGACCTTAATGTGCTGGAAGGATAAACTAAAGTAAACAAGATTAAACTTAACAGGGATAAATGTAGAGTCCTGCATTTAGGCTAAAAAAAACCAACCAAACTTTTTTTGATGTGTGACTAGGGAAAACTTGGGTTTGGCAGAAGTTTATGTGAAAAGTATGTAGGGTTTTTAATAGACTGCAAGTTCATTAAGATTAACAGTGTGATGTAGCTGCTAACAATTTATATAATCTTAGGACCTTAATAATTGGTTTAGTAATCTTGGTAAGGACGCTTGTGGTTTCCCTGTACTTTGCACTGCTCTAGACTGCATTTGGCACTGTATTCAGTACAGTGCCATGAGAAACACCAGTAGATTATTATGTATGCAAATGAGAGTGATCACAATGGGAGACTTAAAAATCATATAAAATGAAAAACAATTGAACTATGTACAAATACTGAAGAAGATAAGAATTAAGTGGGGGAGCATGGAAGAAAGGTAAGCTCTACAAATAGAGAGGACAACTAGAAACAATGAGTGGAAATTAAAGTAAGTCAGATATTGATTCATTGTAAGGAAAAATATTTAAATAATGAGAGCTTTCAAAAGTGGAATGGAGTGTCTAATGAGGCAGTGAGTACTGTCACTGGAAATGTTTAAGAGAAGGCTGGGCAAATATATCTCAAAGAAATAATAGAGAAGATTCATGCATTGGGTAAGATCTAGAATACCATTGTGTGACTGATTTTTTTTTTTGGCTTCAGAAATCTTATGAATGGCCATTAACAGAATAACCAAGTACCTTTTCCTTTAACAAACCAGTGTATATTTATCTATGTAGATTAGGAAGACTTTTTCCATTTGGGTGTTGTCAAGGGAATGTCATGAACAACACTGAGGAAGAGATTAAGTCATGTAATATGCTTTGACAAAATCATATTAGTTCTGAGAAAAACATAATTTTCTGCATACTCACTGTTCTTGCACTGACAGATTCGGCAGCCATTGTGATCAAGTTTGAAACCATAAACACAATCCTTTTCTGTCAGAGTACAGTTAGATAAGACCCCACAAGCAGGCGGATCAACTGTAATGTACGATGGTTCTAAGAGTAAAAAAGAAAAAAAAATCCTTGAAACACATGAGTGCCTGATATGATAACATTTAATCTTGAAATAGCATACTAAGAAATCTGGTGAAGTGACTGAAGGAAAATCCTAAACTTTCCCATCCAGGATTTTTGGGAAATTTGTTTGAGTCCAGCAATGTTGTCTCTTTGAACAGATGAGGAATCTGGGCTAGTAACTCATATTTGAGTCTGTTTATACATTCTTTGCCCCTGCCCCCCAAAACTTAGATGACAGAAGCTTTCATGGAAGGTGGATGAGAAAGATCAAAAGTTCATTCATTTATCTGTTTTTTCTTCCTGCTGTTAGGTGGACTTTTTTTTCCTTCAAGGAAAAAAAAAAGACTGGAAAGAAGATGATGCCAGCTATGAATTATTCTGTCATCTTCCACAGCAACTTCCCTGGAACTAAGAAAATAGTCTCTCATGTATTCAGTAGGGGTCATTTTGAGCTCCATTAATATATACATCTGTCTTTCTTTTTCTACAAACCATATAACCACACAAGTAACATTACATTGATTAAGTGTATATGGTGCTCAGAGTTCAAATGACTGTCATGATATAATGTAGAAGCTTTGGGAAGAAAAGAAAACACCTATTCTCACAATGGGGGGAAGCAGGAGAACTTTCTGATACTGTGAAAAGATTCATTCAGAAACTGTGATAAAAATTAATGCTATGCCTTAAAAGACATACTAGATGTTAAGTTATTCAAGATAGGTAGAAAATATCAACCAAAATATCCAATTTGCTTAAGAGGCAAATTACTATAATCTCGGGTTCTGAAGAACATCCTCAAGGAGACCCAGGGAAATTATATGTACATATATATATATATATATTAATGCATTTTATTTATGTAATTTTTCCCCCCCAAAATGCCATGTATGCACTTTACACATGGCAAGTTATTCCCTATAACATGCCTCTGAGGGAACCAAGAACAGAATGTCTGTATATACCTTTTTTTTAATAGATGGAAAACATGAGGTTCAGAAAACATAAATGACTTATCTAAATTTACATAGCAGCTCAGTAGCTGGCTGAGAATAGAACAGACCAGTGGTTTCCTGACACAACCCAACACAGGAACCATTAGTTTATAATGTTTTCTCAAGTTTCATCTGCTGTGCCCATGGAAAAGGAATCAAAATAAAAGGTTAAGAAGTTCATAGCATTTTGCCTGTAATTGTTGGAAGAACAAGAAGATTTTGAGATTTTTATTCAGTTTTCTAATGTGCTATAGTTATTAAAATCTTGTCAGGTAATAATTTAGCATGTTGTATTACAATAATGAATTTGCTGGTGTTCTACCAGTAAAAATATGTATAGAGTACATAATCTTTGCTTTTAATACAACATGCATATTTTGAGTGATATCTTGTGTTTTCAGGTCAACTTTCCTGTGCTGTAATTTAACATGTCTCCTCTGACTGAAGTACAAAATGGGATAGTTGATGGATAGCTGGAAACCTCACAAAGAGTTACTGGCTAGATTTAAGTGGTATTTAACATATTTTAAGTGAAGTATAATGTTACTATTTTCTTATAGCACCTTAAAATTCATCATAACTAGGTAAGATTTCCTGCTTAGGACTATGTGGGGTTTTTTCATCATCTCTTTATTAACCAATCAGAATGACAGAGATTCAGTTTCTGACCACAACCTTCAGCCGCAAAGCCACCATTCCCCTGGGAAGCCACCTTCTGTTTAGAAACACAAGACTCTGAAAACAGCCTAATGCAAAGAAAAGAAGTGTAAATCATAGCCTATCCCAGCAAAGAGAGAGTTCCATATTCTACAGTGCCTAAAGCAGGAACCAAAGATTCTGGATTCTGGCCCCTGGTTAGCACAAGTGGATAAAATGCTGGATTTGGAGTCAAGAAGACCTTAGTCAAATCATTCCTTGGATACGTCTAGCCTTGTGACCCTGAGCAAGTCATTCAATATCTCTCAGCCTTAGTTTCCACATCTATAAAAACAGAGATAAAAATGGAACCTATCTCACAGGACTGCTGTAAGGATAAAAATGAGATAATATAAGTTGTTTTACAAATCTGAGTGAAGTTTTAAGCTCTAATAGCTTAAAATCATATTCAGACTTTTGGGGTACCCCATATATATATATAAAGTACTTTGGAAACCTTAAGACACACACTCTCTCTCATATATATATATATATATATACACACACACACACACACACATATATGTGTAGGTATGTAACATATAACATATGCATATTATATATTATAAATGGTGTGCTATGGCTATTATTATTTTGTTTTCATTTCTGTTAGTATGAGCACTGAAGAACAAGTGTATCTGTACTATATATCAAGCTGCACAAAAAGACAGATAGTATTAGATGGTCTTTTTTGACCATATGGTTTTATAAGACACCCACAAAATCTTTTAAAAAGTACACTGGGTAAGTGTACATTTAGATAAATATAAATCTGTATAGAAAAAAATTAGAATATACAATGTGGAATGCATTGCTATTTTATAGAACCTGAAAGATTTGCCCAGGGTGAATGAAGTCCTAATCATTCTGCTCCAGGTCCAAGTCAATTCCCCTTTAAAATGAGCTTTGCCTCACTCTCTTTTTTGCACTCTATTATCCTACTTATGTCATAGATATTTGGACACTTCTTTCCCTGCAATGTTGGCATCCTATTGATCTTTGTATCTCTACTGCAATGCATGTGCTATGTGCTTAAAGAAATGTTTTTAAATTAAATTGAACTGTTTTTAGAGAATGATTAGAATTAAGTTTAGCATACAGCCCATCTCCCTATACAAAGATGATACCACTGCTGCTCTTGTCACTTTTGAATTCTGTCCAGTTGTGGTGATGATTCAGTCCAATTAAATTTAACAGGGATTTATTAAGTGCCTCTATATAAAGTACTTATTAGTTTGTGCTATTCTCTGGTTCCCCTGCTGACTAATGGTTCACAAATGCAAAATGGCTGCCTAGGATTAGGGTTACAATGTGGAACTGAAACAGAACAGTGACTTGTCAGACAAGAGGGTCCCATACCATTGGTCCATTAGTACCATGCTTCAACCAGTTAAGCCAACCAGCAACATATACAACTATGCATAAAAGGTCTATATTTCTTTGTATTATCCATAGCACCCTGTGCTCAATAAATTTATTGAATAAATGAATTCTACAAGTATCATTCTTACTACATATGTAACCTCCATGAGGTGGATTATGAGGTAATGCAGGTTAAACCCCAGATGCCATGATTTAGTATAATGGGCAAAATTTATTTTTTTTTCATTAAAATATTGTGCAAGACCACATTGGCAGTAAGAGGCAGAACCCAGATTCTCTAACACCTGTATTAGGTGTAATGAATGTTAAATTCCATACTACAGGTATCTTTAAGACTTAACTGAACCACAGAATAACAGAATCACTCCTTTTGTGGGTGAGGAACTCAGGGCCTGGAGAGCACCTTGCCTCAAGGTCAAATAGCTAGCCAAACTCAGTCTAAAACTAAGGTCTCCTGATTCTCTGTCTAGTGCTATCCTTCTAAAAACATGGGACAAACTCAACAAATTATGTTACAACTCTGAGATGACTAAGCTGTTTCCCTGCAAATTAAGCAGTCAGAATTATAAATGATATTAATAATTCATCTTAGCTGTGAACACTTCCACATTATCTTTTTTCTAACATTTGGCAAGAAAGTATTATAAGATCATAGATTTATAACTTGACACGCCTTAGACATGGTGAAGAGTCCAACTTCTATTTCACAAAGAGAAGTGACTAGGTCAAGTTTATACAGTTAATAAATAGCAGAACTGGGATTTGAACTCATTTCCACTGACAACAAACCCAGCACCCTTTTCAAGGAACAATGCCTTTTTTCCTTTGTAGGGAAATTCTACATCTGTGAAGGGAAATACAGAACCAAATGCAAGTCAACATATTCTTTTAGATGCTATGGCAAGTTTCCTACATGTTTGATATAGTTGTCAATGGAACAATTGTTCATTCATTCATTCATTCATTCATTCATACAACAAACACTTAGCTCAGCACTTTTTTAAGTTCAGTGATTCTCTAATAGCCATGATTTAGAGGTAGTCTTTGTTGTTGCCTTCTATTATTTCATCCAGGGTAGATTTTAGCTTCACTTTAATGTACTTTTTAATGATCTTTGATCTTCCTCTTTCTGTACCTTATTTCCCCCTACAATTTTAGGCTACATCTGTAGGAGCTACATTTCCACAAGAACAAAATTACAACAGAAATACAAAATGATCCATCAACTATTGAAACAGTTTAATCACACTGGCATCAAATAGAGTTAAGTCTGTGTTTGCCTTCAAGTCCAACTTTTAGCCTTCAGAACTTGGCAATGTTGCTTACTATTCAGGAATAAGAATGCTTAAAAAAAGTACTTTTAGAAAAAAAAAGTACAGTGTAACTACTGACTGCAATATAAAGTTCTAAATAACAGAGATGAGACAACTATTTGGTACTTTGTGTTTCCAATGATAATTATTCAAGTTTTGGATTTTATAGCCTCAGGAGTGAGCTAGAACCAGTGGAATGCTTACTGGAGTTCTACAGAGACAGTTTTTGAAAAGGGAAGAGGTATTTCCAAGAATCAAGAGTCATTGCTGATCCTATCATTCTGCAATACCTTAAGCATTTGGGACTTTGTTGGCATAGACAGTCTCCTTCAACAATGCAGATTGTGAGTTCTTTATAGCATAAGAGATGGTCTTTGAGAAAATGAATCACACTAAAACCAACTTGGTGGCAAGCCTCTCTAAATTCAAGTAAGAGATATGTCCTTGGACATATCCACGTCAGCCTAATACTTGAAGCCTGTCTGTGATCCACTGGCATGAGCCTGTGGATCCTTAAATCATTTTCATTTAACAATGAGCTATCAGAGGACATTGGTGAATATTGTTAGAATGCACTTTAAATTATTCTGACTGGTTCTGATCCAAAGGAGCTTGAAGAAGTTTTATTTAGGTTTGATCTGTGGATAAAAAATGCATTTTGTTTTCTTGAAAGAAGGGAACCCATGCTATTTTACATGTCTCATGGAGAATGTTACATCATTACTGGGCAAAATCTCACTGGTCTATATGGCCCTGCTTCAAGGAGCAAAAAACCTAATTCCTACATAAATAATTGCTTGAAATCCCAGTGATAATTGCCTCCCCTGGATTTTTATGCTCATATAATATCCCTGGGAGAACATACATATTGTACTAATCTCATCAGAGAGCACATAACTTTCTGGAATGGGAGATCTTTATCATCTTTTCTCCATAAATAAAGTTGTTTTTTTTTTCCTGGAGATTATCAGTTCAAAATAGATTCTGCTGAGACTTTTGGAGGCACGAAACATGACTGCATACTGATGTGTGTTGCCTAGAGCAAAGAAAATAGCCACCACTGATTTAGATGAACAGAGAGGTGGCAATGGATCGCTTCCCCGAGTTGACACAAATAATTTGGGGTGGCAATCTCTACTATCAATAGTGTTTTTCCCTTTAGGGCTAAATAAATTTGGGAACTGAATGAAGTACTGCTTAAAGAATCACCCTGAAATTCCATTTTATTTTGTATTGAATCAGCTGAGGAATTAAAGAAATACCTTAAAGTCCTCCAAAGGAAGAAGGCTTGAAACAGCAGGAATTCATTGTCTTTGGCTACAACTATTTCTAAAGGGAACCCTGGAACAGCTTCTTTGTGGAGAAGGATTCTAGAAATATTTTCTGAGCCTAGAAGCAATAAAGAACAAAAATGGGTGTTTGTTACATCTATATCCAGTTTGCGTTTCCCTACCCCTAACATCTATGAGGGACCGGTTCATGTCTCAAGCTTTGTTATTCTGCCAAATGGTCTTTAAGGACTCTCCAAGCAACCTTGTACAATAAAAACAAACAAACAAACAAAAAACTCAACTAAAGTAAGTCTTAATACTGACTTAAGTTGGAGAAACTCAGCTACCTATTAAACACTATAAAAAAACCTCACATATAATAGTATGTGAGCAAGTACTAGTTTACTTTTATTTAACATTTTAGATCATATATGTTAGGTACCTATAGTTGCTCTCTTATCAGTAAACATATTTCTGAGATGCAGAGCTCATTTAGCTTCTCCGGATTTTTCAAGAAGGAAGCCATCAGCTATCAAATTTCCGAACACTAACACTTGGTATTTTTATAGCACTTTTCTTTCAGGAGATTCGGATATTCCCAGGATAGTACTTTCCCAACTTCATATTAGGGAAAGCAAAGCAAAGCAATGGTAATGAATATTAATAAGATCACACAGAACTCCCCAGGCTTCTTGAGTCCAAAGACACAATACTAGACTGCAGTACAAGAATGTATATTCAATTGATACTTGGTGATTCAGAAGAGAGAAATCTTAACTGTGAATGATCCAGGCCTTCTACTTTTTCTACTTGGGATTATTTCATTGCTAACTAGCATAACCATTCAGAAGAGGCAAAAGGAGTAAATCTTATAAAGCTGGAATATAGCACTGTTCAACTACCAGTTCCTGTGTCTCACATTAGTTATACCACCCCACTGAATGGTATGACCATATTTTGCACAGGCTAGAACAAAAAGAAAGCCCTTTTGATCATCAGTTATTTTAAAATATATATTGTATTGTTTTCTACTTTAATGAGCAATTTCTTAAATAGTTTACTTATGTGTTGATTTTTACATGATGTTCTCCTTGATTTCCCTAGTTTAGAAATAAATCCTCCATCAATAGATCTGTCTGAACTCTTGTTTTCAAGCTTAGATTACGTTTATTTGTATATCTGATGCACACTTCTTTTAGAGTGTATGTTCCTTAAGAGCTGGGACTATGCTATTTTTCCAACTGTACAGCCCCAATATTAGAAAACAGTATAGTGCAATGGCATGAACATTGGCTCTGAAGTCAGACGACTTGGTTTTAAATCCTATATCTGATGTTTACTGCCCATGAGATCTTAGGAAAATCACAGTGATCTGGGCCTCAGTTTACTTATATGGAAAAGCTCTAGATCTATGGTGGAATGATGCTGAATTGCATTTGAGAGAAATATACCTTATAAAAGTTTTGACAAAAACTATGAGTTAGTGTCTTGTTTTATCCAATGAGACAGGATTTTTTTTTTTTTGGTAATCCTAATGGTGGAGAGTTGCCTGTATTTCTTCCTGAATTACATATTATCTCTATGGAGAAATCGGTCCTACATTTCTGCATATGATAAGCAGTCCTAAGAATCACTTAGAGCCTGATGATAGAACATGAGTTGGTAATCCTATGTAAAAAATATGCCTGTGGGTAACATGCAGGACCACATGCAGAAATATATCAATGTAGTCCTAGGAAGTTATAAGGCCCATACAAATGTTCAGTAATTGTGTTGGAGAGGAGGGAAATTCCCAGGTGGGGCCCAGAAACCTTCCCCAGAACTCTTAGATACTTTGACTTGACTATCATTATTACCATTATCTCTGGCTATGGATTTCAATTGTACAGTTAACTCCTGACTTTGGTCTTTGGCTACAATGTAAAGTCTAGGGCTTTTTCTGTTATAAATAACCAGCCCATCTCCAGTTTAACTTATTAAACATTTTCTAAGAAACAGTCATCCTATGTTCTTGGCAACTTGTTTTAGATGGATGTGTGTGTGTGTGTGTTCTTACCCAGGCTGGATGTCTACAAGCCACATATGGGCCGGTCCCAGTGCTGATAGACCTTGACCTATTCCATTTCTGACCTGGGTTGGTTCCCTCCATCTCATGTATCCTAGTCTCTCTGCCCACCAACGCCTCTCCTCTCCACCCCTGGCCAGAGCTCACCATAATAATGCCAGACTTAGTGCCTGGATATTCAACAGAATTTTGCCCTACTACATATAAGAACTCTCAAGCTCTAATGATCCATCAAGTTTCAGCGTCCCTAGTAGCAGGGATTTCAGGTGTGCACCACCATTGCTGGTCTGCATTAGATGGATTTGTAGGAACAAAGATCTTACTTTTCAGAAACTCGGATTCTTACTTTTTAAAACATTGGCTTTTACTTTCAAACCTCTTTTTATAAGGTAAGAGAAAAGAAACAAGGCAGCTGGACTGGCTCAGTAACCTTTTCATACTCACTGTTTTGGCTCTGGTAACATCTTGTCTTTTTTATAACACACCTTTTCTCTATGGCTTCTTAGGTATGTTTACTGATTTCAAGAAAGCATACTGTGAAGTTAAGTTTCATTTTCAGATGCATTTCATGCAATCTCTCCCTGATGATAGACTCTCCTAGACTTGGATATGCCACATGGTCATCTAATGAATGGGAAAATTAAGAGTCTGCTAAGCTGTACTCACAGTGTATATAGCACCTTAAAAGTTAAATATATCTTCACCTAAGTTAGGCAATTAATTGACTATATCTTGTCCAGGATCATAAGACTTGTGATAAAGCTTGCTACTAGAAAACCTAAGGAGACAGCTTTATCTGCTTTATTCTATCTCCATACTTGGTTCTATGACCACAATGTCGGTTTAAATACGATCTATTTGATACTGAGTCAGAAAAATGTCAGCATAACTGTAGGCAAGAGGTTGTTGTACGATTAAGATGACATTTTCCCAAATAAACCTATGTAAGGGAAATTGCTGTACATGGAAAGAGGACAAGAATCCCATAAAAATCCCCTAATCTGAGAATGGGAATTCCCAGGATGAGAGTTTGTGTGTTTAAATCTCATTGAGTCATGGAAACTGAACCACTGTAGCTAGAATTTTCAAATACTTTCAGCCTGTACATGTTTCATTATCTTTTACTCACCCCCCCCCCTTTATATTTTTCTCATCACAACATTCCCCTGCTCAGAATTTCTTTCACCATTTATACATTCACATTTTAAAGTAGAGGTTTCAAAGATGTTCCCTGGAGTTGTTCTTTGTTACAGTCAGATACAGAAGCAGCCATATTCACTTGACACTTATTCATCCATTTTGTATGCTTTCTCCAGGGAGTTTTGGCCTTTGTCTTTATTTTTTCCTATACTATAGGAAACAGAAAAACAGTCACTGCTGATTTGTCTTCTTTTGTCCTGGACCTGTGATTCAATCCATATGGGAGAATCCCAGATGTAAAAACTCCTTCTACACTTGTAGATCAATAAAGTAGCCTAGGACATTAATAGGTTAAGTGACTTGCACATGGTGTATCTCTGTCTCTGTGTCTGTCTGTCTCTCTCTCACACACACACCCTCTCCTATGTGTGTTAGGGGTAAAACTTTTGAGCCCAGGTTTTCCTGACTCCAAAGCTGGCCCTCTATCCAGTATTTACTTTGTATTCCTTTACCACAGATAAAAAGAAACTATTATTATAGTATCATTAGAAGGTAAAAAAGATCTTTAAAATAGTTTTTAGCTAGCATTTATACAATGCTTTAAGGTTTAAAAAGAGTTTTACAAATATCTCATTTTATCCTCATTATGACCTTGGGAGTAAGGTGCTATTACTACCTCCATTTTATATATGAAAAACCTAAGGCAGACAGAGGTTAAGTGACTTGTCACACAGGGTCACACAGCTTGTAAGTACTTGAGGGTGGATTTGAACTCAGGTCTTTCTGACTCTAGGTCCAATGCTCTATCTACTGCACCACCTACCTGCCTCCTTTTAAATAGTTTTCAGCATACTCTGTAGTGTGATTTTTCAGTGTCAGGCCTCATGACATCCACCCAACTTAACAAAAGGGAATAAAGAAGAAATCTTGTTATTCTATGCTTTTGGTTCTATTTACAAATTCAATTTTATTATATATATATATATATATATATATATAGTGAACCACTGAATATATTATGTAGGGAGTATAGCTTTATAAAAATGACTACTTTAAAAACACAATTTTATAGAATTAAAAAAGAGGGATATATTATTATAGTAGTAAGGTGAAAGCAAGAAAGCAGGAATGAATATAAATGCAGAAGTTTTTATATAGCTGTATCGTTTAGCTCATGGGCACTTTGGCATGTATATATAGTAACAACCCACTTATCTGGAAGGTCAGGCTTCTGGTAATCCCAACCCTTTGGAATAGGGCCATGTACCCAAAAGAAGAACTCTGTTCACTTGAAATAGATATACTTTATTCCAAAGAGGAGACCCTTAGGATCTTACTCATAGCCTATTTACTCTTATTTAACAGACAATTCTTAAAAAGCTTTTAAAAAAAGATCTGCTTTCTCTGTTCTTACAGAGTGAGGATGTAAAGGTAAGAAGTAAAAATTTAAAAGACAAATGTCAAGACAAAAACCAAACTCAATAACAATACTGCTTTCTCAACTGTGTGATCCTTACTGCTATACAATATCCAAGTGTACAATAACACACAGCAATAACTTCTTCAGGATCTCACACACAGGTACTGGGTGACCCAGTACAGATGAACTATTCTGTACAATATTTTTATCAATGACACGAATAAAGGTGTGGAGGGAAAAGTTATTAAATTTTCTGACAACATAGCTGAAAAGGATAGCTAACAGGTTGGACGGCAGTTTGACTAGATGATCTCTAGGGTATTTTACACTTCTAAGAGTTTATGAGCTTATTGGTTCCTCACGAAGAAGAATAATGTTTGGGGGGAAAAAGTCTGTTTCCCATGAATGATGAAAATTGGAACCTAGAAATTAGACTGCTTAGTCATCAAAAATGCTATGGTCTTAAAGCACCCTAAATCCTGACTAGATTTTCCAAATGATAAGCCTTATTAAAAGTGAGGACTCCCTGAATTGTTTTAAATAGCAGCCTTGAGTGCATGGTACTGCTGATGCTTTCCCATCAGGGAAACAAATAATGTCTATTTCTGTTCCCAAACTGCCAAACTAAGTGTAGTATGTGCATAGTGCCTCTCACAGTGCTTGGCAAATAGCAGGCACTTAGTAAATACTTTGGTATTGATTGATATGTGAACCAGCTGAGAATCCTTTCAAGGATCCTTGTGTCCTGCTTCATGATCTGACTGCAAAATCAAGGTCAGAACTTCTTTGTAAATCCTCTGTTGGACTGGCAGATGAAATATGGAATGCAGTATTAAGGTTACACAGCCTTATGGCTTATGTTGTGAATTCTCCATTGCCACCATGTAATTCTTCTTGGAAACTCCAGATATAACACAGTACGGTATAGAAATGGTCAGGGACAACTGTTTTCTCATAAGGTAAGACAGAAGATGTGAACTAGGTGATATTTTGAAAGAAAAATGATGAATCTGGTTGACCTTTCAAGACATCAAGCTATGGTTAATTTAAAAATGTGAGAATGACTTTTTTTGAAATATAGTTATAAATTAGGTAGAATGACCCGAAATTTTGCTAAGGGGTGTCTAGTTAATTTCAGACTCAACACATCCAGAACAGAATTGATCCACAATGGCAAAACTAAGTAGTATCACAGCTAACCTAAGGCTTGAAATCTTAAGGTCATTTTTGTCTCATCCCTTTTCTCCATATACAATCACCACCTTAATTTTTTTTGGTTCAAATTACCTTTCGAATTCTTCCCTGTATTTTCATTCCCACTATTCTTACTCTATTTAGATCCTTATCAATAAACCTCACACTTGCATTATTGTAATAGTCCTCTATTTGAGCTCTGTGATCCTTATCTTTCCACCTTCCCCAAATACCCTTAATATTGCTGCCAAACTAATTTTCTTGAAAAATCCTTTCTTGGAAAAATGTTTAATGGCTCCCTATTTTCTGTTACACCAATTTTTACACTGGTAAAATGAGGATAACAACATTTGTACTACTCAACCCATAAAGTTCTCAGAAAAGTGCTGTTTCCAGTAGAACAATGTATATAAATGTGAATTATTATTTTTAAAACTTCCCTGTTTGGTTTCTCAGGCCCTTCATAAACTGATCCTATTATATCAATCAGTCCATAAGTATTAAATGTCTCCTATGTGTCAGGCTTTGTGTTAGACTGTGGATAGTACCCGGAGGGTGATACAAATAGCAAGAATGAAATAATTTCTACTTACAAGGTGCATAAATTCAAATGTGGGAGGAAAAGAGATGTGCGTACCTGTATGTGTATATATATATATATATATATATATATATATACACACACACACACATACATGCACACACATATACATACACATACATTTATACATAATGTGATAAATTTAAATATAAATAAATACAAAGTAGTTAAATATAAGGTAATTTGAGAGGGAGGGCACTAACGGGGGTCAGGAAATGTTTCATGTAGAAAGTGGTGCTTGAGCTAGGCCTTGAGGGAAGAGAGCAATTCAGTGAGGTAAGGAGGGAGCTCACTCCAGGAATGAAGGATTGCTAGTGTTCCATGTGAGAAGAATGAGAGGACAGAAATTATTCAATAAGGCTACAAATATAAGTTTGGACAAGGTTATGAAGGGCTTTAAAAGCTAACCAGAGAAATTTATATTTGATTCTAGAGGCAATAGGGCGCTGTCGGAGTTTACTGAGTAGGGGAGTGATATGGTCAATTCTGTGCTTAAGGAAAACGACTCATTTTAGCATCAGTATGGAGGACTGACTGAAGTAGGGAGAGACTTGAGACAGGGAGACCAATTAGGAAGCCAATGAACTATGTGAGTAGAGTGAAGGGGTGGGATGAAAGAGTTATTGTGAAAGTAGAAAGAGTTAGATTTGGCAAATGACTACATATATGGAGTGAGGGAGAATGAGTAGTTGAGGATACCACTAAGTTTACGAACCTGGAAGACCAGAATAATGGTGATACCTTTGACAGAAAGAAGGAAGTAAAGCTATTTACCAATACTTTCTATTATATATCAATCAAGCAATTAATCCACAACCATTCTTTAAGCACCTGTGTATTTGGGATTATGAAGACAAAACAAATGAAACAGCATTCCTCATGGTGTTCCCTTTGACAGCAATACCCTTTCTCTTCTCCCTTCTGCCTATTTGAATCCTCAGCATTTTCCAACGCAGTGTTTGAAGTATTTCCTGACTACTTTAGCCCTCACTGATTTTCCTGTCCTCGGAACTCCTATAGCATTCATTCTCTGTAACACATAATTAGGCTCTTAGATGCTCTGTTACTGTTCATCATTGTTTCATATGTGTTAGTTTTGTGTTCTCATTTGTATTGTAAACTCTAAAGGATGGAACAATGTTTTACATTTAGGAGCACAGGCTACTAGAATTGGAAGATCATTTGATCTAACCTCTCACTTGGTGCAAAGATGTTCTCCCCCGCCCCCATCTGTTAGTGCAGTGCCAAGTATATAGTAACATCTCAATATATACTTTTTGAAAATTATTTAAAATTTTCTTTTTAATTATATGAATAAACTGTAACAAATGAGTATTGTAAATAATAAATGTTTGTTCAAATGAATTACCTGAATTGATTTTGACAATGATATTTTAAAACTTTGGGTCAAGTAATTAATAGAGAGAGCACGGCATAATGGATAGAAACCTGCCCTTTGAGTCAGGAAGACCCTAGTTCAAATCCTGCCACTGATACATACTGTCAATGAAATTCTAAATAGACTACTTAATCTCTCTGACAACTCTCTAAGACTCAAGTTACAGAGAAAATGCTAATCTGTACTCAAGATTTCTGATTATCAATTAAGCCTGAAATGTTTGGGAGGTTGAGGCAGTAGCCACTGACCTGCAGGGAATTTCTTGGAACTACTGACATCAAATATTAAGAACCACTGACAACAGAAGATGCTCACATGCAAAAAACTGTACAGTTTTCTATTATTAAGAATGTAATCCCCAACTGATAAATGGTCAAAGGATATGAACAGGCAATTTTCAGAAGAAGAAATTAAAGCTATCTATAGTCATACGCAAAATGCTCTAAATCACTATTGATTAGAGAAATATAAATCAAAGCAACTCTGAAGTACCACACCACACCTGTCAGATTGGCTAACATAGCAAAACAGGAAAATGATCAATGTTGGAGATGTGAGAAAATTGGAACACTAATGCATTGCTGGTGGAATTGTGAGTTGATCCAACCATTCTGGAAAGCAATTTGGAGCTATGTCCAAAGGACTATAAAACTGTGCATACCCTTTGACCCAATAATACAACTTCTAAGTCTATATTCCAAAGAGATCATAAAAATGGGAAAAGGATCTGCATGTATATAAATATTTATAGCAGCTCTTTCTGTGGTGGCCAAGAATTGGAAATTGAGGGGATGTCCATCAATTTGGGAATGACTGAACAAGTTGTGGTATATGAATGTGATTGAATACTATAGTGCTATAAGAAATGATAAACAGGTAGATTTCAGAAAAACCTGGAGAGACTTATATGAACTGATGCTTAGTTATGCTGAGTGAACCAGGAGAACACTGTATACAATAACAGCCACATTGCAGAAGCTATATCAGACTGCATGATGTCTTCAGAAGTAGAAGGAAGGTGGAGAAAATTTAAAACTCAAAAGCTTATGGAAGTGAATGTTGAAAACTAAAAATTAGTTGATTAGTTAAAAAATTTTAAAAAGACCCACGTTCTACTCCAGACTTGGACTAAAAAAAAAAAAAGGTAAGATCCCTGAGGGTAGAGATTGTTTCATTCTTTGCATTTATATCTCCTGTGCCTAGCATATTTCTTGGCACATAGTGACACTTAATAAATGTGATGCAATCATAGGTACTATCTATATAGGGACTATCATAGAAGGCATTTTACATACCACTGTGCTATTTTATTTCACATAGGCACTTTGGAATGGATAAGTTCTGACATGTCTCTAAAAACAAGGATCCCACATTGAAATCAGAAGTCATATAGTCCAATAACATTAATTTGTAATCATACTTCTTGGCTTAAGGAATAAAGAAACAGCAATCAATTACATAAAAATCACCATCAAAAGCTTAAACCTGGGCAGGCTCAAACCAATCCATTTCATAGAATTAAAGCACAATGGGGAAGGAGGTGAAGATAAACCCTTTAGAATAGGAAGGGTCTAACTAAGGAAAAGTCCAGGTGGTATGAGGAGTAACTGCAAACTTTCAGTCCTAAGAACCTGAATAAAAAGCCAAAAACTAAACCAATTTTAATATCCTGATCAAGGGTCTTTGAGGGAAAAAAATGGTAGAATCCTTGCTTGAAGGGGAAGAAAAAGCTTCCACAATCCTTTCCTGAAGGGAATGTCTCTTAATAACCTTCATTAACTTCTGTTTAGTTGCCTGAGAGTTGTCTCTCATCCAAAAAAAAGTTGAACACTGCCCCAATAGAGTATGTGTTTATTTAAGCTTGTTGGAAAAACATTCCTATCATTTCAAGAATGACTAAATATTTTTCATTCACATACTTGGCATTCCAGACTATGTTTTCCCGCCTGTTGATTAAATGAAAATTAGCAGCCCAAGTCTGAACTTTGAGATTCACTTACTGAGGACATGTACTTAGCAGGGAAATTATGAGGCTCATAGTAATAATTCCTTTATAGGCATGGGATGTGGAAACTAGAGGAAGTAAACAACAAACTACACCCTTCCACATACACTTCATTAGGCTTGGTCCTCGGCAGTTAGGACTGGACTTTATAAAATCAGAGGGGGAATTTTCTCAAAAAAGCATTTTAGAATTAATTTCTGACCAATTCTAGGTTTGGTCATACCAGAGATTTAGAATTTAGGGCAATGTCAAATAATCTTCCTTTTCATTTATGTAGGTATAGTCTAGAATAGTGATCTTATGAGGAATCAAGTAATAACAACTATACTCTCTACATGAAGAGATATATGGAGGCATAGAATAATCAAGTTAGGGGTGGCTAGGTGGCACAGTGAATGGAGCACCAGCCCTGGAGTCAGGAGGACCTGAGTTCAAATCTGGCCTCAGACACTTAACACAAAAACTAGACCTGTGACCTTGGGCAAGTCACAACCCCAATTGCCCTTAGAAAAAAAAAAGCAAAAAAAAAAAATAATCAAGTTATCTATCATTAAAACTTCTCTGTGAGACTACACCACCTCCCCAAACTTTATATCAATTTCTGCTTAAACACAAATCATCAGTCACATATAATTACCACAGGCATAAATGGAAACCAGAGCCAAGCATGGGAAATGGGCATAGAACAATTTTGTCATATGGTTGTTAAAACCACAGGTCTGTATAATCCAAAAGTTTCAGCAGAGAAAGCCTTAACTGCACATCCTATATGTGTGTACACAAATATGTATATTATATACACACATACATATATATATACACATACATACATATACACATATGTACACACATTTTTTGGGGGGTAGTTCATTTCTTCAAAGTTACTCTAAGTAACCAGAGAAAAGTAATTCATGAAAAGTTTCCAAGATCTGAGTTAAAGCCTTTCTCCACATGGTCATTTACTATGCATTTGTTACTCCATATACAGCCTTATTTGGACAAACCACTAAAAAAAAGACTGATTCTGTGCTTTAGTTACCTTTTATGGAATTGGAGAAAATGGAACTAGTTTCCAGTATACTTAAGAGTTAAGGGATGAAAACAAATACTATGAATATTTTATTATTGGTGCCTTACTAATAATAGCAATGTGTCCAGCACTGCCGCAGCATACATAGATTTAGTTTTGACCCTTATCCTCTACTGGGGCATTAAAAATTTGTGACACTGTAGTTTCTTTTGACATTATTGACCCCTTGGGGTCAGCTTGACTCTTCTGCATACAAGAAGCAGCTTAATCATTTGGGACCCTGCTCACTAGGCCAGAAGTATATATGTATGTGTGTACACATACATATATACTTTTTTTTTTGTATCAAGGAATTCCTACCCGGATATATATGCTTGGTACAGGTTTTTCTGGCAGTCTAGAATAAATCTTAACCCTTGATTCAAGTAATGACATCAACATTGATGGGGATAAAATATTGAGCAGGGATTTTTTTTTCACAATATTCTTAAAAAGGCTTGACTGATCCCTTAAAATTGAGAAGGCACCTGTAGCGGCAAGCACCCCAAGCATGTCCTCAGGGTTTGCTGCCCATACAGGTTCTTGGATCTGCTTTGTTAAAGGAAAGCAACTCAAAATGGGTTAACAAGCTTACTTTAATCAGTCAGACATATATCGTTTACCTTATTCAGGGGAAAAAGGTCAGCACCCCAACTTCAAAATATACAGACAGAATTATCAAGACAGAAACAGATCAAGTTGACAGATTTCCAAACTGTCCAACCATTACATCCATACCCAGTCAACATCTGGGTTTCAACATCTGGGTTTTTTCAAAGCCGGGGGACTCTCAACAACGGCTTCCCAGAATTCAGATCAAATCACAGAACACTTCTCAAAGTGAGTCCCAAAACAAAGCTACACATCAGGGCTTATATAGCCTTCTCCTGGCTCAGAGAATGTAACAACCTTATTGACTCACTGGCCAATCAAGAAGTATCTACTGAAAAACAAGCCTCCCACCCCAGGCTTCAGGTGCACTTTAGCCTAGGGACAGGGAAGATCTTCCAAATTTACATTCGCATTACAGCACCATGAGGAGAGCTGTATGAGTGGCAGCTCCCAGAACTCCTAACTTTTTAAGAAGTATATTATAGCATCATGCTCACGTGTCTGATTGGCTTAATGAAGCATCTTAACACATGGACTTTACTACATCCAATCAGAACAATACATTCCTAAAAAGTAAAATAAAACAAAAACAAAAAACCCCTCAAACTCTAACAAAGTCTCCAAAGGTGATTGTGATCATTAATCCCTACGGATAGCATTCTGACCAAAAATGGGAGGGGGGTAAAGATGACAAAATAGCCTCTAATCATAAAAAATTATAAAGTATCCCCACTCAATGAGATGCTGGACACCTCAGATTTATCAGCTACTGTATGGCCAACAAAGTTAGCAGGGGCATAAGGTTAACCAGTGTGAAATGCTAATTTAGTAAGGAATTGTTAGGCTGGACTATATGGCCTTTAAAATAATTTCCAGTGCAAAATCTATGATCTCATGATCCTGGGCATACTAAAAACCTTTAGAAGTCAATCATACTCTGCCAAGAAGTCCTGAACTGATATAGTCAGGTACTGGAAATCAAGTGTTTTCATGGACCAGCTGCAATGGGCCACACAGCAATACTGATGACTCCAGCATTCTAGACTGTCTTCAGTGACACTTAGATCATGATACCATGAAGCCCTACTACCCTATGGAGTGACACCCTTTTCTTCTACCAGCAAGCTCCAGGGAGTGGCTCACTGCCATTGCCTAGACATTTTTTTCCGTTGCTACCATCATATTTTTTTCCAAGTTTCCCACGATCCAACCTATGATATCTGAACTTAGGCTGTTACATATACGAGAGGACATAACTGTGAAAGCGAACTTTTAACTTTTTCAAGTGTTTAATGCAGGAATCCAAAACAAAGGGGAAGCTGACAAGCTTACAATGGTGTAAAGACTGAATCCTAGTCTAGGGAAATAAAACTCATTCTGCAGAGTTCCTTCTTCCTTCCTGACTACCCCTCTCCTGCCAGATCTTGTCCTCAGATGCTTCTTGAGTTCCTGTTCAATCTAACTTGTGGCTTTAACTTAAAAAAAAAAAACACAATAGGATCTTTGGAAAGCTGTCTTTCTCCTACAATTCCCTCCCCCCCACTGAGGCCCTCACCCCACATATTTTAGACTTATGTTGTGAGCTTTAGACCTATGAGCCTTCATTTTAGGTTCACAGATCTGAAGTCTGTGGACTCTCTTACTCTTTCCTTCCAAATGACATCTCTTTTTGGCCTTTCAATCACTTCTTCCTTCAGAGTTCAGCTTTCTGTCTGCCTTACTGTCCTTAAGATGATCTCAGTGTTCCAGAACTTAGAAATTCTTTCTAATTCATCCTTGATCTATTCTTTCTACCTACATTTGCCTTATATCCTAAAGGAAAATTCCTAGACCCTAAGAGCTGGCTCTGTTTTGAGTGGTTACACTGCTTTCTACACCTATTGCTTCAGGTTGGCATAAGCCCTATAGTCTTGCAATCAGGCACAAAGTCTGTCTGTCTGGTCACTGAACCTGATTTTCCTCTCATACTTATGATCTCTGGTTCTGACCTCATGGCCCTTAACTGCATATAACTTGCCTGTCATTAACTGATCTCAGAAGACAGACTTTCAGGTCAAAAGACATCAATCATGCAAATAACCAACAGGCATTTATGTGCCAGTCATGGAGCTAGGTGCCAGGTATATAAGATAAAATAGCCCTTACTTTACAGGAACTTACATTCATTTGGGAGAGACAACATTTACATATATAAGTACCACAAAAGACATACAAAATAAATATGCTGTCATTTAGGGAGCAGAAACTAGAAATAAAGGGGTATCAGGAAAGGTTTCATGTAGCTGGTGGCCTTTGAAATGAGCTTTAAAGTGACATGAAACATATCCTTGCTCTCAGCTCTTGGCTCCCACCACTTCACAGATCTCAATATAGTCCATATGATTCACGCACCATGCTCTTTCAACAACATTTTGATTTCACAAACATTTATTAATGATCTACAATATTCCAGGGAAGTGGTTCCTCATTTCTAAAACAGGCAACTTATGTTAGCAGAGCCTTCTCCTCACCCAAGGGAGCAGGGTAAGGCATGAAAAGAGACTTTCCTCCCTAGGAGGTCATCAAAGAATGCAATGGCAAACTATTTGTCTATACACAAGAATCCCTGGAGTGTCCTAAGGCTGTGTTGGTTAATATGTATATGAAACAAATGGGCAAAACTGTCCCACACCACTAGTTTCCTTACCAGCAGTGCTTGGAAAATACAATATCTGTTTCATTTAAAAGCCCAAAGAAATAACATCTACGTTATTTACTATCTGTCTAAAACCTCATCTTGAAAAGTCCATGGGACTCAGACTCAATCTTGATGACAGTGACTGAAGGCTCCTTCAAGCAGAACCTATTAGTACTGTATCACATTGCCTCTGCTAGAGTGCAGAAATGGAATAAATACTTCCTCATGTAGATCTCTCACTGAATGTGAATTCTGAGGAAGCCCACAACATTCCCCACTACACTGTGAGAAAACCACAGTTTTCTTGAAAAGTCATTTGCACATGAAAGTACCATAACTCATTCTATTTTTGATTGCTATCTAGGGCTACTACATGGAAGCTGTGGAATGCAATAGAATCCAATTCACAGAAAGAGAGCAACAAATCAAGATTGTATCACCCCAATGCTACATTCCAACACTTCCCCTCAATCCAACAAAATGTGAAATTAAAAACACATTCCATTTCCCTCAAGCCCTAAGTGACAAAACTCTCAGATCCGGGGGAAAAAAACCAAAAACAAACCCCAAACACCCCAATAGTAATAGCTGCTGTTTTGTTACATGAAGTGGTTTACATACGTTATCCCATTTGGACCTCACAAGGACCATGTGAGATATAGAATACATGTATTTTTATTCTCATTTAACAAATAAAGAAACTGGGGTCTCACCTCAGAGATATTAAGTTACTTGATCATGGTTACACCAATAGAGGATATATGAGCAGCATTCAAACCCACTTCTCTCCTAACTCCAAAACCAGATTGCTTCCCACAACACTACGTGGCCTCCTGCTTGTTCAATTTGTACTTTACATTCTAGCTTATATCTACACATGACACTAAGAGGCTGAGTAGGGGCAGCGCTGGACCTGGAGTCAGGAAGACTTGAGTTCAGCTCTGGCCTCAGATACTTACTAGCCACGTGACTCAGGAAACATCATTTAACTAACCATTGCTTGTGTCAGTTTCCTCAACTGGAAAATGAAGATCAAAACAGCACCTACCTCCCAGCGTGGTTGTGAGGATCTAATGCGATAATATCTGTAAAGCACTTAGCACAGTGCCAGACACACAGTAGGTATTATATTATATATTCCCAAATCAAATATGTTAAAAATTGGAGGGAATAACTTTTTTGGTTGACAGGCAAGGGCTAGGCCATGAAACTTAAATGAACTGAGACATCAAGAAAGGATAAAAAATTATGTATTGAATTACTTTCATCAAAGTCTTTGTGCATGCCACATGCATCTTCTACCAAAAATTCTCCCTAAGGGTTCCTGTCCCTTATGTGTATTTAACTATTAAATGAAGAGATCCTTAATTGGAAAGTCCTCCTACCTGCTCTGGCTCCTCCTGACATACAGTGTTTGTTAGGGAAGTACTAGTATTTATAATTTCACAAAAACTTCTTATTTAGGGCAAATGATTATGAATCCAACTTTGTAATAAAAATAGTATTTTTTCATGAGATAAGGTACTTCATTGACAGTGGAGGTACGTGCACAAAATCTTATAAAAATAAGGATATGAAATAGAAACATAGGAAAGCTAAAGGATATATTGCTATCTTTTGGTGAATTGAATAGATTAAATGAAGGGCTTCAATCCTTGAACCCCAGAATTCTGGGGTAAAAAATGCAGAAAAGTGAACTGCACTGTAGTTTAGAAGTCATGTTGAGGAGTCATGAGACCATGGTGCCTACTTTTATGTCCCTAGAGGGTCATTCTACGTTATGATAACAAACAGTCTGTGATCCTAGACCAGGAAATACTTAACCAACCAATAACTTAAAAGTATTTATTAAGCAGGAATAATCTATACAATCTTAGTTGTTTTTTTTTTTAACAAGCTTGGTTTTAAAGGTCCAGTACAAGACTACCTATAGTTGCTTGGGCATGTCCTTCTAAGCACGGCATTCTTAACTTGAGATCCAGGTGCTATTAAAAAAAATCAAAACTTGATAACATGTTTCAATATAATTTCATTTCCTTTTTAATCTTGGGAATTTTCTTTTGTGTATTTAAATACATTATTGTGAGAAGGGTTCCTCCATAGCCTCTTTTGCCAATCTGCCAAAGGTGTCCCTGACACATAAAAAAGTTAAGAATCTTTATTCTATGTGCAATCCAAAGAAGCTTAAGGTAGACTATCAGTTCTGACTTATAGAACATGTTTCAAAGGTTAAATTCATCACTTCAAACAATTCACATTAGAATTCTAGTGACTTCTATGGGTATTGGACCTCTGCAAAACAGAGGTTGAGTTACTTCAGCCTGAAAAGGTAGTGATATAGAGCCCTTTGCACCCAAGAAGGCTGGAATTCATTCAATAAGAGGTTTTGTTAGATAAGTCCACTTCCTTACATATGCTTCATTATTCTTAAGCAGACATATATTACATGCAAACATTCTCTCTATATCGCCTTAATGGAAAGTAATACATATGTTCTATATAATTTCAAGATAAAATTTTATGGTTATCAGAAAATAATTTTTAAAAAATCCTAAAGAACAAGTTAAAAGAGGAGAGAAAAAGAAACAAAATAAAATAATACAACTTATTTTAGGTAAGGTCCTTTAATCTGCACACCTGGATGGGGTATTGACACTAACTTTGTATGACTTAATCATGAGAGTACTTAAGAGTTCATCTAAAGAACACTTGGGTACTTGTGAATTGAGTGTGCTGTCAAGTAACAGTCAAGAATTTTTTTTAAGATCCTAAAAGAAAAAAAAAGAAAAGTTCTCTTTGGTAATAGGCCAGGTATTACTAAAAGAATTCTCTTCTATCACTTAAATGGAGTATATATTTAATTAAAATAAAACACATGTTATTAGCATACAGTATTGATGATGCATGAAGTAAACAAAGAAAGTACCTAAAACCAAAAGCCTTTCCTAATCAAACTTCAGTGGGGTCTTTTCATATGACTTCGAACCTTGATTAAGCCTTGAGTGAGTCCATGTAATAGGACGTGTTAACAATTGCTATGCAGTTGCTCCCAGAGTATTTTGTCATGTGCATTAAGTATAACTAGATAGTATATCTGTTCTCTGCTTGCCTGTCTAAAGTGGACCACTCCCTGTATACTGAAATACTACTTTTTCTTTTCCTTTCCTATATTGGGGGGGCTCTCTTTTTCAGTTGCAGCTGAAGTCATTTGTACATCATGGTTAGACATATTGTGAATGATTTCAGTAATGATCCTTTCAAAGGCAGATTCTGTTTTCTTGAATTTCATCAGCTCTGCACTATAATTAATTAGAGGTTAACATTAAACTTTAATTGATAAATTACTATGTGATTCATATGAAACCCACTATTCACCTGAATATAAGACAAGTGGTGAACAAGCTCACACTATCCCTTAATTCTTTTTAATGTCAAATAGAAAATGGAATCTTCTGAGGATTCCCATCAGGAATTATGCTAAATACAGTAAAAGAGGCTCTAAAAGCCAATTCATCCACTATTTGGGTTGCATGATGATTTTGTTTTTCTAATACATAGGTCTGACTATGTCACCCCACTGTTCAATAAGTTTCCATTATTTTCAAGATCAAAAATAAGTCCTTATGTTGGACACTAAAAGCTCTTTAACATCTAACCCTGCCCCCCCTTTCCAATCTTTTGACATTTTACTCCCCTCTGTGCACTCTATGATACAGGTATGCTGGTTTGCTGACCATTTCTTGATATAAGTTTCCATCTCCATATGTGTACCTTCACACTGGATTACCCCGCCCTGGCCCCCTGCAATTCCCCCCCCCCCCAATGCTTGGAATGTTCTCCACCATCAATGCTGCCTCTTTAATTTCTCTAGCTTCTTTCAATACACAGCACAAATCCTGTCTTCTGCAGGGGGTCTCTCCTGGTTACCCTCAGCTATCGGAGCTTTTCCTTCTCAGAATATCTTCTATTGATTCTGCATATCTTAGACACACCTAGTCATGTACATGTTGTCTCCCTCAGGAGATTTATACTCCTTAATGGAAATGTTTGTTTTTCCTTTCTTTGTGTCCCCAGCACTTAGCCCAATAGCTGGCAGATAGTAAATGCTCAACACAGGAGGTTTGTTGATTGATTGAGGAAGAAATGATTCTGAGTTATAATAGATTGAAAACAAGGCTAGAGAAAGGTGCCCAGAACTGAGGCAGAAGGAGTAAATCTGTGGCTGCCCAACCATTTTCTAAAATAAATTTTTCTCTCCTTGTTAATAGAGGAGAAAAAGTTCTAAATAAACAGAATTGTGGGGGTGTGGTTCCTAATGTGTTTCCCCGATAATAAGACCTATCCCGAAAATAAGCCCTCCCCTTACTGTGTAAGATTCCTCTAAAATAAGCCCTCCCCCGAAAGTAAGCCCTATTGAGGTTGCTACTCTAGTGAAGGTGATCCCCTGTGCTATACGCTACCCTCTGTATGCACCGACCTCCCCCCCCCGTGAAACGCATGCCGCGCTCCGAGCTGCATCCAATCAGAGCTGCAGCAGTGAGCGCTTCATCCTGTTCTTCCCCAGTGATTTGCTTATTGAATAAAGGCACATTTTTTTGTTCACATTTACCTGTTTATTAAAATTGCTGTCAATGTTCATTAAAATAAGCCCTCCCCTGAAAATAAGCCCTCTGGTGTTTTTCTGTCCAAAAAAATTAATAAGACAGTGTCTTATTATCAGGGAAACATGGTATATGTGTTGTCTTCCCATATTAGAATGTAAGTTCCTTGAAGACAAGAACTAGCTTTACTTTTGTTTTTATATATTTAGCGCTTAGCATACAGTTCAGTACATAGTAAGAATTTAATAAATGTTTTTTTCATTCATTCAGCAATTTAAATGGAGACTGATAAAAATGGGCTGGAGAAAGAACTTTTTATTTTCTCATGGGCACTTGTTTCATATCAGTTATTAAACTCTAACTATCTTCTCCAAGCCCCAATTTTTAATTCCTTCTCTACTTACCTAGATGCATGAGTGTAAGACACCAAACTCCAAAGCACTTTGCCCATTCCACTTCCCTTTCAGTGACCAAAGGAGTCTTCTTCTTGGCATATTCCTCTGCCTCTGACTTCTCTTAGAATCCAGAGATAAGGCGGGGGTCTCTTTTGTAGCTATATATGGCTTCTATCATTTAAATACTGTTTCAAGATTAATAGATTCAATAGATTTTTTTCACTAATCGATATGGTTCATGGATTTTAATTATAGGAGTGGCTATTGGAGAGTCTATCCATCATTTCTTATAGTATGCAGTTTTGTTTTCATTTTATGCAACTCCAACATTTCCTTAACGTCTCACTGACATTTATTTTCAAGTATAAGAATTATGTGTGTGTAGGTAATTTGTAGAAAATTAGTCTAAAACCTGCAGGTTATGGAAGGTGGCAGCTTGTCTGTTTCAAAGTTAGTCATAAAGAAGGCAAGGTTTTAATAGAACCACAGAGACCCAGAGCTTAAGTATATTAAATGACATTTAAGACTCTTGGTAGGTACAACCCTTTAAAGTAGTAGTTCCTAAATTAATTTTGTATTAAAATAAATTTCTGCAAAAATTATTTCCAGAGGGTCGGCTAGGTGGCTCAGTGAATAGAGCACTGGCCCTGGAGTCAGGAGGACTTGAGTTCAAATGTGGCCTCAGACACTTAACACAAAAACTAGCCATGTGACCTTGGGTAAGTCACTTAACCCCAACTGCCTTACTTTCCCCCCTCCAAAAAAAAGCAAAAAAAAAAATATGTCCAGAAATCCATCATCACCAAATCATGATTATCACCATCAGAGGCTTACAAGGATAACTTTAACATTTGAAAATCAGTTTTATATCTGGTATCTCTTTAGATCTCCATAACATCCCTATGAAACAGGTTCTAAAAGTATTATTAGCTCTATTTTTCATGTGAGGTCACTCTTAATCTTTAAAGAAGATTAAATGTCTTGGGATAAAAACGGGGAGTCAGGGAAATTCTGGAGCAAAACAGAGGCAATTAAGCCTGTTCTCATGCTGAAAGATTATTTCTCATATGAGTATTTTTTTTTAAAGCAATTGGGGTTAAGTAACTTGCTCAAGGTTGCACAGCCAGTTATTTCTGGGTGTGGTGCTAAGTATCTGAGCCCGGATTAGATTCCAGGTCATCCCAACTCTGGGGCCGGTGCTCTTACTCGCTGAGCCACCTGGCCGCTCCTCATATGAGTATTTTTAATGTATGTTTAAATTTTTATTCACTATTTTAGAGCAGGGGTTCTTAAACTATGGATCTCCAGACCATCAAGAGATAAATGGATCAATTTCAGAGAAGTCTGTGAACTTGGATGTGAAAAAAAAATCGTATCTTTTATTTTCACTAACCTCTGAGATTTTTTTTTTCTTTTTGGAGGGCAATTGGGGTTAAGTGACTTGCCCAAGTCACACGGCTAGTAAGTGTGTCAGTGTCTGAGGCTGTATTTGAGCTCAGGTCCTCCTGACTCCAAGGTCAGTGCTCTATTCACTGTGCCATGTAGCCACCCTTGAGATTTCTTTCAATTACAAACATAGGCAACACACGTTATTCTGAGAGGAGGTACATAGGCTTTGGCAGACTTCTAATGGAGGCCAGAACACAGTAAAAGGTTGAGAGGGAAAGTCTCGCTAGTACTGAAATTCCTTTACAGACAAGATCTCTTGGAACATCAGGAATCCATGGGACATATTTGAGGAAATGTTGCCTAAGAGAGGTTAATTAAATTAACCAGGTGACCTCTGGTTTGTAAGCCTGGGTTTGACTTCTCAGTTCCCTTCTCACTACAGCTATGATCTTAAGACTTAGGGAAAAAGTAGACACTTCCTGTAAGGCATACTCTATTGAAATGTAATTCTCGGGGCGGCCAGGTGGCTCAGCGAGTAAGAGCACCGGTTCCAGTGTTGGGATGACCTGGAGATCGAATCCCGGGCTCAGACACTCAGCACCACACCCAGAAATAACTGGCCGTGTAACCTTGAGCAAGTTACTTAACCCCAATTGCTTAAAAAAAAAAAAAGAAATGTAATTCTGAAATGATTTGTTAGAATCTTAATAAGCACAAAAATTTCATAAGATATACCATCTTAAACATGGATTGTTTTTATCCTTTTTAAGTTCATTTTGCTTTATAAACTCTTCAACCTATCAGCATGACTTTAAGAAATCTATGTATGTGTAAAATCTCACACTTGGAAGGAAGGGAAACTAGGTGTTGCCAGAATAAGAGTGTAAGATATCTTTTCCAAGAGGTGTCAGGGTTAAAGAAAGGAACAGAAGGACGTGGGCCTTTTTACAACTGGAAGCGATGTGCAATTGAGGCAAATTAAGCAATAGCCCTCTTTCTTGAGGTCCAAGAAGAGTGCTTAGAGCTAAAGGTTCATTCTAGGAGGAATAGCCTCTGTGGGCTTTGAAATTCCTTCTCAAAGCTGGCAAAAGTACATTTCCCCTCCTATGATTTCAAATGTGATGCATGGAACAGTTATAGACATGAATTATTATTTTGTCTCTTCTCATGCACTTCCCTGATATGCTTCTGACTCTTCCAGACTTCACCATCGAGACTCAACTGCCTTTTAACCCTGCATCTTCCCTTGGTGCTGGGGCCCTTCTCACCCTGGAACATCCTTCTGCTATGCTGGCCCCTTTCTCTCATCAGTGAGTTCTTTCCAGGTCCTCTATTTGGAAAAGGGGCCCAGGCTAGCCATCCTTTATTCTCTTCTCTGCTTTATTTCCCATTCCCCAGGACAAGTACTGTTCCCCTTTCTCCCCCTGTGCCTGATTTCCAAGTCTCTTTTATGTCTTGTCCTCCCCATGGGTGTGTGAGCTCCTTGAGGGAAAGGATTATTTTTCTTTTTTGCTTCTATTTATATCCCTAGCACTTAGCGCAGTGTCTAACACATATGAGGTATTTTAAAAATACTTGTTGCCTTGTATGGAACACAGTTATAGATGACACAAGGACCCTATCTCTTTATCTTTCTGCCTTGCTTTTGGGTGTGAATTAGACTTAAATTGATTTGAAGCCCAAAAGTTACTTATTTACATCATGAAATCCCAAGGTAAGCATGCTTACAAGAATACAATAAAGACCAAACTGTTCTAAAGGCTTATTTAATATCATTTGCAGCACTGTTTAAGTTGATTTGTTTTAACTGTCTAAATGAGGCTAATTTACAACCAATAAAAGCATGAAAGGAACATTATGCAAGAAGAAAAAATAAAACCATATTCAATAACCCAGGGGCAGAAATGTAAAGGTCTCTTAGATGGCCAGGTGGTGGGAAGACCTTTCCCTTCTATGCTCTCTCCTCTTCCTGGCTCATCCCAGAACCACCCAGGTTTCCTGAATGCTCACATAGCTTGTTTGAGATGGGAGTCACTACTTCAGTATCTTCCCCAGGGAAAACATTGCACAATTTCCTAAAGGCAATGAAATTATTCTCCTTGGATTCAGTTCTGGCCCCAAACAATTGTCCATTTATAGCAGGGAGGGTTGGCTTCTGTCCCCCTGCCCTATTTAGGATATGGGTCACTAAGTCCTGGTAAACTGAATACCAAATTTGGACTATCACCAGTACTATATCCTAAGGTTCTCTAGGCAACCCTTTGCCTTGCCCCTCTACCCTGCAGACCGCCAAAACTGGCACTACCATCTATCTACCTGCTGAGCTAGCCCAAAGACATTTGAGACTTGACAAGTTTCTACTGGAGTAGTACCCTTAGAACTTTTCATCCAATCTGTAGCTATATCTTCTTTCATGTGATGCAGTGTCCAATTAGAATGTGAGCTCCTTGACAGCACTTTATTAGTTGTATCCCCAGAACTTAGTACATGGTTCTTGGTATAAAATAAGTGCTTAATAAATGCTTTTTTATCCATCCATCCATCCATCCATCCATCCATCCATCCATCCATCTACACAAAAGACCTTTAGAGAGAAACTGTAAAGAATCCAGTTTACCTTCACACACTGGGCAACATTCTCCAGGCACTTTAACAGGGTTCATGCAGCTCTGTCCACAGGCCGTTGCAACACAATGTGGCTCTCCATTAATACACTGGCAGAAAGTGCAGTCATCTTCTCTCCAGCGGTCTCCATGTGCTCGGATCTGACCACTAGCAAAGCAGCCAGCAGGGTTGTTAAAGGGATACACTGGATCTAGATCAAAGCAGGAATTCTGAGTGAGACCAAGAGTAATTCTAAATGTAGTGTGTTTATATCTAGAGATAGCATTTTTTAGGCAGCAAAATCTAGTCAACTGGAGTGCCTTTACAAGTGTGCTGAGCAATAGTTTAAAGTTCTACTAGTCTCTTAATGGTTCCGGTGCAGGCAGCCATTGCGACAAATTCATGTCCCCCCCGTCATGACATAGTACCAAGAGTAAGAGATCTATGACACAAAAAACAATGCAGCAAGGTTCTATAGCTTGAAATTTTGGAAAACACTGGTAGTTGAACTGTTGGTTGACAAACAGAAACCCAGGGATCCATTTTTAATTTGTCAGTGATCTTTGAATTGTAGGTTTAACTCTGCTGTGCCTCAATTTTACCACCTGTAAAATGGAAATAATAATATAGTTCCCCAACTACCTTATAGCTATATTATTACTTCTAGGACTATGAGAAATGTATCTCTCTGATGGTTTTAATTAGAAAAGGTGCAAGATAACAAGAAGAGGTACAATGGTCTCTTCCTATAGTGTAGTTTATTATGCTGCATTCTCAGACATACCATGGGTCAGTGCATGTGCCTTGGAGGAAAGGCTGTGAGCCTCAGCTATTTTTCTCCCCTTCAGCCGGGCAGCCAAGCAGCAGCCAAGGTTGGGGGACAGAAGTAGCCAAGGACAATAACTGTAAAAAAAAAAAAAAGCTTTCTGAGGTTATTCTATGAGAATATCAACACTGCATGCAACATCCCCAAGTATTCTCATCATGAGAGTTCTGGGATCAAGATTTTATTTTCCCCTCCTCAGAGAAACTTAAAAACTAGATTCAACCCAGCTTCAATCAATTACTTGTATCCTGGGAAAAAGGAGTTCTGACAGCTTAGAGTGAGATGTGCTGCTGTGCTGATGAGATCAATGCAAGTTGTAAGGACAGCAGGATGGTCAACTAAAGCTAACAGTTTTTAAAAAGTAATCTTCACAAAAGAAGGGAGTCAACCCTGAGATGACTTAGGCTTCCCAGAGCCCCTTTTAAAAATATTGCATGACACTTCATAAGCATTCAGAAACTAGACTTGAATTTCAGGAAGTGAAACAAAACAGGATCTGAGCCCAGACAATTCATTTGGATTGTTATGCAGGAATTCCTATCTATGTTTTGACACAATCAACCTGCTCATAGTTTTACAGATTGTTGTGGAATGAGGGCAGTAAAAAAAAAAAAAAAAGGAACAAATTGGAAAGTTAAAATTCTGACTGGATGTTTCTATCCCCAGAAACTTGTTTGGACTGAACTATCTTCCTCCTATATAGGGCAAAAATTTTAACGAGGCAAGACAAAGACATTTGTTGTTGTTCAGTCATGTCCGATTCTTTGGGACCCCATTATGGTGTTTTCTTGGCAAAGATACTGGAATGGTTTGCCATTTCCTCTTCCAGTGGATTAAGGCAAATTGAGGTTAAGGGACTTGCTCAGGGTCACATAGCTAGTGAGTGTCTGAGGTTGGACTTGAATTCAGGTCTTTCTGACTCCAGGCCTAGCACTCTATCCACTGAGCTACCTGGCTGTCTCCAAGACAGAGTGCAAACTGTATTTTTTTCTAAGATCATGAATTTAACTTTTAAAGAACAAGCAAACAACTTTTAATTTGTGACTTTTCACTGTTTTCAACATTAAATTCTTTATGCTATGGTTTAAAAAAGTATAGAGAGGCATCAGTAAGCAGGACCATATATAGCAGAGCAAGAACTGGCCTTGGAGTTAGAAAGACCTATAGTCAAGGCTCTGGCACATACTAGCTGGAACCCCAGATAAGTCACTTCACTTCTCAGGGAGCCAAACTTTGCACTGGAAGAAGACGATTCTTCACTAGGGGTGCCCTACACTTATAAAATCACAGGTCTGGAGAATGATTTTATATTGAGATACATCTTTATTTCCTATCTCCATTTATACACACACACACACACACACACACACACAATATACACATACACATTTATATATATCTCACACACGATATATACAGAAGAGGTGGGAATAATGCTGTCTCACACACACAGACACACAAAAGATATGGACACAGGGGATCGAATACATGTGTTTCTGTGTGTCTTTGTATATATGTGTATTGCAGGGTATATCCTCTCACTGCAGGAGCTGAGATGAGAAAGGCACAAAATAGCGAGTGCTTTTTTTTCACTCCAGGTTTGGTGTTCCCATCACATCAGGGTTGTAATATTCTTCCTCTTTGGGGATAGGGAGCATACGTACAGAAGAAAGAGTACAGGATACTTTGCTTCTAGTCCTGGATCTGCCACTTACTGGTTTTCTTTAAAACTGAACTCATTTTTAAGGGGAATTGATTTTAAAGTATGTTCCTGCTCTAAAACTCTGCCTATTAATTTCAGTGGTGGGTGGTATGGGGCTATGGTAGGAGAGGAACAGAAATGAGCTCAGGTCCTCTGGAGCAAAACTAATTTCATAAGGGTGTGCTACTATGATGGCTCTCTTAGTAATGCTGTTGTTTCAATTCTGTCCAACCCCATTTGCGATTTTCTTGGCAAAGATACTAGAGTGCTTTAGCCATTTCCTTCTCCAGATCATTTTACAGATGAAGAAACTGAGGCTAACAGTGACCAGTGATTTGTCCAGAGTCACGCAGATAGTAAGTGTCTGAAGACCACATTTGAATGCAGGTTTTCCTGACTCCAGGCCAGGACTCTTTCCTGCCACCTAGCTGCCTCTCTTAGTAATGCTCCTCTGACCCCCCCCCCCCCAAAATGGGATGTATAATGAAAGGTTAGATAAAAGAGAAGAGATGGAGAAACAGAATAAAATATGAAAGAAAGTGGATCTTCTTCCTAGAAGTGACAGAGTAGACAAAGTGTTAGGCCTAGAGTCAGAAGGACCTGAGTTCAAATCCAGGCTCAGATACTAGCTGTGTTACCCATTGCAAATCACTTAAATGCTTCCTGCCTCTATAAAATGGGGATAACAGTACCTACCTCTCAGGGTTGTTGTAAGGATAAAAGGAGATAATATTTATTATTATATATTAGCATAATGCCTACCCCATAGTAGGTACTTAGTAAATGCATGTCCCCTTCTTCCTTTCCTACACTATTTTCATGGCTATGGATGAGGATCAGGTGAGCATTATAATCATGGGATTCTTGACTAGGTTTCTGAATCATTCAAAATGCTTCACCTTTCTGTACTTAACTGAGCAGATCTTAATAGTCCTCAATTATTATGAGAGAAATTACCTTCACAAACAGGACAGCATTCTCCTTCTGGCTCATAGTATCTATCACAGTTCAGTTCACCACACTGAGCAGAGAAACAAATAGAAACACCTCCCTGGCATCTGCAGAACTGACAATTGTCCATTCGAAACATGTCTCCATCGTCGTACTCCACACTGTTAAAAACGCAAGCTGGTTTCGTTTCTAGGAGTTTAAAAAAAAGAGGTCCATTCAAGCGGAACTTGGCATAAGGTATTTTCAAACAGCTTTTTGATTTTTGTATGGGAGTACTTTGATAAGGAAGTATGCTTTATTAAATTTAAAAAATCAAAGTGGATCAATAATCTTTTTCCTACGAAATTCTAAAACTACCTTTAACAAAGTTTTCAGTGATTTTTGTTAACCAAGGGAAGGGGCCTTTTACTCTGAATTCATCCTATCTGACCTGCCTGTTAAATTACCAAAAACTACCTTTGCTCTTAATTTCTTCTCTTATTCAAACAGAAATTATTTTGCCCTAGTTTTTCTTGTGATTCTAATTTTTCCATCTTCATATCCTTCTCTCCCACAGTATTCTCTCCTCAGTTTTCTCTTAAAAAAAAAAGTAAAAGAATTAGAAGATCTAAGAGTTGGCAAGGACCTCAGAGGTTATCTAGTTCATTTTGTGCCTAAATACCCCTCTCCACCCAGCATGACATCCCTAACAAACAGCCATCCAGTTTTCACACGAAGACATCCAAACAATGGGCATCTCAGTGCATCCTATTCTACTTAAGGACAACACTAACTGTGAGGAAGTTTTTCCTTACATGAAACTGAAAATGTCTCCAAGCTCTAGCTTCCACCCACAAGTTCTCGTTCTGCCTTCTGTGGCCAAGCAAAACAACTTGATCCTTCTTTCACATAGCAATCCTTCCACTACTTGAAGGCAGTTATCCCTATTCATGTGAAGTCTTCCCCTTTCCAGGTTAAACAGCTTTAGGCCCTTGTACAAGTTTTCACACAGCATGGTTTCAAGAGCCCTCATCACTGGATTTGCCCTTCTCTGGACATGGTACAGACTGTCTCAATGCTTGTCTCTCATACATCAATGCTCAGAACTGAACACAAAAGGAATGAATTCTGCTGGTAGTATCTGTACATTTAGAACTAGAAACTCAGTGTAAGTTTATTTCTCTAATCCTAGAGCTTTTCCTCAGATTCTATTTAAGCAAATTCCTTCAAATGGTGAAGAGAACAAAGTCCTCTTATTGAATGTCCTTTGTTCAATAATATGGCCTTAGGAAGTCTCTGCACTGTGCTCTATAATCATTTCAGTTCCCCTTCCAAAGACCCACAGAATCTCCAGTCTGCTACAAATATCATTAAAAACTACTTTCTATTTACATAACAACTTGACTTTAAAAATGTATTCTCATCTACAATCACTTCTGAGATAAAGTTGAAGAAAATACCTCCCCTTTAAAAGGTTATTAATTTATTTTTATTTCCTGATGCCTTATTAGAAGGAAAAAACAAGGCTGAAGGTGGCAATTCTTTGGGAAGGCCTGAAATTGGACAGAGAATAAAAGCATTTTTTTTGAGGGGGGAAGGCAAGGCAATTGGGGTTAAGTGACTTACCCAAGATCACACATCTAGTTAAGTGTTAAGAGTCTGAGGCTGGATTTGAACTCAGGTCCTCCTGACTTCAGGACTGGTGCTCTATTCACTGTGCCACCTAGCTGCCCCAAAAGCATTCTTTTGGCTTGCTGGTCACTTGTCAATTTGTTGGGCTCTAATCTACCTTGTTATAGACTAAGGATGTGGATCAAGATGTTTCCCCTTGTTTTGTATGATGATTTAATTGTTCTTATTGATGGTTACTAATTTTATAATAAAAGTTTCTCTTTTTAAATCAATTTCTTGCATCTTAAAATTCTTCACTTTTTCAGTGATGAAATGACCAGTTAGGCTGCCTGTTCATAGAGACAGAGACTATTGTGTTTTTATAATTCAAATATTTGAATTTTTTATCAGAAAAAAATGTTGTTTCTAATAAAATACTGGATTAAATTCTGTTCAAGTTGAAGAAAAATTTCAAAATGCAGTTTTACAACCATCATTACAATTCTATAAACCAACCAACATCAACCACTTGGACTTTTTGATCAAATTTATCTATTATACAGGTGAAAAACAATACTCTTGATGAGTGATCTCAAAGGTAGGAGAAGAACCTTGGCTATTAATAAAGCAGTTCTAGGCATACTAGGTATTATAACAGAGTGTACATAAGCTTAAGTGGTAGTATGTAGCAGAAGAGAGAGTTCTTTCTGGCTAGAGTATAGGTAACAAAAGAAAAGAATTAGCAGAGATGTAGCTGAGAGACTATCAAACAATATGTCTAAAAAATACACAATCCCACAAAAAATCCTTTATGTGAAAAATTAGAGTAAATTACAAAATATGCATTTGATGGCAGGCTGTATTTAAGGCTGTTGTTCTAGGACAGAGCATAACAAAAAGATTAACCTAAGTCTTTGAGAAGCAATTACTAATTACTTCATTGATCACTGTGGTTGAAAAGGCAAGCTCTCAGCATGGTACTATGACTATAGTTAACTCCAAGGGGAAGGCCTAAATGGACCAGTATGATAGAGGTATTAAAAGGAAGCTGTGAACAACAAGATTTGCACCCAATAATGCATTGCACTGTAAAAGTGTCTTCTCAGTAATTTAGCATGTGTTTTCTGCTTCTTAACTAAACTGTATGTTCCTTAAGAGCTACAACTTGTGTGCTTTATTACGTTTGAATTTCATAGCTCCTAGGTACAAGGCTTTAAACAAAGGACTTAATAAACACTGCTAACTGACAAAATATACAGATCGATGGATGGTGAATAAGATGGATAGTAAATAACTTTAGTTCAATTTAACTCTACTCAATTAAACAGACATTTGTTAAATGTCTACTAAGTGCAAAGCACTTTGCTAGGCATTAGGAACTTCAAACCACAGATTTAAAAGCCTGTCATATTAATGATTATACCACAATTATTTGGTTCTAGAAATGTCTATGGCATAGAAATTCATACAATATTATATTATATGGAAACAGAGGAGGAAAATGGTCCCTTTTTATACTCTTCAATTTCTCAGTGGGATAAGAGTGCTGAAGTTGCTTCTGGCTTTGGTTTCATTAGGTGCAAGTTGCAAACCTCTTAGTAAATGAATGGTTGTAAAAAAAAAATCCATGAGTGAATAGGGAAAATTTCATTATTCTAAATTTTAACAATTCCCTGAAAGTCTTTGGCTTGTGAAAATCAGGCACATAATCATTATGGGTAACAGGGAAGGGAACAACACTGCAATATTCTAAAGGTATATATGACAGGAAATCAGACAGAAAGGAAATTAACAGGACAGCATCCTGGTAGGCATTCAAGTAAATACTTATCAAATTTAGTATTTGTTTGAAAGCACCAGAATCCTCATAGTGTGAGAAATGAATCTGCTGACCCTGAGAACACCACTAAGTGCTGATTTATGAATAATATTATGCACATAGTGGACTCTTGAGAGATGTTTGGTTTTTAAAAAATGATGAAGAATGTTGACAGTGTAGTTTGCACTAACAGGGATCAAGTGAGAATAAGGAATTCCCAGCAGATTGACTGGAAGCATGTACTGGAAGCAGGTACTGGGGGAAATGTAAAAGACAGTTATACATGAAGAATATTTTCACACATTAGCACAGTAAAAGCCCTCATAAAGAAGGTGATGAATCTATGGCATTGTACTCTTCTAGTCTCATTCATAATTAAATGTCTAACAAAAAGGAGCAACAAAGCACAGGGATAAATGAAATGAATTGAGCATCTTCCCATTAAGGACGGCATCCTGCAGTATTGAACCAAGAAGCTATGCCCAGACTAGCTCCATGAAACAATATAACTTGCCTTCATGGCCCCTCTTCTCTTTCTGCTCCTCATCTTCATAAAGAAGGAAAGTGTTCCCATAAGAATATATAGGTATACAATTATGTGCAATCATATTTATATCCAATTTTATAAAACAAGTGTGCATCTATATAATTTATGGGTATCTATGTGGTCTATATGACTATAAAAACCTACATGTGGATTGCTCCTCCCAGAACTACCCAAACCAACCAGGCTGCCCTCCAGATTCTCTGTCATGCCTCAGAAACCTCTACATTCTCGAAGATCACTCTAGCCCTGGCATTCACACCTTGGAAGCACCCTCTACTCCTGCAGTCTCTCTCTGATTGGATGACCCCTCCTGGAACCGCCATGTCTGCATTTTTCATCAGGCTACTTGACAGACTTCACCATTTTCCAGAGTCCAGTAACTTGATCTCTTCCCACACCCCTTCAGCTCCCTTTTATGCCTGTGTTTCCTTGCTGGAGGGCAGGGGCTGTCTTTCTTTCTGCTTCATATATGTATTTCCAGCACTCAGCACTGTGCTGGGCACATAGCAAACATTTAATAAATACTTATTGTCTGACTTGTTGATATGCATATATATGTAGCTTCTTTTTTTCTTTCTGAATGATTTTTCCATACCTTACCCCCACTTGAGAACAACCTATGAAACAATAAAATCCTTGGTAATATATTTTTTTAAGTTCCCCAAGTAGGATAATGATAAAGCATTAATAGCAGTTCACAGGTACACAGCACTTTAAGATTTGCAAAGTAAAATACATATGTTATCTCGTTTGAGTCTCTCAATGACTGCATAAGATTGAAAACCATCAAGATACTTTACTACCAAGGTAATGGCAAATAGAGAGAGAGAGAGAGAGAGAGAGAGAGAGAGAGAGAGAGAGAGAGAAGCAACAGCACTGCAGCACTGGAACTTGCAACTAATAGTCATGCCAAGTCCTATTATTAGAGTCAAATGTTTATGTGATAACAAAAGACTGAGAAAATAGGTAGATCAGAAGTTCAAGGTTATGGCTTCAGATGCTATGTTAGATAGAGCAAAAGCCTGAAAACCCTAATGAGAAAGTACAAGCTTCTAGAGGAAAGAAAGAAAATGAGGGAAAGCCATTCCTTCTAAATTAGTAGGCGTATGAATAAGCTTTATTGGTATAGGTGATGGTGTTAAGTAATGGGATTTTAGGATTCAAAGGCATGATTCAATACCAGTAGACTATTATGTAAGAGACTTTTCTCGAGGAAAATAGGAAACGTTGGGAGGAAAAGGATGGGTAGACTATGATTCAGAAGAGAGCATTCATCTAACAAAAGTCTAATTTGAGAAGTGCAGTAGAATGGGAACTCCATGAGGACAGGGACATTTTTCCATTTGTTTTTGTATCTCGGGCACCTGGTAAAGTACTTAGTACAAAGCAGAAGCTTAATAAAAAACTGATGAATGAAATTAAATGGAGCTAAGTATTCATTTAAGAAAAATACCACGAATTGCTTATTATGATCTGACTTTTTTCAAGAACATCAAAAAGAAAGCAATGAATTGTGTCATTGATTCACCAAGGTTCAACGCTTCTCCCCATCCCCTCAGTTTTACCCTACTGCTAATGGTAATAGTAAGTCCTTAAGGTACAATGCCTCATATTTCTCTAAATCTTCAACAGTAGAGGTATCAAACATGGGGCTCCTTTCTGAGTGCCATGGAAGAGGGTTAAAATGTAATTGGAAAATATTTAACAAAACAAATATACAATAGAACACAGTAGATATGCCAATATGTGTTTTCTAAGTCAATATGCAGTCCACAATGATTTTTATGTACAGCTTAGGGGCCTCTGTTCATATTTGAATTTGATACCACTATTTAAGTAACTGATAGAGAAGCACACAAGGGCCTTAATTTCTACATTTTACAGACACCTATGGAGTCACCAACTAAAGGTAATTACAAAACAAAACAAAAGTTTGGATGTATATTTTCCCCAGGGCAGGAAGTCTACTGGATAGCCATATTCTTGTGGCCAATACTGAAAAAAATTTTCTCTTACAATAACTCATACATTTGTCCCAATTCTTTCCCATCTCTCTTGTGTGGAAAGATATAATTGGTTTAAATGTTAACAGATAATGCTGCCTAGAATTAATTTATGTTTGTCATTACAAGTGTATCTCTCTAATGAGGTGTTCTGTAGTTTTGCCTCTGCACATCTAAGTAGCAAAGGCAAATGAAGTGAAGACATTTATTAAGTACTTAATATGTATGAGGCATTATGAAGCAGTACATAATGGAGAAAGGGGTGCCCAGAACTCAAGAAGATCTGGGTTCAAATCCTACCACTTACATATATTAGCTATGTAATCCTGGGGGCAAATCACCTAAACTTTCTGAGTCAAAAGTAACCCTCAAAGAATATAATTTTCAGATGAGTTGTTGATTTGCATCTGTGGAAGGGAGTTTCCAAACCAAAAATTTCCCATACTGATGAAATCACCAACAAAACAAGAAAAAAGCCCCTAAATCCAATAAATGTCATATTTCCCAACCATGGATCTTGACTCTCATACAGCAGATATCATTTTTTCCCATAAAACATGAGAGACAGGGATGGCCTATTTTTGAAGGAATCTTGCATGATAAGGCAGTGTGGTGGAGTAGACAGTACTGAATTTAGAATCATGAGGACCTGGATTCAATTTCTGCATCTGAACCTAGATGTTTAATATGGACAAGTCACTTAAGATCTCTGAGCCTCAATTTCATCATTTGTAAAATGAGGGGTTTGGGCTAGATGACTTCCAAAGGCCCTTCCAGCTCTAAATCTGTGATTCTAGGCATTACTTTACTGGTCCTCCAAATTTCAATGGAAGCAGAGAGCACACTATGAAAAGGAATGCTACAGGAAAAAATGCCCTCCTTAAATCTGGAGCAAGTCAAATCCACCAAGCTTACGTCCTTTCTGGTTCAAGTGTCTGAGGCTCTAGCCCTATTCTTATTTGTATAAATCTGCTGACAACCAAGGGAACTATATGGATGTTTAAATGAAGGAAAAATATGGTCATGGATTCTAAGACTTTTTTTCTTGAAATTTGTGAAATTAAAATTTTGAAACAGCAGACACTAACATGTCATCATATATTACATTTCAAAATTTTTGTTTGTGATTGACAAAAGGTAATTTTCCCCTAACTTGTATTATCCTTCTGCAATATTTTAACTACATCTTCCTCCTAATTTACTAACAGTGACCTTCTAAAGCTATTCCCTAGTTTTATAAAAGTCTGACATGGACAGGCTTAATCCTCCCGCCTCATCTTAAAAAAAAATCATAGTAGTCTCTATGAACAATATAAACTCCACATACCATTAACACATTCAAAGACATCACAGCATTTTCCAGGAGTTCCGTCTCCACGAGAGACTATGCGGGGGATGGATCCCACCTCACACATAGGGAAACCACATAAGCCAGAAAGACATTCGCATCTGAAACCAAAGAAAAAGGAGGGGAAATCCCATGAATAAACAAAAACAAAGAGTTTGGGAAACTGAAAGTAGCCATGGTGCTGGCTAAATCAGCCCTTATGTCAACTCTGAACAGTGACATCACATTTATCTTGCATTGTGGTGAATAAGGTATTCCACATCAGTGGATGCAGGTATGTGAGCTTGTCCCATTAAGTACCCATGGGTTTAAAAAAAAAAGAAAAAAAAACCCTTTTAAACCATTTTGATTGGGAATCTTTTGCAAAATGTAGTAAGTACATCAGCAACTTCTTAACTGAGCTGAACTTCATCTGTCTTTTTTTTTTGTGATTCAGGGTCACAGCTATAAACATGCACTACATGATAATATAATTCAACCTCAGAAAGGCTACTGATTTACATATATGTGGTTGTCTCTACACTGAAAGGCCCTCCACTGTTGTACACTGGGAATTTTTAAAAAAATAATTCAAATGTATATAGTGCTTTAAAACTGACAAAGTCTCCTGATAACCCAGTGAGGTAGATACTGAAAGCATTATTCCCATCTTGTGGCTGAGAACTAAAGTTCAAAGTTAAATGACTTGCCAAAAGAACCACACATATAATTATGTTCAGAGCTAGGATTTCAACCCAGCTCTCCTGACTCCAAATCTAGGATTCCCGTATGCTCCATTGCTTACCTTCTATCCATTCCCTTGCCATTGCCAATGCACCTGCTTTTTCTATTCCAATTTTTAAATCTGTTTGGGAAATCATAAAACCAAGATTTTCAACACTATGCCTTAAATAATAGTAAACAAACTGATTGAGGACCTGGGGAACTCTCCTCAGGGCAAAATGTATTGACTTTATGGGCTGGGTGACTATTTTGGCTGCTGAGGGGCTTTTTTGTTGTTTTTGTTTAATTCTAATTTCTTAGTTTCTTTCTAGGTAGTCAAGATCTAAATAAATAATCTCACCGCAAGTTCTACAGTTTCTCGGCCTATAGATAAATGAGGTGATATTGCATGTGTGTGTGTATGTATATGTATGTTTAAAGAACTGAAGGTCCAACCTAGCATTCTTTCTGACTCTTGCTTTTAACTCCTACCTTGCAGCTAAACATTAATTAAGCATATAACAAAATCAGCAAGTATCCAAAAAGTTAGTAAACAAAGAAAAGTATACTTCCTGACAATGCCTCAAGCACCCAAACCCAGTCTACAGCATGTGAAGATCAGGGAGTATCACAGAATCTTGGAAGGAAACTTAGAAACGATCTCATCCATTTCATACTTGAACAAGAATCCCTTTAACAACAGTACCCCACAGGATGAAGCTTTTTTGAAGACTTTCAGTGAAAGGGAGCCTGCTATCTCCCAACATAGCCCTGGGAATAGTTTTTATTATTATTTTTTTAATTTTTCATTACAATAAGGCTAGATTTAACCTCTCTGCAATTTCTATCCTATCACCTAATTTTTGCTCTCTGGGGCAAAAAGTACAAGTCTAATCCCTCTTCTATATGACAGTCCTTCAAATTCTTGGAGAAAGGAAATGTACTTACTTGACCTTTCCTTCAGACTAAATATGGAAATCCCTTTAAGATTCTGGCCATATTGCCTCTTTATTGATATATTTAAAGTTTTCTACTTTTCTATCTATACTCTCAGATTCTCTACATAAAAGGCAAATCACCAAACAGCACCAACTAATTTAATACAAATTTTGGCTAAAAAGATCAAAGATTCAGAGAAGTAGGAAGGGTTTATATAGTTCTACCTAAACTTGAAAAACAATTAGCACTGTGACCTACCCAGCAAGTGGCATTCAAGCCCTTGTCTGAAGACTTCCTTGTCTCCAGGGAGGGGGAAGTCTATTCTGCCTCGGACAGCTAAGATTGCTAGAGTATATCCCCTTAAATCAAGCCCAACTTCTCTAGAAGTCTCTTTGCAACTTCTATGCATTGATCATAGTGCCTATTGGTGCCAGCTTCCAAAAGATATTTCAAATACTTGGGGACAACTCTGAAGACTCTAAATTGTCTTTTCTCTAGGCTAAATATTCCAGTTCTTTTAATTATTATATGGCATGAACTTGAAGCCCTTCACCATCTTGGTTCCTCTACTTTGCACCTTCTCCACCTTCTCAATGGTGGAGAACTATACGCAGTTCCTACAGCGTGCCACCCAGAACTGAACACAGCACTACAGATGTGAGTTAGCCAGGGCAGAGTACAGCTGACTAGGGCACCTACTAAGTCTTGACTGCCATACCTTTCTTAAGGTAGCCAAAGAAAGTATTAACTTCCTTGGCTGCCATATCACAGTTCACTGACATATAGAGTACAGTTCACAAAGACTCTCAGTTTTCTTTGAGTTGAACTTCTACATAGTCATGTGTCCCCAGTCTTATATTTGCAAAATTTTTGATACCATTTTTGATGACCGTACAATTATTCCCATGACAGATTACTTTATTATAGAAAGTTAAAAGTTTTAAAATCTTGATTCTGTCATTCAAAATATGAGCTATCCCTCCTAGCTTTATGTCATCTGTGAATCTGTTAAGCATGGCATTTATGCCATTATCCAGGTCATACACAAAAATGTTAAACAACACAAGGTCAAGAACAAATTCTTGGGAACCTGATTATCTCTTGGGAACCTGAGGTCTCTTTCCAAACTGACATGAAATCACTCATGACTACTCTTTGGGTTTGGTCATTCAACCAGTTCTGAATACACATAATTGAACAATCATCCAGCACATATTCCCTCCATTCTCTTCACAAGAATAATATGAAAGTCTTTGTCAAATGCATTGCTAAAATATGGGTAAATTATATTGATGATATTCTCCTGATCTACAAGACTAACCTTATCAAAAAAAGAAAACGAAGTTAGTCTTTCATGGCCTGTTCTTGATGAAGTCACACAAGTTCTTCCTGATCAATATTTCCTGTCATATATGTTTACTACTTATGTCATTCATAATGTATTCTAGAATTTTTGCCAGGAACTGAGGTGAGAAAAATCACTAGCCCATAAGTATCTTTCTCCTGTCCTGCCGTACCATTCCTGTTTGCCATAGTCTTTCAAAGATAGCTCAGTCATTGTATTTGCCAGTTTGTGTGTGTGTGTGTGTGTGTGTGTGTGTGTGATTCAGAGATTTTTCATAAGGGCCTGTTGAACTGAACTCATTAATAATAATTAATAATTATGATGATGATGACAACAACAATAGTAAACAGGAATGCTTTAACGTGTCCAAACAACTTTATATACATTTATCTCATCAGAACCTTACAACAACCTTGTGTTGTGCGGCAGGGTCTCTTTCTGTCCCTATTTTACTGATGAAGAAGCTGATGCTCAAAGAATTTAAGTGACTTGCCCATGGTCACAAAGCTAGCATAGTCACAAAGTCAGGGTCTGGGGGCGGCCAGGTAGCACAGCGAGTAAGAGCACCGGCTCCAGTGTTGAGAAGACCTGGAGATCGAATCCCGGGCTCAGACACTTAGCACCCACCCAGAAACACCTGGCCGTGTAACCTTGAGCAAGTTACTTAACCCCAATTGCTTAGGGGCGGTCAGGTGGCTCAGCGAGTAAGAGCACCGGCTCCAGTGTTGGGACGACCTGGAGATTGAATCCCGGGCTCAGACACTCAGCACCACACCCAGAAATAACTGGCCATGTAACCTTGAGCAAGTTACCCCGATTGCTTAAAAAAAAAAAAACAAAAAAAAAAACAAAGTCAGGGTCTGAACCCAGATAGTCTTGATTTCAAGTTCAGAATCCAGCATAACTATACTATTAGAGGAACTATAATAACAGGTGCCCTTTTACTGTAATAATCTTGGTAATAATTCCTTTAAAGCCAATTGGTTCTATCTTTCCTACTCTGAAGTTCATTCTCCTTGATTTAAAAAAATACATCGCCCAACTCATCCATGTTATCACTAACTTTCCCCTTCCCCCTCTCTTAGCCAGACAGCCCATTCTGAGGTTTAGAATTTCTGACATTACTCTTACTGCATCATGCCACCCTTTATTTGGGAACTTCCTATATACCTCAGGAGATGTCTTAAGCTGAAGAATTCTAGACCATGGACTAAATAGGTACCTATTCTTTCTTTAAACTCTGAGATCTTATCTCCTTGAATCTAGGGTCTATATCAGACCACCCCTGCCTTTTCTTTCTCTTCTCCCTAAATTTGATGATAGAGTGGCTACTTTGACCTTAAGTTTCATCATTTCCATCAGGGTAACAAATTTTTCCTTACTTTTTAAATGTTTCACCAAAATTTTAGCATTAAGTATTACTGCAAACAACTACATTTGCTTAGCACTACTTCCATTTAAATTAATTTAAAAACGCAAACTATTAACTGTTCAGTCAAAAGGAAGTTATAAGTTTGTAATTATCCTACCATAATTTTTTCCATAATCCTACCAGTGTTGAATTTCATTATTTTTATTTTTTGCTAATTTGATGTGTGTGAAGTAGTACATCAAAGTTTCAATTTGCATTAATGACAATAATAGGAACCATAATAACTGTAATTATTATCCCAAAGAATAGATGCTAGTATGAAACAGCATGCAAGGAAGGACTCCTGGCCTTTTAATTTTAAATAAGAACTTGCATTTCCATTTTGCCAGAAAAAATCAAGCTACTAATATTGTCATTATTCAGATGATGACCAATCAATAGTTCACATTAAAATAATTATATAATGTAATCACATCTGCATCCAGGAGGGAATTGATTAGGATGTTACTAATTTTTATAAGTAATGAATTCAGTTCAGTGAATATTTGAAAGCTTAGATGCCTTGAAAACCCAAATCCTAGCAATCATCCAAGCCTCTCCATCTGCCTGACTATGATGACTATTTTTCAGCTATGGTGGGTTGAGAAGTATATGTTCTTCCCCTTGCTACTCTTCCACAACATTTTTCCCCTTTGGAGAATTTATAAATAGCTCCAGGTAGGCAAAGAGGTCCAAAATAAGGTTTGATTTTTAAAGCCATCTTCACAGCTGATGTTCATTCATTCAACAAACATCTACTAAATAACTTCTGTGGACAAAGTATGGTGGCAGTTTAATAAAGGATCAAACATAGTCTACTTTAAGAATCTTACCAGGAGACAGAACACTATCAAACATAATTCTAGGTAGTAGTATTAAACATAATGCTAGGTAGTACATAAGTGTTGTAAATGCAAAGAAAGGGCTATGGGAATCCAGAAGACCTTGCTCACTTCCGTTTGTTTCCCTAAGAGAAGTCTTAGGGAAAAGGTGGAATTACAGCTAGAGATTTAAAGACAGGTATGATTTTAGTGTGAAGGTCATTCTAGAAAGAAGGGAACAGCATGAATTAAATGAGTTGTATTCAGGAAACAAATTACTCTAATTGTCTGGAGCAGAAAGCTAGTAAAAGGTAATAGGGGGAAATCAGGCTGAAAAGGTAGGCTGGGATTAGCTCATGAAAATCCTGGAATGGCAGGACAGAGTCTGGACTTTATTTGGTGAGCAGTGGGAAGGCACCGTAGGACTCTGAGGGAAGAAAAGGAATGACAATCAGATTTGTACATCAAGATTAATCTGGTATCAATGTATTCCTACCCATTAACGTATAGTATGGCAGCTAGGTGCAGTGAATAGTACCAGGCCTAGAGTCAGGAAGACCTCAGTTCAAATGTGGCCTCAGACATTTATTAGCTGTGTGACTCTGGGCAAGTCATTTAACCCTTTTTGCCTCAGTTTCCTCATTTGTAAAATGAGCTGGGAAAGGAAATAACAAACCACTCTAGTATCCTTGCCAAGAAAACCCCAAATTGGGTCACGAAGAGTCGAACATGACTGAGATGGCTGAACAACAACAATGAAAGTGTATAGTATAGGAGCAGCTAGATGGTGCAGTGAATAGAGCACTGGCCCTGGAGGCAGGAAGACCCAAGTGCAAATGCGGCCTCAGACACTTAACATACTTAACACTTACTAGCCGTGTGACCTTGGGCAAGTCATTTAACCCCAATTGCCCTGTCTTCCCCCCTCCAAAAAAATAAAATAAAGTGTATAGTATATAAACCAGAGATTAGATAATGTTTTATATTTATCTGTGTATATTAATCCTGCTTTAGACTGGGAGCTTCTACAGGTCAGACTTTGGTTTCTTCATAGAGTACCCAACACAAAAGCATGTCATGAGTTTGGTACTTAAGTTTTTTATGATAATAATAAAAGTATCTATGAATATGAATTACAAAGGACTTGTTGGAGTCAAGATTACTGGGCTACTGGGTGGTGAAAATTCTGTTACTCAACTACTACCATTGCCATTATTTGAACACAAAAATCTGAGTTTATCTTCCACTATTTTAGTTCAACAGCAAACACCTAGTAAGTGCCTGTCATGTGAAGGGAATCATGCTTATTGCTAGAGATTTAAAGGTCAACTCCCCTGTCCCCCCAAAACAAAAAAGAATCCCTACCTTCAGGGACCTTAGGAACAAATAACTTCATATCTGGGGCTAAAACAAGTGCAGCTGACAGAAATACGTATCTTAGAGCTACAAGGGAACTCCAAGAAATCATCTGGTTCAGCTTTCTGCCTTTAGGCAAATAAGAAATTATTATTTCCATTTTACATAAGTTAGATTTCTAGAATAAGTGTCTGGTGTCCTATAGCAGTGTGGAGGCTCATGGGTTCCCAAAGACAATATTAGTGGAATGAAAACTCTGGCAAATCTTACATCAAGCTAGAAAAGCTTTGAGTATGGAGCTGACAATACATTTTATGTCTGTCATCCAAGAGGCTTCTCACTAGGGGAGATGCCCACCAATATATGCCCCCCACCCCAGACAAAGCCACTCACAGAATCTGAATAGTGACAGTTGAAAGAGTTGTAATCTGTGACAGTGGAGGGAATACTGATTTGAAATACTGAGGTACGTAAATCAGAACATTGGTCACTCCTCTAAAATCTACCCATATCTACCCATAAGGTAGGGGATTCTATGTAACATGTCAAATGTCAAGAAAAAAAAATAAATTCTGTTTGCTTACGGTATTTCTCAAAGAAACAAGAACTTGATGGATCTGTGATTTCAGTATGGTTATTACTCTCCACTGATAAGATTCACAATCCATTCACATTTTCTCATCCTTCAGGATTGTTATTAATATCCTTCCAAAAATCCTCCATAAGAAATCTACTCAATGCCCTGGAAACATTCCACTGGGCATTTCAATGCTTCTTGGATAATAAGGGGACAAAAAGAATGAGGTTATCTCATTCTTGTTACATGACAAGCCCATCTCCCTTTTAAGTCATAAATATCCTTGAAGATGTTTTAGCTACTTCTTGCTTTTAAATGATTGTTGGTAATATGCTACATCCTACTTATAATCAATCTTTCCATTTTTTTTCTCTGGGTCATCTACAATTTAGATTTTTCTGTGATCATGGTGCTCCAAGAGTCTAACTAAGCCAAATGGTGTCACTGGGAGGATACTGGTTTTTTACAAAGATCTACTTGTATCACAAGAAGCAGCACTGGGAACACTGAAGGTACTATATATGTAATCTAGCCAACTTTCTTCAGTCTTCCTCTTCTCTAGTTCTAAGCCCAGTTTACTGTATGTCTTATGTGATTGTCCAAAATATACAAACTGATTAACTCTTCATTTACAGCTACATGACATAATTGAGGCCAGTGATGTCAACCTCAAATAGAAATAGATCCTTGAGGGTAGCATACTGACTTAGAAAACCATAAATTAACATTATCTATGTTGCATTTTTATTGATTTTCTTAAACATTTCCCAGTTATATTTTAATCTGATTTGGGCTGTACTAGGAATTTTGTGAGCCTGCTGGAGAAGAGGTGAATTTGATACCTATGTGTTCTTTATTCATTTAACTTTTCCCAAGTGTGTTATGATGTCTACTTTTTTGAGTAACCATAAATCTTAATAAAGAAGCCCTGTAGCATTCTGGGGGCCCAATGCATCAGTTCAAGATGACCCACAAACCTAAGCATATGGAGAATTTTACCATTTGTAGGTCCTCAGTGGCAAAGAGAAAATATTTGACGAGGATGCATTTGTATTATGCCTTGCTTGATATTAAAATCCAGAAGGTCATTAAAGAACATTATCTCTGTGCAGTTATCTATCAAAGGTCTTGCATAACAGAGTAAAAGAAAATGATTATTTGGGGAAAGCCTTTAAGGCTGCATATTGTTTTGAATTAAATGCTTTTTAAAAATTAATAAATAATAAACAGAGGCATTTTAAAATGCTTAATACCTCACAGACAGCTGTGTGACTGTAAACATGTAGTCTCTTATAGAGACATGTCTACAAAAACCTTCCAATTCTTTTCTCTTATTTTTATAAAGTATATCTTTCATATAATTTTATTGTAAAAAGCCCATTTTCATAAAGATGTTTTAGAGATGAGAGATTAGGCCCATATGGTGTAGTAGTTATTGATATCTTCTTATTAGCTTTTCTGAGAAACAATACAGTTTTTTATCTTTCCTACTTTTTATTATGTTTTACTTGAGATGTCTTGAACACTAATCCCTTAGTGCCTTTAAAATTATTTCATGCCAACCTTTCAATACAGATCTTTTCCTTTTCAATGTTTCTTGCTAGTCTGTGACATAATACTGTTCATAATTTTCTATCACATTCCAATATGTTTTACAAATAAGCTTGTATTCAAAATTAATATTGCTCTTGGCTGCCATATTTTTCCATTTTATGGATGTTTATTGACAGTTTCTAGACTCAGCATCTCTGTTGTTCTGTTTAATATTATTGGGTTAAAATTCTCTAAGTCATACTGACAATCAATTTATTTTACTTTTATCTCTTTCCATTTTTCATAGGTCAGGTTAAAGTAGATGTAATTTCATATAGAATCTTTTCAACTTTATTCTTTATGATAATTTAGTATTAATTTTCACTTTTACTATAACTAATCAGTGTGACCACACAAGAATAACTATTTCAGAAATTATTCTCACATCAGTAACCAGTCATTTCCTACATGTAAAGGTATAGTCAATTTCACTTTTTGTGCTTTCCAGGACCCTCTTTTGACCTTCTTTTTGGTGTGACTATTCATAAAGAAATTGAAATTCTGATCAATCCAATGACCAATTCTGAATTGGCAGGGAGGTTGTGGACTACTGGTGTGGGATCAGGCATATGTTGTATGATATGACCAATGTGTTGGCTTCTTTTGCTTAAGTATGCTTCTTTGTTACACGGAAGAGTTTCATGAGGAAGGAGGGTAAATAGAGATGGTAGTGAGTCCTGAGAAGTGAGAGCAATGTTTTAAAAATTCACCAAGAAACAAGAAAACACTACTCAATAAATCTTTGGTCTTTCTCCATTTCTTAACTCTGAATTATATTTTCTAAAATATTTTTGTTGTATTCTCATTGGACTCATTTTCCCATGGAAGTCTCTGAATAGCTCAATATCTATATGTATATATTTATATCTATCTACATACACACACCCACATATCTTATGTTTTGTTCCGGAGAATTTTGACAAGTTCCTCAGAGTTTTTAATTTCATTATATACTGATGCATAAGCTGTTACTATTTTCACAGTAGTAATTTGGCTGTACTTATTAGAAGAACAGCCAGGAAAGATGATCAAGTGTTTCTTGTTCCTTTTGGGCACACAATTAAGTGAATTCCACCTATGCCTCTAAATGCTTCTCAGAGAAGAACTGTTGTTATTCTTCCATTTAGATACAGCTTTTAGATCTCTTTTGACTTTATTTACATATGGATAATGCCAATATGGACATGGTTCAGTTCTTCCAGTAGTAATGTAGTCCTTGGGCAAAGATTCCACAGTCAGAGGCAATATTTAAAAGGTATATACTTTTATTAGTGTGGATTCTCCTTTTACATACACAGACCATAAACCTTCCACAATTAAACATAGGGTCTTCATGAGCTGATAGAGCCAAAAAAGTCACTGTCTTACAATCTAGTCTGTGCTCAGTTATGGGCCTAGAAAAGGAATACATATCTATGGTGCCAAGACTACCCCCCATAATACCAACAGTTAAATTAATGTCTAGACATTCTAGGGCAGCTAAGTAGTACAATGCTGGCTTTGGAGTCAGAAAGACCCAACTTCAAATCTAGGCTTAGATTCTTAGTTGTGTGACCCTGAGCAGGGCACTTAACTCTATATTCCTCAATTTCCTCATCTATAAAATGAGCTGAAGAAGGGAATGGCAAACCACTCCATTATCTTTGCCAAGAAAACCTCAAAAGGGGTCACAAAAAGTTGGACACAACTGAAAATTACTAAACAACAACAGACATTCTAAGAACTTTTAAGATCTTTAGTTCCCTTTATCCCTTTTCTGCTATTCTATCATCATCACTGTGAAAGTAGAAAGTAACTAGCTACATGGGACTGATGGCTATTTTATGTTGATGTCTTATGTTGTACAAAATACACTTTGCATTGTATTTTGATGTCATGTATACACCTTTTTCTCTGTTTTCTCCTCCATGTTGAAACAACCAATTTATTATAACTACATCAAATATAAAATAACACTAAATGCTGGTATCAATTCAATGCCAGAGAGTAAATAAGCATCAAATATTACTCCAGGAAGTGAGTGTTCACATGTCTAAGGGGAAATCACCAAGTCAAATGATCTAGTTGTGCAAAGGAGTTAATTCTCAACTAGGTAAGGGCTTTTCTTTCAGGAGAAAAGTAGGTTTTCTTCTCTTTAGTTCAGATCCAATTAAAACAATAGCATTTATAGTTATTTTGCTTTTAAATTATATTATGAAGATAGGTACATATTTAATGATAGCATTAGAAAAAGCTTTATAGATTGTTTTGCTCTTGGGCAAAAATTCCTATGCTATGGGGGTAGAGGTGGTGACAAGTGATCATTTTTTCCACACTTCTGAAAGAGGAGAGCTTCATAATCCCTTGAAGGCTTTTTCTGAGGGTTTTTTACAAAAAAAAAATGAAATCTTGATGCCATGTTTTGAATTTACTTTCATCTAATTTATTTTATGTACTACATACTTAATTTAATTTATTTTACCTTAAGAAAAATGTGAACCATTGTCTGATAAGTCAGGTTTTATTTTCCCAATTAAAACATAGAAGAAAACAATAATTTGGATTTAAGAAAAGGATAGACTCTGATAATAAAATGTTTGAAAAATTACAAATCTTCGTGGCCTAGAAACAGACACACCACTAACTGAATATTATACTTTAAACTTGACATAGTGGTAAGCATAGAGATTGAATCTGAGATTTCATTGGTATTGTGAACACCAGGGTAATAGCATCCCTTTATAAATAAATAGTCACAGAGCAGTTTAAGCTGGTTAGCTTGGTAAGTTTTGCTACATGGCAAATTAAATTCCTAGCATAGTGTTATGTGCACATGGTTCTGTAATAAATACTATTTGATGATCCCAAGAACTTAAAAATATACTACCCCAAAGAAGAAAGGAAGGACTGTCCTTTGTGTACAGAGATGACATTGTCGACCCACCATCAGGAGACTGTGTGCCTTGAGTTATTTTTTCCACTTGTGGTGATAGATTTGTTTTGATCCATTGCTCCCCCACCCAGAAGCTCACATTTGCACCATAGTTGGCTGGGGTAAGAGACACAGCCTGGGACTACTTTAGAAAACAAAGCTTAACCTCCCTAAGTAAATTAACAAAACCCTCAAAGTAACTTGACTACAATTGTGATATATCCAAAAGGAATATGACAAACGTGGTAGGGGGAAAGGAAACTATGCTGAGTTCTTAAGAAGTACTATGTGACTCTAAGGTATTACTGTGAGGATTAGAGTTATAACTGACTATTATGCTTATCTGATTTCCTAAGTCATTGTCTGAAAAGGAACTAATTAAGATTTTTCAGTGTTAATTTTTCAGTGTTAATTAACTTTTCTTGAATTTGCTTTACTCTCATTATGTTTTCTTCTCTTGTCCAAGAGATCCAACATCATGGTAACTGTACAATATTTACCCAGTTCACCCAGGGTAAATGTATAGTTAGGTAAGTTTAGACCAAACCAAGAATTGCATAGGCAGCATAGTGAAGACCTGGGTTCAAATCCTACCTCTCACAATTATTAGCTAAATGGCCATGGGCAAGTCACTTAAACTTTGTGGGCCTCAGTTGCCTCATTGGTAAAATGAGGATAATACTGTAGTACTTAACTCAGGATAGTTATAAGAATTGAATGAGGTTATTTAAATGAAGTACTTTGCAAACCTTAAAGCATAGTCAAACTATATTCACCTAACCCTTCTGAAGGGCAGCAATGACCGCTTAATAGACTAGGTACCATTCCACTGTTCTTTATTAGACATGGAGTATGTAAAGGCTAAGCTTCAAGGTATGAATTCCAGTACTGGAATTCCAGTGCCTCTCTACCTCATTACCTGCACCTGTCCACACAAAATAGTACATTAATAATCCACTCTCCATAATCCCATTAGAATGGGCTTAGTTTGGTTCTAACTTCATGAATTTCATCAGTAGAGAAAGAAAATGCAAAATCAGGATTAGGGAGTAAGCATCCTCCAAATTTAAAAGGATGTCTTCACCTTGAAAAAGTCAAGTGAAGGTATCCAGAGATAAAATAGAGAAATGATAGAAATTCTTGACCTTCAATATTGTCATGGTATTCAGATCTCATGTTTTCTTCAAGATACACTGGATAATCCCTCAATGTAGTTTTGAGCTATTATCATATTACAGATTCAGGAATGAGAGGTGTTTTTTTTTTCCCCAATTGAAGGTCATGAACACATAAGGAGATAAAGAAAAGTATTACATTAAAAGCAATAAGAATGTGTAAACTCACATACATATATATGTACCTGCATATATATATATATATATATAAATCAAATTGTACTATCCATTCACCTTTGAATTAGGAACGGGAAATACACAATTGTCTGCAACAAATCATATTTTTTACTTAAACATTCAGGTGAAGATAGTGAAAGTGTGAAATAAGGAGTGAAGAAAGACAGATATATAAGTAGATAAAGAGAGATACAGAAAAAGACAGAAATGAAGAAGTCAAAGAGAGGCAGACAAAAACAGGGATAAAGTTATATGCAAAGTGTATATATACAGAAAATCACAACACTAAAAAACACAAAAGAGACGAGATAGGATACAAGGATACATAGAGACACAAAGTCATGGAAAAACTGACACATAGATGGAGAGATAGATTTTTCATGGAGTAATGTTCATCTTTTGTCCTTTTAGTATCATTTTTACAATTATAAATGTAAATGATTCAACACTTCTTCATACTAGGATTCTATATAGGGTCATCTCTCAGTTCTGGTTAATGATTTAGCCTGTTTACTCAATATTTCCTTTATATGTTTTTCTATTTAATCTATTCGGGATTTTTTAAAAGAAAAAAAACAGGGGCAGCCAGGTAGCACAGCGAGTAAGAGCACCAGCCCCAGAGTCGGGATAACCTGGGATGGAATCTGGGCTCAGACACTTAGCACCCACCCAGAAACACCTGGCTGTGTAACCTTGAGCAAGTTACTTAACCCCAATTGCTTTAAAAAAAAAAAAAGAAAAGAAAAGCTAAGTGCTTAACCATAACTTTGTTTCTATCTTCTCTTGTGATTGCCTCCCCCCTTCTTTTCCCACCAATAGCTAGGTTATATAGATTTCCCAATACCTTGTGGTTCCTAGAACTTTCTTAAGTTTCTCTTTTCTCCTTCCTTTTCGGGAGTTTCATGTCCTCAGAAGATAGTCCACCTAATTCCCCCTTTCCTTCCAGAGAAGTTTTGTACCTACAGAGCAATTATTTTCCTTGCCTCCTGAAGAGCAATTTCCCCATAGATAAAGAATAAAGGAACTAAAACTTGATTGAGCAGTACAGAGAGCATGGCTTTACAACAAGCTAAAGTCCTAGCCAGCAGCTGTTTAATTATTATTAAGAATGACTGGGACTAGGAAGGAACAGTATGAAGAACTAAGAAGCAGAGTTTGGAAGCACTAAGGAATACAATATTCTCAAGAACACTTGAAATCATAGGATCTTAAGAGCTGGAAGTTTTACCCTAACAAATAAGGAAACTAAGACCTACAGAAGTCATGTGTTGCCAAATTTATATAAAAAACTATTATCATGACTAGAGCAGACCCAGGACTCTTGGCTACCAGCCTAGTGATCATTTCACCACTCACAGAACCTTGAAAACAGGTTCCTATATTAGCAGTTTTAGAGAAGACAGAGGGACTGTATCCTTCCTTATATATTATACACACTATGTGTTGGACACAACACCACACACATACACATACACACAGACACACACATACACACACACACACACACACACACGCAAAATTTAAACTGCAAGATCCCTGGGGATTTTTGCCATCCGGAAGTTTGAGAAACTGAGTTACCAAGGAGCTAAGAAAAAGTTTCCAAAATTTTTCTGTTTAATTTTTTAAAAAAATATTTTGGGAGTTTCAGGGTGGTGACTCACAAAGCATGAAAGATAAGTGTTTGGGAAAGAGATCCTGGAAGAGAATGAGGCTGCTTCGTCAGAGATAGATTGGAGCCAGGGAAAGGCTTGGGAACTTGGCTTAAGGCAATGCCTTCTTCTATACAAGAGAAATCACATTTTAAGTTTCTGAAAATGGTAAATACTTACTTAGTTTATTTCTACCTGCAAACAACTGAACTGAATTTCCCTTACCTGCCCTTTACTAAAATATGCACCTTTAGACAGAAATAAAAAATAGACCCTTTTGGTCCTAGTAAGTGAGAATAATTCTTACTAGGAAGATACAAACTATTATTTTTATATTATCACAGTCATGCTCAAAGTTTAATTATTGTGGGTGAGGAGAAGGGATGCTCCATTGTCACTAGTGTTTGGTGCTATTCCTAGAGTATTCTAGGAGAGTGCTGGGGGCTGCAGTGATCTGGTGACAGTGAAGGAGTAAGAAGGCCTGGCATGACAGCAACAGGACACAGTCTGACTGTCCTGATAAAAGAATAAGAGGGGATTGTTGTGGCCAGCCCAGCAGGTCAATATACTTCACATCTGGACTGGCTGCTGTTTTTAGTATTGCTTTGATATCTGTGCAAGAATGTTGTTGAAAAAAACTAGACCTTGTCTAGAAATCCATTACACAATATGAATACCTTTGACTAAGAATAGAAAGCAGTTGAGTACAGGACCTATGTCTGTATATAATGGAACCTCCATTAAACTAGATAACATCTACTGGAATACAAATGATTTAATTTTAAAGGAAACATGAAATGAATTTAATAAGTTCAGATCTTTGGAAATCAGGTGTTTTTTTCAGTAAGTGAATGGGCATCTAATCGTGTTTGTAATTTCCAAAGGATAATGCTTCTGTGTGTGGGGGGCGGGGGTGGATGGGGGGAAGAATACTTAGCCTGTAAGAATACAAATGGGGACATCTGTTCACTTCCATGAAAAATAAACTAGATAATCTACCATGATAAAGGCTTCACAGAGGTGAAGGGTTGTTTATCTGCAATCTTATATACTCCATATCCCTAAAGACTAAAATGGTTACAGGACTAAATCATAAATTCAACCAATATTTACTACTATGTATAAGACATTGTGGTCATTCCTGGACATACAAAGATGAAAGATGACATAAGTCCTTTCACTGAGAAGTCTACAACCCCATTAGGAGAGATGTACAAGTTTGCAGGTAAGTACCATACAAGATATATAATGATTAAGGAAAACAAAAGATCCATACAAAATGTTCTATGAACATTTTAAGAAGAGGAAAAAAATTTTAGTGGAGGTGAGGAGATGGACTTGGGGGGAGTGGTGTGAAGGTTTCATGTAAGAGGTGTTATTTCACCTGGACTTTGAAGAAAGATAATTTTAATAGCCTGAGATAAGGAAAAAGCACATTATAGAGATGGGTTTGGTTTGCACAAATGTATAAATGTGGGTAAGGCAAATTGAAATTAGGTAACACCTAGCAGGGCAGTGTGGCGGAATGTAGACCATGTAAAGGAGAGTGTAAGTAAGACTAGGAAGGTAGCTTGGAATCAGATGGTGGAGGTCTAAACGTAGGATAAGAGATACAACTAAGAGATTTTTGAATAGCAGAATGACATGGCCAGATCATAAGAGTATTTGGCATGTAGTAAGCATTGAATAAATGCTTTTTCATTTATTCATTCATGATTGCATTAGGAAGAAGCTTTGTAAAGGATGTATTAGATAGCAGACCTTGTCAGGCTGAAAACCCAACTAGGAAGCCATTACAAATAGGCCAGGTGAGACGTGATAAGGTGATATGGTAATAATAGGTGATACTCTTTAACTAGTTAGAGTAGAGGACCTATAAAATAAGTGAATGAAAAAGAATTATTAAAAGTACTCGCTATGTGCCAAGCACTCTTCTATGTCCTATGGGTAGAAAGAGAAAATCAAAATAGTCCCTGCTCTCCAAGAGATCACCTTCAAACTGGGGGAGATAACACATAAAGGAGGATTCAGCGACAAAGTATGTGGCAAATTCCAGAAGTCCATGGAGTGTACTGGTATTTCACATGGCAATTCCCAGTGGGCCAGAGGGCATGGAGGCAGAATCAAGAAGATTTACCTACTTGTGGATATAAGGAGGATATGGAAGGAGAGGACAGGAGTTCCAGATTGCTACAAGGCTTTTGTGTTGGGGGTGGTGAAGCTGGGAGGATGGTAACAAAATCAGCAGAAACAGAGAATTCAAAGAAATGCAGACCTAGGGAGTGAGATAATGCATTTGCTTTTAGACATACTGAATTTGAGGTTCTATCAGGATGTCCAGGTGGAGGTTCTCAACAGACAGTGCAACTAGAGGAAGTCAAGTGAAAGAATGGGGCTGGATACATAGATTTAAGGAGGATGAACCAGTAAAGAAAACTGATAAAAAGCAGGTAGAAGGAGAACCTGGAGAAAGTAATGTCATGTAAACTAAGATTTATAAGTCAAAGTACAATGGGTTGAGGTCTAAATGAATGATTAGCAAGATAGAGGACTGAATGAGTATACAGTACTCTTTCTAGGAGTTTAGTAGTTAAGGGGAAAAATCTAGCTTGGAGGGACAGTCAAGGGAGGGGGGATATCTGTACATGCTTGTTTGAAGGAGGAAAGGAATTGGTAGTCTTAGAAAGGGAGAAGGTATAACTGATGGGGTCAGCTCCTGGATGAAACTAGATGTGGAGAGATGTTGTGGAGGCAGAACTGACAAGACTTGAGAAATTATTAGATGTAAGAATGAAGTAAAGGAAGGAGTTGAAGATGACTGAATAAGTTAGCCCAGAATTCACCTGATCTTCTTTAGATACACTGAACCTACGTTTAGACTAGACTCTCCACTCAAATTCTTCTAGACTAATATCTCCAAGCTATCCTAAAACCAAATAAATTTAGAGATAGAACTATTTTGCCTCTGTAAATTCTTTAATGTCAATCTAAAGGAAACTGAGCACTGCCTGAAAAAGTAATCTCAATGACTGCCATTTGGTGAGATGCCGGCCAAACAACTTATATACTCAATGGTAGGCTAGGCCTAAAGGTGACTGACTATTTGTGCATACCATAGACTTCACATTATGACAGGAGGTGATAATTCATTTGCTTTCTACTCATATTAAGCAGTTTAATAAACATATGTTGAATTGGGTTGCCACCAAGTTACATGGTTAATAGCTTATAAACTATTTAAAATGTTCATTCAACTCTCTCACCAAAAACATAAAAAGTTATTTTTACCAAATTGGCAGGCATCAGAAAATGAGAATAGCATTAGTTATATCAAAAGGGAGTAAGATATGAAAGCTAAGTTTTTATTGCTTGGTGATTTTATTCTGGCTGCTGAATTTTAGCTGTCCGGTTTGGATCTAAAAAGGTCAAGTTGAAAAAGTACAGAAGCTATGTTGAGGTCTTTTTGGCATGAGGTATGTTGGGAGGAAGGCTTATGTCTGAGACAATGCTTAGTTTGCTCATTAGGAAGACTTCCTTAACCCTGATCCAGGGAATTGCTTCTCCTCTTCCCCTCATTTATTTATTATAATAGTTATATTTTTTGTTATTCTGAACTTGACAAATGCCAGTAAAGATTAATGCTTCCATATACAAAGAAGAATGGAAAAGAGGATTGTATATGAAGCCACAAATCTCTTTTATATCTTATCTTTTAAAGCACATATTAAACAAGCTAATTTCAAAGCTGATCTGCTTCTCTGTCTCTCCCTTTAAACCCAGGAAATTACTTTGTGAAAAAGAGCACATTTAGAATGAATATTGACTTGGGTCATGGAAACTTGGTTTGAAAAACATGGATCAAATACTAGAATCCTAAATGCAGAGATTGGGTTAGGTCCAACTTAGAATTGTGCCTGGTTTATTCATTTCTTACAGAAGACACCAGATTTCAACAGGGAAGTTTCTTATATGGGAAATGTGTGAGTTTTGTGTGTTTGTGTGTGTGTGTGTGTGTATGGTGTTTTGGTTTTTTAAATTGTTTTGCTTGGGGAGGAATATTTTGTGCTTGGGTATGGATATGGGAAAATCAAATTCCTCAGTGTAGACACAATTTCTTAAGTAAAGTTTTGGTTATTTATTTTTCTAATTCAATTTTTAAAATTCTTAACACTTAAGTGGTGCTCAAAGATTGCTAAATCCTATGTCTGGTCTCGAGATAAATCGCCAACTAGTAAGTGAAGACAGAAGTAGAAAGCAACTGCTGTGGAAGGATGATGCTTATCTGTTGCTGCCAGAATTATACCTGAGGATCTGGAGCCTATATGCCGCACAGCCATGTATCCTCTAAGTTCTTGAAATTTAGGAATCAAGATTTATGGAATCAGAAAATTAAATTCCAATAATGTTCCTTTGAAAGAGATTGTGGGAAGAGTGCTGGATTTGGAGTCAAGGGACTTATATTCAAATTTCCGCTCTCCCACTTATGACCTGTGAGAACTAAGGTAAACTATCTCTGAGCTGTCTGGAATTCAAATGTGACCTCAAATACTGATTAGCTGCGTGATTCTACAAAAGTCAGTTAACCTCTATTTGCCTCAATTTCCTCATCTGTAGGAAAAAAAAAAAGGGAGGGGAGGCAGAATAACAATAGGACCTATTTCCCAGGGTTATTATGAGAATTGAATGAGATAATAATTGCAAAGTGCTTAGCATAGTGCCTGGCATATAGTAAGCACTATATAAACATTAGCTATTATTATCTCTCTCTCTCTGGGCCTCATTATCCTCATCTGTAAAATGAGGATTTGGACAAGATGACCTCTGAGATCCCCTCCAACTCTAAAGCTAACATCCAGTGAAACACAGAAATACACAATACATGCATGTGTATACATTTTGATTTAGACTTTAAAGAAATCTTTGGTATTACAAAATGTCAGTACCAAATCTTTTATATTTAGAGGCATTATTATTTTTTTTACAATTAAAGAATAACATTTGGGACCAATATTCAAAGACTAAAATAATAATAATAGTGATAATAATAGCCAGCACTTTAAAGTCTGCAAAGTGCTTTATAAATATCATGTCATTTTTTTTTCACCACAACCCTTCGAGGTACATGTTATTATTATTGTCCCCATTTTACAGATGGGGAAACTGAGGCAGATAAAAGTTAAGTGATTTCTCCAGGGTCACAAAGCTAGTAACTATCTGACTGGATTTGAACTCAGACCTTTCTGACACCAAGTCCAATACTCTATCCACTGTGCCATCTAGCTGCCTATGCATGCACATTTTCATTTTCTCCTTTTACCCGAAATTTAATTAGGGCTAATTTCCTATATAACATGCAGACTCATACTCTGTAACTCTTATTTCCTTTCTACAAGACTTCATTATTGGTTGCTACTGAACATCACATGGTATCTTAAGTGTTCAGCAAAAGACAAATAAGGGAAAAATAATGGCATGGTAGCTGAATACCTAGGAATTCAAGGAAGAGGTTGTAATGATTTGGTATTTAAGATGGATGCTTACAGTTGGCTGGGACATAGGAGGAAGGAGAAGAGGCACTGAAATAAAGTAAAAATGAGCTTTATACTACTAAGAAAAAATAAGGAGGGGGAAAGGAAAGAAGAAATAAAAATCTAGAGGGACCACAGGACAGCTGGAGAGACCTAGAGGTGTCATAAGACAGGAACTGAAAGAGTTGCTGTTATGTGGGCTGGAGGTTCCAAAATATGTAGACTAAGTAGCTAATTGCAAAATCTCAGGACTAGGAGGGACCTCAAAAGGTGAGCTACAATTTCTACAACGAGAATTTCATCTATAGTATATCTGCAAGACGGAATAGATGAGTGGGGCAGAATTTCTTTTTCTTTTTTGTAGTCTTCAGGAAAATAGTCCTACAAACTTCCTTGCTGGTCCATCATAACCTATAGTTTAAACACATTTCTCCATTTTCTAATTTTAGTGTAAATTTCCTTTTCTTCTAATCCTTTAATTGGTAGCTCAACATTGATATACAGGGTATCTCCAAAGTCATGGTGAATTTTTAAGTTATTAGAACTTAAACATGTGCTAAGACTTGGTGACAACAAGAATTATAATTATGGCTACAAAGTACTTAAAATATAGTTATTCATCTGATCTTCACAAAAATGCTGTGAGGAGGGATTGAGGTATAAAGCAGAGGTATCAAACTCTTGGGGCTGAGAGGCCTGAACAGATTAAAATCTAACTAGGAAATGTTTAACAAAAATAAAAGTACAATACAACATAGATGATGTTAATTTGTAACTTTCCCATTCAATATACAGACCTCAGGAATCAGTTTCTATTTGAGTTAGATACCGCTGGTGTAGTGGATACAGCTCAGGACACAGAAGAAGGAAGACCTAGGCTCAAATATTCCTTAAGATACTTGTTGGATATGTGACTCTAGGTAAGTCATTTAACCAGTTTGTGCCACATATTTTTCATCTATAAAATTAGGGTGTTGAACTCACCGACCTCTAGATTGAGCTCTAAAACTATGATCCTAAGTGGTCATTGCAAGTATTATTATAGTCAATTTTACAGATAAGGAAACTAAAGTTAACAGAGGTTAAGGGACTTGTCTAAGATCATGTAGTAAGTCCCAAAGCCAGAATTTAGACATGTCTAATCCTAAAAGTTTCTTCAACTTGTTTCTGCACTTTTTCATTTAACTGTTTAGTTCAAGGTTTTCTGATACAAAGTCCAATGCTCTCTCTCTCTCTCTCTCCTTCTCCATATAAATATATATACACAAACACACACACATAATATTTATTCATCTATAGATCTTTCTATCTTATACTCAGAACCAATTTTTGTTGGGAGAGGAGGGGGAGTCCAGATCAGTATTTCATTGGTTATAGGGAATTCTGGGTATAGAAACTCCCTCAATCAATGCAGACTGGCAACTCCTCTGTTAACTAATAGTCTTAAGTGAGCTTTCTGGGATACTGAGAAGTTAAGTGACCTTCCCAAGGCCACAAAGCAAATGCATGTTGAAGGCAGTCATGGAATCACTTGCTTTTACTTAATAATTTTTCTTTGTTAAAAGGAAGGATCTCAGGGCAGCTAGGTGGAGCAGTGAATAGAGCACTGGCCCTGAAGTCAGGAGAACCGGAGTTCAAATTTGGCCTCAGACACTTAGCATAAAAACTGGCCGTGTTACTTTGGCCAAGTCACTTGACCCCAACTGCCCTCCAAAATGCCAAAAAAAAAAAAAAAAAAAAAAAGAAAAAGGAAGGGTCTAATTCCTAATTGTATAGTTGGTGGGAAGGAACTGTGAATGTGTTCAGAAATAATTACAACATTGCAAAAGGCATTAATAAATTTATTTAAAATATTTGTATATTTTATACAACTTATATATGTGAATTGTCTAAATTAAAGAATCAAAGGTGTGGCCCATTAAGCTTTATCCTATTAATTTTCATTTCTCTAGGCCACTTTGAATTCTTATCTTGATACCAAACTATAAGACTGCCTACTAATCACTGGGACTGCAAAATTTGGTAAAATATGCTGAACTAACCTAAATATTAATGGGGTCACATAGTAGGGTGGGGCATGATGTAGCAGAAAGACCACAACATTGACAGAAAAACCTGGGGTCTCTACTCAGCTCTATCACTAATTTACTTTATGATATTGGGCAATTCACATTCCCTCTATGACCTCAGTTTCCTAAACTATAAAATAAGAAGTTTGGAATGAGAGATTTCTATAATAATAATTATGATAATAATAAAAAATAATTGCCAACATTTATATAGCGCCTACTATGTGTCAGGCAGTGTGCTAAGTGCTTTACAAATATCACATTTGGTTTTCACCACAACCCTAGAAGACAGGTGCTATTATCCCCATTTTACAGACTGGAGAACTGAAGCAAACAGAAGTTTAGTGACTTGTCCAGGATCACCATAGCTAGCAAGTATCTGAGGCTGGATTTGAATTCAGGTTTGAATCCAGGGTGAGAGCTCTATCTACTGTGCCATCTAGATGCCTATTTTCTTCCACCTCTGAGAGTCAACAACAATTTATGAGAATATCTTTACTATTTTTCCACTTCTTTTATTCAGTAAGGATCTACTGAGTGCCTAAAAAATATAAAGAACTGTACTAGGCACAGAGGGGAAGACTGGAGAGACAACACTCATATGTGCAAACACTACCACCTCTGGCAACTGCACAGAAAAGCTCATTTGTAATGCCAAGCAGTACATGAATAAGTGATAAAAAAGAGTAGTATGAATGAAAAGTACTTTAAGAATTATCCAAAAGTAACAGGTTAAATGTATGCTACAATAGTGGAGGAAAATCTCTGCGAAGGCACATAAAGGAAAGTGGAAAGCGATAATGGGCCTGAAAACTAAATGAAGGTCTGGATTTCAGAAGGTAAAGGCATGGTCCGTTTTGGAGACAATTAAGAAGACCAACTGGTTAAAATGGTTCTGATCAAGGAATAGTGGAAGACAAGGCTTTAAAAGGGAGGCTGCGAACACAATGTATCAATCAATCAACAAGTATTTATTAAGCCCTTCCCTTACTGAGTGTGCCAGGTAGAGGACTAGGTGCTGGGGAAAAAAATGAATGTTCAAAAAATGAAGCAATTCCCCACTCTCAAATAAATGAACTTATTAACACAGTTAACAGGGGAAACGATATGCAAATGTCAATGAAAACATACAGCACAAATATAAAGCTAATAAATACAAATGTGTGCAAAGTCATTAAATACAAGTTAGTTTAGAAGGCAGGACACTAGTGGAGGTATATCGGTGGGAGGAGAGAAATCAGGAAAGGCTCCATGCAGAAGGGCCTTTAGAGCCAAGAAGAGTAATTCAGACTGTCTGTAGTATATGCTTGAATGGGGGAGCATACATGATGAAACAGATCACTATTTCAATCAAATTATTAATGAAAATATTGATCTGATATTAGAGAAAAATGACCAAAAGTCAGCATGTAGTCATACAGCAATAATCTACATATAGCTTAGAAATAAGTTGCATATTTTCATTTCACTTTTGTAATGACAGAAAAATCAGATAAAGCCCAAAAGATACATTCTTTAGTATTCCTTTTTCAGTGCTTTAGGAATCTGTGATAAGGGCAGCTAGGTGGCTCAGTGAATAGAGCACCAGCCCTGGGGTCAGGAGTACCTGAGTTCAAATCCAGACTCAGACACTTAACACTTACTAGCCGTGTGACCTTGGGCAAGTCACTTAAGCCCAATTGCCCTGCCTTCCCCCTCCAAAAAGCCAAAAAAAAAAAAAGATTCTGTGATCTTCCTACCTGTGTTATCTCCCCACCTGTGTTATCTCCCCCTATTAGAATGAGTTGTGTGAAAGCAGAGACTGCGTTCCACTAGGGTTTAGCACAGTGCCTTGCACATAGTGTTTATTAAATTATTTCTTCCTTCGTTCCTTCTTATTCCTTTCATTCATTAATCATTCATTTATTTCCTTGATATGAGTACTTTGTTCAGTGACAAAGATCTCAGGCCCTCTATACCCTAAGTAGATAGTTTTCATGTTTTGGTTTTAAAAAAAAAATTCTTCCCATGATATCTTCTGGTGTTAAGTCCATCTGCCCTGACTTTGCTGGGCCAGTCCCCAGATGACTGACATACAAGTTGTCACCAGGGCTGAATGTGAAGACTGAACTCTCTAGCTTGGGAGAACTTGTCAGAACTTGTGCTTAGCTGGCACAGCATTAGCAAATCCAAGGTAAGCACCTATGACAGCATAAGATATAACAAGAAGCAGGTACTGCTTACATATTTAAATTTGCAAAACAAGGAAATGTAGGCCCTTGACCGTTCCAAAGACAGGAAATTGAGGATGCTAGGAAAGCCCCCCCCCCTTCTCTTCAATTAGTTGATAGTGTGATTCTTTGCTTTTCTCTGTTGGTTTCAGTTTTCTCATTTTTGTCACTTTTAACTCCAAACATCCTCCAACATTATGCAAGACAGAATTTATTTTAGCACATTAAATAAGTAAAAAAGGAGTCCAGCATTTCTATTTTATGGAATCATGTAGCTTGGATTTCCTGACAAAATGGTCAACTAGACAGTATTTGAATCTGGCAGGGTTCTTAGTACTTCACAGTATTTTAAAGCGACGCATTCCATTGTTGTATAACCCTTTGTTAAAAAGTTTCTTGAAGGGTAGCTAGGTGGCGCAGTGAACAGAACACTGGCCCTGGAGTCAGGAGGACCTGAGTTCATATAGGAAAGACACTTAAAAATTTACTAGCCTTGTGATCTTGGGCAAGTCACTTAACCCCAATTGCCCCTCCAAAAAAAAAAGCCAAAAAAGAAGTTTCTTGGGACGAGCCTTAATATGCCCGCTGTTATTAAAATGTCATCCAGTTTTCCTCTTTGTGTCAGAGAATGGTTGTGTGCATTCATTCAAAAAGCTGTAATACAAGAACTCAGAACCTGCTATGGCTCAGAAAGGTACCGAGAACTGGGCAGATTTGGCTATTTAAATCATGGTGAAGTGGCAAGCTTGGAAGTCAGAGGACCTGGGCTCAGACCTTGCCTGTAATGCTAACCTCCTGTGTGATCTTGGTTGGGCAAGTCAATGAACTTCTATGGGCCTCAATTTCTTCAACTGGTAAATGACGCAATGGATAGTCTCTGAGGTTCCTGTCAACTCTAGAGCTATGATCTCTTAAGGATCCCTTAGCAGCACTTCCACTAAGCTGATAATTATTTAGCACTAAATAATTCTAAGTGCATTATTTTAAAAGTAAGCAAAAGCATTCATATAAGTTATCATGCTACATACACACAGAGCCACAGAATTATTTGCCTTCAATGTTCTCTGTCTCCTAAAGTACAGCTATTCCTGTATGAGGGCCCCATGAAGATTAATGAGTTAATAACTTTAAAGCACTTGGATCTGGCTCTGAAAGAAGATGGTATGTAAATACAAAATAATAGTAACATCTCAGAAATTTCTCCATGGAAACATGACAATATTAGGCTTTCCACCGAAAAGAGAACACATGCTTAAAATTGCAGTCTCGGTGGTGCTAACATTGAAGAGGACAAGAGCGAAAACTTGATAAAGAAAAGACAAACGAACCTTGTTGGAAGAGTACAGCAGCCATCAGCTGTCAGTCTAACTTGAGTTTCATAACTATCCAGCGGGCAAACAACCTGTTGAATGGAAGGGCATTCCACTGTGCTGCAGTCCACACTGAAAACTGAAAGGGGGATAAACAGAGAGGCACCATTTACTGAGATTTTTATTCTTGTTATCAAGTCCTGAAATGGAGCACTGGACAGATCTCCAACCTTCTTTCACCAACCAGAATCATGTCTAGCAACCCCATTCTTATACTGACATTTGTCAGCACTACAAAAGCTTAATATATTTTCAGTCCTTGCAGAAAGAAGAAAGAATGGGGGACAAGGCTAAATCAAGAAAGAAGATGAAGAAAGGGCAGGTCAGGAGAGAGGCTTAAAAATCAAGGATAAATATGTGAAGGTGATGCAGAATCAGTGGTGGGTTTGGATGAAGCCTAGTCCACAGGGTGGGCAAAAGACTGTTTCAACAGAGATGTTAACCTGATAATTAAAAAAAAGTAGGTTAGAGGTTGAGAGATTTAGATAGAGGTGGTCACAACAGGCCAGAGGTGGTCATAGCACAAACATAGGATTTTGCCACAAGAGTGAAAATTTTAGAGATGTTATGAAGGGAGAAGCAGTGGGGTATGGCAACGCATTTGATGTCTGGAAAGAAAGCAAATGAAGATTAAAAGATGATTTAGAGGGGGGCCGCAGATAAAAGGAAGAGAGGGTGGTGCCTTCAACAGGGAGCAAATTTGGGACTTTCCATTCATTATGCAAATCCTGGCATCTTGGTGCTTAGGTTAATCTTAAAATGACAGTTAAATTTGTGATGATGAATCATATTTAATTATTTAAGCATTTTATTTTGTCAAATGAAAATAACTCTGCAAATATAGTCTTTGAACTCCTTAGGAAAGGTGAGGAAATGGTGGATAACCACAGTACTATTAACACCACCACCAAACTTATATGGAGTGACCTCATGCAAATGGACCCTATACTAAGAACTCTGCAGAAACAAGAAGAAGATACAGTCCTCTTCAAGCAGCTGACATGCTGAAGTATTTGTCAACCTGATTTTTCTAATCTGTAGGTCAAAAGTCAGTCTCACACACAAAATTTGAGATCTTCTGTGAGCTTACATGGGAGTGGGAGAACTTTTCATTATCATAGGAGTGGTGGCAGATTTTCTTCCCTCTGTAGATGAGGATGGAGGGTGTGTCATAAGGGAGAACTTTGCTGAGGCAAAGACAAGCGCATACCTGGTTTGCATTCATAGAGGTCACAACATTCTCCTGGCTTCCCTGATGCTTTTGACACTAATATGTTCAGGTATCCTGGCTGACAGACTTTCCTCAGACAGCCTGCAGGGTTGCACACGCAACGGCTTGGCAATGGGCAGCATTCACCAGGAGGAGCATAACCCTCGATCAGAATAGAATCTTCGGGGCAGCGTGGAGAAAACTGTACTTCACAGCGGGCCTTGGAGCAATCTGGCTTCTCTTCTGAATAGAAGAAAGAGAATTTAGCACATGCCCTGGGGCAAGTGTAATAGCAGCTTCTTCCTAAGAAGCACAATCCTTCCATATATATTTTAAAATGGGTGGGGTGGGGGGAGAGCATGGATAAAAGAAATCCATAGATAATCCAAAAGACTCAATCTAACAAACTTGATTAGCTGCTATTCACCAGATCTTGCACTGGAGTAGCCAAGGAGGTGCAAAATGGTGAGGTTTGAGTCCCTTATCTTTTCATCTCTCTACTCAGCCTCTAGTTGAAATGCTAGTGGTAGTAAAATGGTTTTAAAAAAAAGGCTAGGGTGGCTAGGTGGCACAGTGAATAGAGCATCGGCCCTGGAGTCAGGAGGACCTGGGTTCGAATCCCACATCAGACACTTAACACAAAATTAGCCATGTGACCTTGGGCAAGTCATTCTACCCCAAATGCCCTCCAAAAAGAAAAAAAAAGGCTAGCAATGGGAGAGAAGAGAAATAATGGCATTCACAATCTAACAATTTGACATGCATCTTTGATTAACTGAAAATTTTCTCTGTATTTGCAAGAAGAGTTTGCAAGGTTGTTCTTTGAGAAAGTCTTACCAGCACTAAACTAGGACTTACTCAAGAAATCTTAAGTATTTCAGGGACTTGAAGACTAGGGGGGAAAGAATGAAAGGGAAGGATTCTAGCAGCCCTGTAATAAGGGGATGGAAATAAACTTTGCAATAGCCTTCCCAAACCGTTTCCAATTCCCACCTCCATTATTAAGCCAATAAAGAACTCTACTTTGATACTGGCTATTGGAATGGATCAGATATAATCTATCTCCCCTTTATTCAACTCCTTCTGTTTGAACTATCCCTATACCTTCATTTTATAGATAAAAAAAAACAATGCACACACTAAAAAAGTGACTTATTTCCCAAATAGACTGTACAATAAGTAGATCTTATTTAAGCCTATATCTTCTGTAGCACCTACCACATTTTCTTATAGATAGTAGTTGCTTCATAAAATGTTGAATGTTAATCTGAAGAATTTTGGTTAACAAAGTTTAGGTTTCCAGAATCTCAGAATCCACTGTTTAGCAGCTCTCATATGAACTTTCTATGAATTCAAGTCTTTTAGGAAATTAAACAGATGTAAGCTCCACCCACTCTGTCATGTTGGATGAGAAAGAACACCTATAAAAATGATGATGTGGTTGCAAAGAAACATTCTCAACGCTAAATCCAAGAACCCTATAATAATGCAAAGTACAGAATGTTATAAATGATGTTTCATTTAGTCTAATCTCTTTCATTTTCAGATGAGGAAACTAAGGTCCAGAGAGGTTAATTAAGTACCCTTGACCCATATCACAGATCTAAGTTACTGTTTGAGCCAAGACTAAAATATATATATAACATATATGAGTATATATGAAATATATACATATATGTATATATATAAAATAACATAACAATACTAATAGCAACTTACATTTACATTGCTCTTCAAAGTTTACAAAGCACTTTTTCCTCACAATAATTCTTCAATGTAGGTAGCACAAGTTTTATTATTATAACTATTTTATAGACAGGGCAACTGAGCCTCAAAGCTTTTATTGGAACAGCAATCCAGGACTGAAATGTATCTTAGAGGTCATAGAGTATAACCCTTTGACTTTAAAGATAAGGAAACTGAGGCCAGGAGAGATTAAATGACTTCCCTAGGTCACAGAGTTCCTAATAAATGTCAGAGCTGGGATTCAAACTCAATACCTATGACTCTTTATATTGCAAGTCCAGTACTCTTTATATTTTTCAGATGTATCATGGTTAATAATACCAGCTGGACTAATATTCAAACCCATGATTTAGAGCTCACTCCAAAACAATAAATGAGTCCAATCTCTCCTTTTCATAGATGAGGAAACTGAAACCTAGAGACGTGAAGTAACCTTTCCAAAACCAAATAGGAAATAGCAGTCAAGATTTGAACTCAGATCTTCTGACTCCATAGCTAGAGTTCTTCCCATTATATTCCTATTAAATGCTTCCATTACATTGACAAAACACATCCTGTTTCATTCTTTAACTATTCCCTAACCTTTACTAATTTTTTTACTTTCATTATTGCAACTTCCATCTCAATGATCTCTTAATTCCTTAATTCTGTTAATTTCTAAAAATTTGCATCTGCAACATGAGACATTTCACATTTCCTAATTCAGTGAGAAGAGAAAAGAATAATTTTTGTGCAGTGGGGATATTTTAGGGCAAGGTAAAGTAGAATACTTCATGCTGCTGGAGGCCACATGAAGATACAAGGAACCCAAGAGGTATGGGACAGGGTTCAGGAGATCTTATTTAGCATGACTCATAACCTTCAATCCCGGCAACTTTTACTGTTCATTACAAATATAATTGATCTTGTTTTCCTTTTGGAAGTAAAATGCTACTTTCTCTCATCTTTGTCTGCCTCATCATCAGACCTATTTCTTCTTTTTGACCATGATTACTCCCTGTGGAACCTGTATTCAGCAGGCAGAGGCAAACAGAATAGAGCATATGGCCTCTTCCCTATGGTCAGGGATGGTTTAATCCAGAGGTTTCTAAACTTATTTGGACTCTTAAAGCTCTTAAAAAACAAAATTATTTTTATGTCCCCTTGGAAATCTACTTTCTTTAACCGTTGAATGGTTTTGTTTTGTTTTTTTTTTGAAATTTGTGTCATTTAAAAAAATAATATTTTTTAAATGACACATTTTACATTTAATAATTTATAGTTAATCTGTGGGTTTTTCCCTGTATTGAAATTTTGATGATGCAAGATTGCATCATGTAACTGTATAGTATCACATTATAAACAAGTAATTATACACACATATTCTTGCCAATGCATGCTGGACTCCCTGACAATATAGGACATGCATGCTTGCCTGCCAACACCTGCTTAAGACCTGTCAGGGGAATTGACCACTGATCAGTTATAACTTGCATTTTGTATGTTTATTTGGAAAATGATGTAATCACTACAACTTTAACTCTGTTCCACAACAGATGAAACATGTACTAAAAGTTTTTCAAAATTTTAAAATCTTCTTTTCTTTCCTTATGCTTCTACCACTCCCTTACTTTTATTCAACACCCACTTTGGGATCCTCTGGTTTAATCTCTTCCTTTTTAGTTCTAGTCCCTTATGTAGTGTCAGGGACATTGTGGGTACTTAGTAAATGCTTGTTGACTGATCAGTTGCTTCTCTTGAATCTCTAACTATCTTGCTTTTAGACCCTACCTGCCTGACTAGACATTCCTTGCCTGGATGCCCTTACCTGCCTCAGTTGACTTCACTGAACTTGACCTTTTATCAGTCTATACCTGTGGAATCAGCCATGTATCTCTTATTTCATAAGACTTCTGGCCTTCTGGGGATCTGTTAGGATATATCTATTAATGCCAAGGCAATTAGTAATCTCCTTGCTGAGACTATATTAGTCTATTTTTCATACATCTCCCACGAACTGACTATAAAGTAAGTAAAGAACTCCATTTAGATCAGTCAATGTAATTTAAAATAAATCAAAGAATTGTAGAGGAGAATGGTAATCTTGACTATAAGGAGTATACATCAAACTTGAATACAGAAAAATTTTTAATACACGACTCTGCTTTTAAGATAATTGCACAGCTATAAGATTTATCATTTGATGTTAATTATATACAATTTTGATTATCTACTCATCTTTACTTATAATTAACTTATTCCATATAATAATTAATACATACTAATTCTGCATATACATTTGGCATACATAATCACAGCTTTTATTCAAGAAAAGTATGAGATTCAGCTAATTATTCTTTATATTGATAATGACTGTCACAAAATCATTATCTCTGTACCTTGATTTTATAGCCTCTGCCCCAAGAATTTTATTGATCTTTTCAAAACTGCCTCTTCTAGTTGGGTACAATGCTACCAGGTGGTCAGCTGAAGTGTTACAGTCACATGATCTGAGTGGTAAGGCACATGCTTTCCCCTAATTTTTAAGATGGTGACTCTCTGTTCAAGATCAGCAAGAATCATGGAATTTCAAGGTAGAAGGCAACAGAGCATTTCATCTTTTTCAGAGCTTCTTATCCCTTCTGTTCCCCCAGCTCACTTTTACATATGGGAAAACTGATGCCCAGAGAGGTTAAGTCACTTGCCTGAGGTTATGCTTGACTTTGTGATATCCCAGCATGGATCCAATTATGTCAAGTTATGTCAGTTCTCCCTATTTCCAGGCCAATGCTCTTTATACTATAAAATGTTGTCTTCCTAACAGATGTACCACTAAGAACTTCCAACATTTATGTTAAAAATAAAACTGTTAAACTTAACCAAGCTTTAAGCAATCATTAAACTCAAACCAAATACTTTGGAGCAAACTTTTTCAAATCAAATTATGACAAAAAATACTTGTCTTTCTTCTCTTATTTTAATAGCTATCATTTTCCCCCCTTTTAATCTTATACCTGGACTTCCAAGAGAGATACTCAGCTCCTGAGAGACAGCTGAGGACACACTGGATAGAGTGCTGGGCCTGGAGTCAGGAAGACCTAGGTTGAAATTCACCCTCAGGCACTTTTTAATTATGTTAACCCTGTGCAAGTCACAACCTCTGCTTGCCTCAGTTTCATCAACTGTAAAAAAAAGAAGTGTGGGGGTGGAGGATTGGAATAGCATTTACCTCAAATTGCTGTTGTGAGAATCAAATGAGATAATATTTATAAGAGCATGTGGCACAGGGTAGGTGCTATATAAATGCTTATGCCCTTCTATTCTCCCCTCCCCCCTTTAAATTCAATTTCAGTACTTGACTTCATTATTACTAAGCCTGAGTTTCTAATCCATCTCCTCAACCCCAGTTTAAAGAAGTTTAGGGAATCATTTCCATCATAACCCTCACTATACAAATGCAAAATGTTATTATTGCTGTTACTAAATGGAAATGATAGGTAATTTGTATAGTACTTTAAGGCTTGCAAAGTACTTTCCAAATGCTATCTAATTTGATAATACCTCAGGGTAATTCATTTAGAACATTTCTACTCTTTCTCATCCCATATCATACACTAACAAAGAAAAATAAAAGGAGAGTCAACTCTATCTTTCATGAATTACAAGCTTTGCTACTCTTGAAAATATTAATTTTTTTTCTTTTTGAGAAGCTATTTTCAACCTTATCCTCTTTGATATCTGACCTAAATTTGTCAGTAAGAGAATACTTATGTACAAGAGGATATAAGATTCTTTCATATAAGGGAACACTACCTATCTGTTTGAATATATTTCTCCTCTTAAAATATGGACATGCATAATGATGCCTTGTTTGGAGGACACAGGATACTCCTAATTGGTTTTCAGTTCCTTAGAGCTCTCTCTAAGACGGCTGATTGACTGGAACTCAGGAGGATGGACTTTTGTTGGGAGCGCTGCCCCTCTGTGAAATCTTTAAAAGAGAGTGACAGGTTGCTATTGGTCCCTCTTTTTACTTTTTTACTTTTTCTCTTGTATCTTTTTCTTAAGTATTGCAGATTGAGGTGGAGTGGGGGTGGTAGAGGGAATTTCTGCCTTTTGCCCTTCAGAAGCAGAAACACACATTAGAGATTGACATATGATTGCATGTAGTCTCACCAAACAATGCTTGAAAGTGAAATTTCCTAATCCAATGGATGACAGGAGCTGGGATTCTGATAGATTTTCTGCAGAAGCACTGGCAGAGGCAGCAGACATGTGACTGCCAACTCAAACCAAAGGGGAGTTCATTGTCAATGTTCCTGAACCTCAAAGTCCTATGAAAAGGAAAGCGTATTCTGTTCTCTTAGGCAATCTCCAGAATCTAACTTTGTAGACAGAGAACAGAGATATCCTAAGCAGCACTGTTCTTGGGGGTAATCTTGTGGGTGAGTATAAATCTCAGGGTTTGGAAATACAATGTTGTATATGTGTGTGTGTGTGTGTGTGTGTGTGTGTGTGTGTGTGTGTGTGTGT
>NW_027187359.1:20288663-20431470 GCF_028583685.1 Petaurus breviceps papuanus | reverse complement strand
TGTGTGTGTGTGTGTGTGTGTGTGTGTGTGTGTGTGTGTGTGTGTGTGTGTAGATGTAATTGATTTATTTGAACCTAGGATTTGAATCTAGGATTCTAGCCAAGGAAAGGAAATTCTTAGACAATGTAAACTCCAATGGGTTTTCTCAAGTTTCATCTAAAATTCAAGAATCTCCAATTTGAGAATTCTAGTATAAGACTTCTAGAGAGAGAAAGAGGTTTCTTGTACAATATTCTTTTTGAAGAATCAGTCACTTAGGGGCGGCCAGGTAGCACAGCAAGTAAGAGCACCGGTCCAGGGTTGAGAAGACCTGGAGATCAAATCCTGGGCTCGGACACTTAGCACCCACCCAGAAACACCTGGCCGTGTAACCTTGAGCAAGTTACTTAACCCCAATTGCTTAAAAAAAAAAAAAAAAGAATCAGTCACTTAGCTCCCATGACTGGAGGGACAGTGAAAGGGATCCATGACCAAGAGATAAAAGGAAATTGGTTCCTTCATGGTCCAAAACGCCACCTTCTATAGGAAACCTTTCCTAATCTCCCTTAATTCTAGTGCCTACCTTATGTTGATTCTTTTCAATTTATCATATATACATATATATATATATATATATATATATATATAGCTTATTTGTATATAGTTGTTCACATCTTGTCTCCCCAATTAAACTATGAGCTCCTTTTAAGCAGGATCTGTTTTTTGCCTTTCTTGTATCCCTAGTGCCTGGCCCAAAATGGGCATAAATGTTTGCTGATTGACTGATTGCCACTTGTCTGACATTCACCATTCCTGCTATTACAGTGCTTTAAACAGTGTAGACATAAGGGTAAAGGATGTTGCTTGCTAAGCAGCCCTAGAATATGAATGATTTCTAGGCATAATTTATGTCTTATTTTTCATTTTATTTTTCTTTATCTGTTTATTAGCTCCAGTGAATCCTTTGCATTTTCTGTGGAGTGAAAGAAAGGCTCTTTACTCAATATCCCATATTGTTGCTCTGAATGCTTGTACAGCAGCTAGGAACTTCTTTTACCCATATCTGTGAAACCTAGGAATAAGCTGTACCTACATTACACTTGGAAATTTTTCCAGAGTAAACTCCAGATAGGAGCATAATGAGCCAAAGGAAAAAAGAATCCAATCCAATCCATGTTATCCAAGTTACACTTATGGGAGGGGTTCTATGCCGTAGGTTATATCTTTGGGGGCTCATTCAAAATAGTTTTGAGAGTTTTCAGCTTTTTTAGCTAATATAATTACATTAATCTTGATGTTAATCCTCAAAGCTCACATTATACTGGAAATCTTCCTTCTCTGGCTAGAAGGTTAGAACCTGGGAAACTACACAAAAGATCAAAATTCCCTTTCCTCTACAGGGTTCAACAACACTGTCCATAAATTCCCCTCTTGGGGCACACAGGTCCACATTTCCCCCCCAGTGCTATGTCTTTTCATACCCCTCCCTTCTCCCAATCCAATGAGCCAGCCCTAGAAACAAAAAGAAAAAAAACTAGTTAAGCAAAATCAACACATCGATTGAGCCTGCCAGCACATACAACATTCCACATTGGTAATCCCCACCTCTCCAATGAATGGAAGGAGGCATATTTCTTCATCTTCTCTGGGTCCAAATTTAGTCATTATAATTTTATTTAAACAGAACCAGGAGAATAATACAGACAATAATTACAATAATGTAAATTAAAACAATGATGAAATTGTCGTGTGCATCTATAGGAAATCTATCAATGTCCCGGCAACTGTCATCTCTTAGGCAAAATCCACTCTCAGAAACCCTCCTTTTGGGTCATGTACAAATACATATCCACTTCTAATGTGCTTCTGCTACAAAATGTTGTCAATTGCTCCTGGGGAGTAGGGAAGAAAAATCCTTCCCCCATCCCTTGCCAGGTACTTTAGAGGAAAGACACAAGGGAAATGGCAAAAAGGTGAAGGCAAAAAAAGTGAAAAAAGCATTCAAAAGGGGCCAAGAAAAATCTGGCAGTCCCTTTTATGTCTTGGAGAGGGGCAGTTCTTCCAATACAAGTTAATCCTCCTGAGTCCCAAGTAGCCAGTTATTTGGGAGGGAGACCCAGTTAATGAAAACCAAATAGGAGTTGTCTGTAGCCTGTATATAAAGTGCCAAGGTCCATATCCATGCTCTATAAGGGGAAGAAATGTGTTCAAAATTGACTGATTATTTTCCTCTTACATCTATACAAGATGTCATAATATACGTACATATATGTGTATATGTATATATAATTTAATTAGGAAACCTCTCAACTAGGTTGTTCTAGTAACACCTTGCAATTAATATCGCATAAAAAATAGCCTCACATAAACTTTAGAGTTATAAAATCACCTAAAACAGAACAGAAAATAATCTGGTTTTATTGTACAAATAATCTTCCTTGAAGGATTAATCCTTTAGGTACTAAAAATAGACATCTGATTTAAAACTAAGTTGCAAAGTTACCAGAACTATTTCACACAGAGTTTCTAACAGCTCCATTCACAAAAACATGTAACTTTGTTAGCTATTCCTATCCCTACTCTTGCTTTCTGCATAACAAATAACAAAGAAACAGGCAGCACAACTGGGTGCTGTACGTACAAAACTTCTCCCCGCAAAAGAGAATCCCATGAAAACTTAACTAAGTCAGGAAGACAGAATGTATCTTACTTAATTTTCCTTATGTACAAAATTCACTCTTTGTACTCCCCTAAGCATCTGATCTAAAGTGTACTTTTATGGTTGACTTAAATACACTTCCCCAATTTTACTTAGCAATCTTTTACACGTGGTTAATATTTCCATTTTTCAATCCATCTATGATCTCATTGTTGTAGGGTCTCCTTCTACCAGTACAAATTGCAACCCAGACACCGTTTTTCTTCTTGTAAGATTGCTGTTGATGGCTTTCCATAAATCCTCCATGGAGAATTTGCCCAGCACACTGGAAGCCTCCCTCTGGGTATTTTAAGATTTCATGGATACTAATGCATCACTAGGGCTATCCATGACTGTTATCCACTTCCCTTTCTACATAACTGGCCCAACTTCTTTTCAAGTTATATGTGATAGTGAAGTGGTCATTACAAAACTAGAAATAACAGAAATTCTGTATACTTATAGAAAAGGCAAAGCTGGTATAGTAGATATCCAGCTATAACATGGCAATTGCTGCTGCCCTAAGAGGACAATAATAATAGCTAATATTTATATGGCATGTTAAGGTTTGCAAAGCATTTAACATATATTTCTGATATGATGCTCACTAACTGTGAGCTGTTTGACTGATGAGGAAATTGAGGCTGAAAGTGTCTGAGGCAGGAACAGGACTAGGGTCTTTCTTACTCCAGGTAAAGAGCTCTAGTCACTATGCCATCAAACACTTTGAGAGTTGACTTAAGAACAGTATAAAAGACATCATCCAGGATAACATATCCAGGGCAGGTCATATAACAAGACCAAGGAATAATAACAGAGGGCAATACTGAGTGTTGAAGTGCTATTCACACTAAATACTTAAAGAGCCATAAAAGACTCCCTATTTTATTGAGTAGATTCTCTGTGTAGGAATTATGACTGGCTTATCTAATCTTGCTTCTAATTTCTTTATTTTGTTGATAATTTCCAGCTTTTCCTATATGAAATGTGTTTATACATAGTTGTTTTCATGTTGTCTACCTCATTAGACTGTGAGCTCCTTGAGAACAGGGAGTGCAATTTACCTTTTCTTTGTATTCCCATCAGTCAACATTAAGCACTGTGCTATCTGACTGACAGAATGACACACAGGGTAAGAAAGGTGATCTATAACATCCTAGGGAGCACTCAATTCAATTCAGTTCAATAAAGATGTAAGTGCCTACTATATGAGATATTGTGCTAGGCACTAGAAATTAAACAAAATAAAACAAGAAAGGAAGCCCTGGCCCTCATATTCTCCTGGGGGAAAAATATGAATACAAATAAGTATAGTACGTGGTAAATCAAGGAAATAGAGAGCATTTACAACCATGGGGAGGAGAAATCAAGGAAGGTTTCATGAAGAAGGTGGCATCTGAGGTGACCACATTAATTAATGAGATCAAGGATCCACTGAAAGTTTAACTACTTAACTTACCTAACTGAAAATGTAACTTCCATAGTGAAGTATAACTATTTTGGAGGCAAGTGGGTTGTTGTTCAGTTGGTGTCCTATTCTTTGTGACCCTGTGGACCATACTGTCCATATTGTTTCCTTGGCAAAGTTACTGGAGTGATTGGCTATTTCCTTCTCCAGGGGATTAAGGCAAAGAGAGCCCAGGATTACATGGGTAGCAAGTCTGAGGCTGAATTTGAACTCAGGTCTTCCTGACTGCAGACTCAGTATTCTAACCACTGAACCATCTAACTGATGCTCTATCTATGGAGTGTACTACAAAGCAGCCCCCAGAGTTCAGATTGGGATTAACCCCAAGGAATTCATTACAATTTTCAACCCAATCTCAAAGACATTAGCCTTGTTAGGAAAAACCAAAATAATTTACTCTGGCATTTAAAGATTACAACCTAACCCCACCCTACCTTTCTATTCTTCATGTATAACATTCTCATCTCTGTGGCTCTGCAATGTCTTTCTTCATGCTTGCAATGACCTCCTTCCTCATGTCAGCCTATTAGAATCCCTGGCTTCCTTTAAGACTCAAGTGTTACCTTTTTCATGAAGCCTTTCCTGGTCCTTTCCTCCCTAAACTACCTTGTCTAAATTCTAGGCATATTGTGGATATGTTTATATGCATACATGTTTTTCCCCACTGCAACGTAAGCTTTTTGGAAGTCTGGTGTGTTTAGCTTTTGTTTTTGTATTTACAGTGTCTAACACATGGGCTTAATAAATTGGTGTTTTAAAAATGTTTGATTGGCTGATTAAAGGGATAATGACATTCACTGGGGCTTCCAAACTGTTTTAAGAGAATTAATTATAAGGAATTCTAATTTGGTTAAGACCTTAAAATATGAATGTTTAAGGAGTGTTTAGGAGGTAGAGGAAAGTGACCTATAAGTTGTATATTTCCCCATTCTGCCAACATTTGGACTGCTAGATGTGGAGCCAAAGGAGGGTTCAGTTGAAGAGCTTTGGCAATGTTGGGTAACCAGTCTGTGAGGAAGGATGTCAACTATGGCAGGTATTTTAGTGACTCCCTGAAAGAGGTTTAACTCTTCCCTAAGCAACAGTAATACTCTACAACCATGAGCACTTTTAGTAACAAAGCACTTCCCTGTAAGGGGTAGTTGTGCAAATATTATTTCCCCCACTTTACAAATTAAGAAATTAGGACTCAAAGAAGTTAAATGACTTGGTATAAGGGTCACAGTTAGCTATGAAGGACTGGAAATCAAATGCACTTCTCTCTTGATTTCAAGACCAATGTCCCCTCTCTACCACACCCTGGAGCCTCTAAAGGAATTTTGTCTGTAATTGCTCAAGGATTAGAAATATAAATAGGGTGGCAAGCATGCAGAAAATACTAATATGTACTCTAAAGGGGAAAAAAAACCCATTTTTTTCTTAATAAAATTGCCATTCACTTCTAAAAGCCATGGAAACACAAAGTTCTCATACTTTCATAACCAACTCATCTGGTATTTTTGCATGTGCAGCCTAAGTCTGTGGTAAGATTTTAGATAAAATATTATCTATGAAATTAATTAGCAAAAAACAATAAGACTTGAGGCCCTTTGGGGGTGGAGGTGGGGCTCATCACCAGTTATCCTCTCTGTGTTACTTGGTCCTTTGCCTAGAGTCATTAACAAGCTTAGAAAGGAAACTTTCCTGTATTAAACACCATTTTTTCATGGAAAACTTTTATTTTCAACACAGTATTCACATCGTCCTTGCCTTTTCAAGCCTAGAGACTCTGACTCCTTTAAAGTTATTCTGTGAATTCTTTTCATTCACATTCCATGATTTTATCGTAACCTTTTTTGGCAAGCTTCATAGTGAAGACTTGTTCCACACATTCATAACCCTGAGGGGGAAAAATTAAGCTTGTTGATACATTCCCAGAAATATTTCATATATTTTAAACCTTACAGAAAGACCAGCTGTACTTTCCCAGCACTTCTCTTTAATCTGTTTCTTTATATTGAGCAGCAGAGAAAAATAATGAGGAAGTTCAAATAAAGTCTTTAAAAAAAAGACTACTTTGGTTAAATTTAAGTATTTATTCAAGGTAGTCTATTCTACAGTCAAATATAACAAATAACAAATAAATTAAATTATATATATATGTTTGGGGTTGGAGCTTTATTAATTCCTCCAACTAAACTAAATTACTTCCCTGGTCTGGCTTCCTATTGAAAAAACAGTTTTTCCAAAAGTAGGATAGAATCTGTTGGCACACAGAAAGTTGATCATATGCCAGAGCAGCTATGAGCTATACGACCAAGTGCCCAGACCTGTACCTTCAGGTGCAGCATAGGGAAAAGCAGGTCCACTTGGAGGTTTGGGGCAGGCACTGGGGCCAAGCAGTCCTCTATCTGCAGGCCAGTTTTCTTAAGAAGTTAGGAGAACACCACTAAGACCACAAATTAGGCTTTGTGAAGATCTTTCCTGAAGCAGACAAGAGTACCAAGTGCAGGGAAAAAAACACAACTAGCTTTCACGGAATCACACCATTCCTGAAGAGGCGAGTTACTAAATTCTAAATGTGATTCATTCTCATCTAAAGGAAATCTGAGACTTTTGAGTCATAAGTGGCTCTTAAAATTTTTTCTCCCAAGGCTCTTGCCACACAAGGCAAAACATTATTATATTTCTTCATTCAAGAAACAAGTGCCTACAATGCTAGGCACCAGATATACAAAAACAAAGACAAAGATAAAAACAAAAACAATACCAAAACAGTTCTTGCCCTCAAGGCATTCATATTCTGTTAGGAAAGGGCACATCATGTGAACATACAAATACTGAACAGACACAAAATAATATGGGAGATGGTTCAGACAACTGAGTGGAGTGAATAATTTACTGTTGTGGAGATATAGGCCCCAAATTCTATAGAACAATTGGATAATGAAGTGAGGCCAAGAGACAGTGTAGATAACTCACTTTTATATAGTATATATGGAGAATAAATATATTCACACACACATATATATATATTTATGTGTGTATGTATGTATGTATGTATGTATCTATAGAGAGAGGGGGGGAGGTAAATAGATAGGACATTGGAGAACTGGGTCTGGAGTCTTGAGAAAAGTTCAAATCCAGCCTTGGACACCTACTAGGTATGACACCTTGTGCCTGTCTGCCTCAGCTTCCTCAACTGTAAAATGGGGATCATAACAGTACCTACCCACAGTGTTATGAAGATCAAATGAAATAATATTTGTAAAGCACATAACAGTGATTGACACATACATAGTAGGCACTATATAAATGTTTATTTTCTCCTTCCCCTCCCTCATCTACCTTCTGGGATTGTTATGAAGATCAAATGAAATATTTATAATGAAGCATTTATGTAAGTACCTGGCATAAAGCAAGTACTATATAAATGCCATTTTTATATTATTATTATATATAGTACTTATGAGTTTACAAAGCATTCTCCTCATAACCATCTAATGAGATGAGTTAAATGGTACAGGTGTGCTTACTCTTCCCATTTTACAGATGAGAAAACTGAGGCTGACAGATTAAATTACTTTCCCATGGTCACAAAGTTAAGAGGTATCTAATACAGGGCCTACATGCTAAGTACTAAATAAATGCTTGTTGGGAGAAGTGTCAAATGCAGGATTAAAACCCCAGTCTCTTGACTCAAGAGTCCAGATCTCATTCCACTAACCCATACTGACACTCTACAAGCTAGAAACTCATGTAAGAAAGAAAAAACTCTCTTTGCTATACTGCAATTACCTTACCGAAATAAGACAGTGGAGAAAGCCTATGGAAGAATAAGTAAAAAAGTGGAATAACTAATGAAAGAAAAACTAAATGGCCTATATATGTATAGCTTAGCTCAGCAACATCTAAGAGAACTATTCAAAATAGATTTATAATGTCCTAGAAGCAAAAATGTTAGAAATGAAGAATACCCTAGGGTTGTAAATATTGAAAGGATACATGCACTGGGAAAAAAAAATGTGGGCAGCTAGGTGGTGCAGTAGATAGAGCACTGGGCCTAGAATCAGGAAATCAGAGTTTAATCTGGCCTCTGACACTCACTAGCTGAGTGACCCTGGGCAAATCATTTAACCATGTTTGCCTCAGTTTTCTCATCTGTAAAATGAGCTGGAGAAGGAAATGGCGAACCACTCCAATATCTTTGCCAAGAAAATCACAAATGCGGTCATGAAGAGTTGAACATGACTGAAATGACTGAACAATAACAAGATATGGGAGTTAAGAAAGTCCTTTGATTTTTCCTCCAACAAAGTGAGAATATAATAAATTTCTTCTTTTTTAATAAAGCTATTATATAGAAATGATTAAATATCAGATTAAAAACTCTGAGAACCTCAAAATGTAGATTTATTCATTCATTTGGTAATTAGTAATTAGATGCCTTCAAAAACAAGATAGCCCCTGCTTTCAAATGGTTTACCTCCTACAAGAAAGTAATACAAAATGAAGAACCACCATTTTATAATCATGTAGTCACTGAAAATCACTTGGAAAGGATCTAAGAAGTCATCTAGTTGGAACAGTCAATACCTAACAAAGAATCCCCTCTACAACATACCAACAAATGCTCCCACATGTTTCTAGAGTGTCCATGGTTTTTCAAAGATCATAAACAGCAGATTAGGTTCAAGGCATGACCAAAATTTCATCCTACTTTTTCTCTGCTTTGCTTTTCCATTATTTTCTCCTTTTCTAGATCTAAGTCACAGACAAAGGGCAGGTTTCCAAGTTACATATGCAAATCCTTTTTTGAGGGTAGACATTGTACCTTATAACATCTCTCTGTGCACCTCACAGAAGCTGACAGAGCATCTTCCAAAAAAAATATATATGCTAAATTTAAATCAGCAACAATTATTAAGCAGCTGCTATAAGGGCAAGGCACTGTGCTCAGTAGTAAGGTTATATAATTGAAGTCGAATGGTTCCTGCCCTCAAGCAGAGGGAGTAAAACATATACAGGTAAGTATAATACAAGGTAGGAATTACAAGGGGCAAGAAGGAGAATGGACAATGGGAATGGGAAATTTTTAGGACTAACTGAGCACCAACAACTTGGGAGAGCCTAGAGTTCAAGGAAAAGGGGAAGGTACCTGAGCTAAGTCTTGAAGGAAGGTAAGGATATTATAAGGCAAAGATGAAAAGAGAATCCATTCTAGAAATAGGGGGTCATGGCATACAAGAATGCAAAGAAGTGAGTGATGACATGCCAAAAGCAGGGAGTAGCTAGGAGGACAATTTAGCGAGATCACAGAATGTGTAAAGTTGTTCACGTGAGATAAGGTTGAAGAAGTCAACTGAACATAAACTAGGAAGGGACTTAAACATCAGTCTAAGGAGTCTGAATTTTATCCTGGAAGTGACAGGGAACCATCAAGATTTTGTACAAGGAATGGCATAGTCAAGAACTGTGCTTTAGGAATATTACTTTTCTCTCAATTTTGTGTACAATTTTTTAAACATTTTTTTAATGTTGAGTTCCAAATCTCTCTCTCCCCTCCCTGCCTTGAGAAGACAAGCAATTTGATATAGATTATCTTTGGGAAGGCATGTAAAACATATTTCCATATTAACCATATTACAAGAGAAAACACAGACCCTCCCCCCTCCCAAAAAAAGATAAAAAAAACCCAAACAAATGAAAACCACTCAAGCATTCAGACTTCATCAGTTCTTTTTTCTCTGGAGGTGAATAGCATTTTTCATCATAGGTCTTTTGGAAGTGTCTTGGATCATGTATTGATCAGAACAGCTAAGTCATTCACAGTTGATCATTGTACAATATTGCTATTACTGAGTACAATGTTCTCCTGGTTTTGCTCACTTCACTTTATATCTGTCCATATAAGTCTTCCCAGGTTTTTTCTGAAACCACAAGAATATTATTTTGACATGAATACTGGAGAAGAGACCAGATATAAGGAGAACAATTAGGAGTTAATTATAATGTATAATTTATATTTTTATATATTTATAAATATATAAAATATATAGTCCAATGATGGCTAGTGGTCATGAGGCCCCGAATTAATGTCTGGTACATGTGGGAAATAAAACAGGGACAGATGTGAGAAATATGGAAGTAGAATTTACAGCCTTGTCAACTAAGTGACTATGGAGGAGGGAGAGAGAAGAGTAAAAGATGATTCTGAAGGAAACATCATGGTTCAGTGGAAAGGACCTGAAATCTGGAGCTGGTGGATTTTAGTTCATATCCTGGCTCTGCCACTTAAGACCTGGGAACCCTTGGGGAAATGACTTAATCTCTCTGGGTCACAGATTCCTCATCTGCAAAATGAGGGGTTTAGATTAGATAATCTCTAAGGAGCCTTCTAGCTCTAGATATATTATACTAAGATCCACTTACAGATAAAAACCAAGAGAGGGAATGGAACCAGAAACAAACAAGCTTAAGGAAGGGGGGCAGGTTTAGGAGTAAGAAAAGTTCAATTTTAGACATGATGATTCTAAGATGATAATGGAACTGGATCCAGCTGGAGATGTTTAGTGGACAGCTGTTGATGTGTGAGACTGGAATTCAGAAGAAAGATTAAGGTTGGATATACAAATCTGAAAGTAATTTGTGTAGAGATGATAACTAAAAGTATGAGAGGAGATGTGATCATTAAGGGAGAGAGAAGAGAAGAAGCCCCAGGACAGAGCCTTGAGGGGCACTAACATGGAGGGAGAAGAGATGGATGATGTAAGAGATCTAAGTAAAAGAGATTTATAAAGAACAATCAGAGAACTACCGAGTTTCCCCAATAATAAGACCTATCCCGAAAATAAGCCCTCCCCTTACTGTGTAAGATTCCTCTAAAATAAGCCCTCCCCCGAAAATAAGCCCTCTGGGGTTTTTCTGTCCAAAAAATTAATAAGACAGTGTCTTATTATCGGGGAAACACGGTAGGAGAAAGAAGTGCCATTGAGGAGGAGGCTGGTGTGATTAACAGTAGCAAAATCTTCAAAAAGATCAAGGAGAATGAAGACTGAGAAAAAGCAACTGGATTTTCTAATTAAAAGATTAATTAAAAGCAGGAAGTAGTTTCCAAAGTCAAGACCTTTGCCTCTTATCCTCCAAAATTTTGGGTCCCATTTGTCTGAGGGTGGAATGAAAAGACCTTATCTTTGAAAATAACCCAGTCCCTGAATTTTCCCATAGGTTTCAGCAGCCCAGATCACTGGCCTCCACCACAGGTAACAGATCACCTAATTAGCTTACCTTACATCCTTTGGCTGTGCTCTTGGCCCACCCTAGACTACTAGCACATACAGATCCCTCCTTAATCCCATCCAGATCACCTAATCAGCTGATTTGATAGTCCTTTCACTGTTGCACCTGGCCCACATCAGACTACTTACCACTCCTTAATCCCATCCAGATTCTTTCACTGTCCCTTTTTTTGATCAGTCTCACCCCCATTAAGTGGCAGGTTCACTAGGAACTCTGTCTGCTTCTGTTGGCATTACAATAAACTGCCCCTTGACTGGAAAGAAAACATTTTTTAAAAATCACTAAGAACCTCTGAATGAGTGGTTCCAGCACAGTCAAAGTCAAAAAAAAAAAAAAAGCCTGGGGCAGGATGGAGAAGGTACTGAGATTTGAGTGAACAGCTAGAAATGGAGGCAGAAAATATAATTAACTTTTTCTACTCATAGGGATAGTTTAATGAGAGATGAGCTAGAGAACAACAGCTAGAGGGCATGGCAGGGTCAAGTGAAGATTTCTTGAATGAATGAACAAAAAAAGAATATGATTAGCATAAGAAGAGAAACCACTACATTTTTATTTGTTCAATAATTTTGATATTATGGTAGTGGAAGTACATTTTTGGAATGTGTTTTCTTTTTAATTAAATGCTTTACTTTTAGGGGGATAAGGCTTTTTTTTTTAAATTAACTTAATTTTAAAACATGCCATGTTTTGACACAGACACTTCCCAAACAAACCCCTAAATAAAATACATCTCCCTAAAAGTTAGTTCACTGATTATCAAAAAGGAAGGATTTCTTTTATCAATAAGTTTTTTCAAATAAGATAATATTTATAATGTGCTTGTTAGCACAGTGCTTGGCACCTAGTAGTTGTTTAATATAAGTTTATTCCTTCTCTCCTTTCATCTCAGAGTAATTGCATTTGACTGGCTTTGTTGTCTTTGTTAGAGGGAACAGATTATAGTGAACAGAGAACTAGCCTTTAAGCCAGAAGACCTTGGTTTAAGTCCTACATTGGATATTTAACATCTGCCTGAGATGCTGGACACTACTGTAACTTCTCCATGCTACAGGCAATGCTTTAATACTGCTGAGAAGATACTGAGCTAGATTGGTTGAGGGAGTTTCCTCCCTTGGTAGTTCCTTCTATCAATGTTGTCACAGGTTCAATCCCAAACCCCTATCTATAATCATTATGGAGATTTTTCTTCAGTCTTTGCTTTATTGACTATGCATCATTTTACACAAGTCTCTCCATGTTTCTTTGAATTCTTCATATTCATTCCTCATGGCACATTACACATTGTAATTTATTAAATCATTCCTTGTTGGGCAAATATTTTGTTTCCAAATCTGTTATCATAAGTAATATTATCTTAATTTTTGTACATGTGGATCTTTTCTCACTCTCAGTAACCTTCCTGGCACAGAATGACAGTAATGAAAATTCTGGGTTGAGGTGTATAAACAATATATTAATTTGAATCAGTTGCCAAATGTTGTCAATTCTATCTGCTCAACATCTCTCCCATCTGTCTCCTTACTTCTACCCACTTGGCCAACACTAATTCAAGTATTCATCACCTCTTGCCTCAACAATTACAATAGCCTAATTGGTCTCTCTGCCTAAACTCTTTCCTCTTACCAATCTATTGTTCTACAGTTTGCAAATGGATACTCCCAAAGTCCAGGTCTGATCATGTCATTCTCTTGGTCAAGAAGCTCTAACGGCTCCCAATTGCCTCTAGGATAAAATACAACCTCCAGGGTTTGGCATTTAAAACCCATCAAAATCTGGTTTTAGCCCATCCCAAGCTTACTTTATAATACTCTTCATGCACCCTGTATTTCAGCTAAACTTGCTTATTTGACACATAAATGAGATTATTCATTTGTCTCTTATGATTACCTTTATCTAGTTTTTAGTTATAACTACAAATGAAGGAATGGACAAGAATAGGACCTGGAGTCCAGAAGACCCAAGCTTGAATCCTCAAACACTTATGTGCTATGTGACTCTGGGCCTCTTGTAACCTCAACTCCCTCATCTATAAAATGGGGGTAATAATACCACCTACCTCACAAGATTGCTGTGTTGCTCAAATGACAGTCACATAAAATGCTTTGTAAATCTAGAAATGTGAGCTATGATGATGATAACCATTGTTACTCTCTTATCCCCATTTGCATTCATGCTTAATTACTGAATGGTGTCTTTTTACATTTATATCACTAATCTTTTTGATACTTATAGTATTATGAGGTATCAGATACTTATTTACAAAGGTTTTGTTTTTTTTGCCAGACTGCTTTCTAGCTTTTTAGTGCTTCTTGCTGAATTAACAAGACTCGGTTTTGTTTTTTTAAAACAAGGATCAATAAAAGGAAAGTACAATCTTACTATCAGTAATGTGCAAACAGCAGTCAAAATCATCTTCCTTGGGGGCAGGATTAACCATGTTAATTACTCTCCTGCTCAAAAATGTTCATTGGCTACCTATTGACTATAGGATTAAATACAAAACTCCTCAGCTTAGTATTCATAGCCTTTCTCAATATGGCTCCAACATACTACCTCTTCAGACTTAACTTCCTATTATTCGCCTCTCTATTATTTAAGTTCTCCACATTCTAGCCAAATCAGACTACCATATATTTCCAACACTGCATTCATTACATGTTGTCTCTTTGCTTTCACACAGGTTATTACTTCTTCAGTCCCTACCTCTTATACACCTTACCTTCATTCAAAGCTCTGCTCAGATTCCTACAAAGTCTCCTTATCCCCCTTATCTGTTAAGTTTTTCCTTCCTCATCAAATTACTTCATATTTACTTGCTAGCCTATATGTAATAGCTCCCCCACAGAATGCAGAAGCTCTCTGAGAACAGGCACTGTTAAGTTGCTTTAGCTATATCCTAAATGTCTAGAACAACATTATAAATCTAAGGTAAGTTATATAGGAAAAAAGCTGGAAATCTGATTTCTGTCCCCAAATTAGGGGTGTCCCTCCATGGAGAATATGCAGCAGCTCCTTGCCCCCCCCTTTTGTTTGCCTTTTGACTATTTTACTAATTGTGGCTCAGCCATCATAAGTCAGTCAAAAAGCATTTGTTAAGTAACTGCCATGTGCCAAGCACGGTGTTAAGCACTCAGGATACAAAGAGAGGTAAAAGATAGTGCTTGTTCTTAAGGAGCTTAAATTCTAATGGGGGATACAACATGTAAATAGTTACATACAAACGTGATACATACAAGGTATATTGGAGATAACCAACAAAGGGAAGGCACTAGCACTAAGGGGCAGGCTTCTTTATAGAAGGTAAGATTTTAGTTGACACTTGAAGAAAGCCAGGAAAGTTAGGAGGTGGAGATTAGAAAGGAGAGAATTCCAGGCATGAGGGACAACTAAGAAAAATTCTTGGAGCTGGGAAATGAGTGTCTTGTTTGAGGAATAGTAAGAAGGTCAGTATCACTGGATTTACTGAGCGCATTAGGGAGGTGTAAAGAACAAGAAGACTGAGAAGGCAGGAAGGGGCCAGGTTATGGAGGGCTTCAAAAGTGAAAAAGAGGATTTTATATTTGATACCAGAGGCAACAGGGAACCACTAGAGTTGACTAAAAAGAGAGTGACGTGGTCAGCATCATGTTTTAGGAAGATCAATTTGACAGCTGGGTGGAGGGGAAAATGAGGCAGGGAGACCACCAGGTTATTCCATCAGTCCAGGTGTGAAGTAAAGAAGGTCTGCATCAATGTGGTAGCAATGTCAGAGGAAGAAAAGGGATGTATACAAGAGATGTGAATGTAGAAACAATATAACTTGGCAACTTATTGGATACAGGGAATAAGAGAAACATCTAGGTTGCAAACATGGATGATTGGAAGAAAAGCTGTACCCTCCCTCCCACCACATACACACAGTAAGAGGGAAATTAGAAAGAAGCGTGGTTTTGGGGAAAAGAAAATGGATTCAATTTTGGACATGCTGGAAGATGTCTGTAAGACATCCATTATAAAATGTCCAATAGGCAGTTATAGATGTGAGCCTGGAGATCAGGTGACAGTTCAAGGTGGACAAATACATGAGAATCAACTGCACAGAAATTATCCTTGAAAAGCAAAAGGGGGGGGGGAAGTGGCTAGGTGGCACAGTAATCAGGAAGACCTGAGTTCAAATTTGGCCTCAGAAACTTAACACTTACTACATGACCTTGGTCAAGTCACTTAACCCCAACTGCCTTGCCTTTCCCCCTCCAAAAAGGAAAGACAGAAAGAAAGAAAGACAGAAAGACAGAAAGAAAGAAAGAAAGAAAGAAAGAAAGAAAGAAAGAAAGAAAGAAAGAAAGGAAGGAAGGAAGGAAGGAAGGAAGGAAGGAAGGAAGGAAGGAAGGAAGGAAGAAAGAGAGAGAGAGAGAGAGAGAGAGAGAGAGAGAGAGAGAGAAAGAAAGAAAGAAAGAAAGAAAGAAAGAAAGAAAGAAAGAAAGAAAGAAAGAAAGAAAGAAAGAAAGAAAGAAAAAAAGAAAGGATACTTGAAAGCATTGTAGCTGATGAGATTAAGTGAAATAGTATAGGAGAAAAGAAGTAAACTGAAGACAGAGCCTTGGGGGACATTCAAGGTTAATGAGTTGATATGCATAAAAATTCAGCAAAAGAGATTAAGAAGGAATGGTCAAACAGTTAGGAAGAGGATCAAAGAAAGGTCATGAAAGCCTAGATTAGAGTATCAAGGAGAAGAGGGTACTAGTGTCAATGGCTGCAAAGAGGTAAAAAGGGACAAGGGTTGAGAAAAGGCCATTATTTTTGGAAATTAAGAGATCTTAATGACTTTGCAAAGAACAGTTTCAATTGAATGTTGAGACTGAAAGCCAGACTGCAAAGAATTAAGAAAGGAATAAGAGGGGGAAAAAATGGAGGCATTGATTGTACACAATCTTCTCTAGGAATTTAGTGAGAAAAGGGAGACAAGATATGGCCTGATATCAGGGATCAGTGGATCAACTGAGGATTTTCTGAGTATAGGGGAGACCTGGGAGTGTTTGTGGATGGCAGGGAAAGTCTACTGGGAGAGATTGAAGATGACTAAGTAGAGATGACAGAGGAGGACAATATGATGGATATGATGGGATCAAATCAGATCACTTATGCATAGATAGAGAGGTTGGCAAAAAGGGCCACCTCTTCATGTGGAAAAAGGGTAAAAGAGAAGAAAGTAGTAGAAGGCACTGCTTTCTCCTCTGAATTTCTGTGGTTTACTTTATTAGTTCGATATTTAATATATGCTACTTTCTGTGGTTGTTTGTTTTTAAAGCAATTGGGGTTAAGTAACTTGCTTAAGGTTACAAGGCCAGTTATTTTGTGTGGGTGTTAAGTATTTGAGGCCGGAACTGATCCCAGGTCTCCTGACTCCAGGCCAGGTGATCTTACTCACTGCACCACCTGGCCACCCCTGGTTGTTTTTTTTTTAATATGTATCCTAACCCCTGACAAAACTTATAAGCACCCTGCAGACAGTAGGTACTCAATAAATGATTTCGGATGAAAATGAATAGACATCTCTTTATTAAGTTTGAATTCCTATTAGCATATCAACAGAACATTATGCCCATGTTGTGTTTCTTTGTCAATATCCTTCATTTTCTTCATTAAGTCTTTAAAGGAGGCTATGGTTTTAAAAACAGCTTGCAGTCTGTCTGGAATAAGGAAGGAATGAAGCAGCTTGTAAAAACTCTTCTGCATCAACCAAGGGGGCTTCTCAAGCCATATTTTCCTTCCAAATAATGAGATAAAACTACCTTTAAGTTACTAATTGACCTAAAGTAAGATAGAATTCCCAAATAAGTGCCTCCACAGATTTAAACAAATATAGTTAAAGTACCTGCCTGGGGAACAAAGCATTCTTCATTATGGCATAAAATGGCCTCTTCCAGGAGGATTATCACCTCAAAAAATACTTTATTCATATTAAATCATCACAGCATGTCCATTCTTTATGAATGTTACAATTAGGATATCTATAGTCTTCTGATTTCTTCCTTCAGCACAACCACAAACAACTTCACGTAACCTGAATTGGAAAGGCACCTGAACAAGCTTAGTAGTTTTGTATATCATACATGCACTTTGGTTATAAACTTCATAAACTCTCATGACTGAGACTACTAAGGAAGAACTATAAATATCTGAGCTAAGGTAAAGTCATGACTTACTTTATGTTCTGAACTATAAGACTTGCAGCAAAAACAAAAATACTACAGTGTGTATTTTTCCCAGAAATTTTAATTATAGTAGTCCAAACATTTTTTTTATGCATCAGCTACCAAAATAGAAATGGCATTTACAAAAAATAATTTATTAAAAGGGGACAATTAGAGTTTTTGTAGACCTTACAAGAAAATTACACAGATACACACACACACACACACACACACACACACACACACCATGAAGGCACAATAGTCACAGGAAGGGTTTAATTCCTAGTGCTGAACCTATGTCAAGAATAGGATATAAACTGACATTAACTAGTTATGTGACCTTGGGCAAATCACTTAAAAATCTCTCTGTGCCTCAGTTTTCCTATTTGTTAAATGGAGCCAGTTGGACTAGATGATTTTTAATGTCCCTTCTAGATCTTACAGCCTGTAATTAATTTTACCTATGAATAGGCCCTGAGTAGAAAAAAAAATTGCATGGCAGATAACCAATCAGAATTTTTCACAATATATTATTCCAGTAAGCATGTGTTTAGAGCAGCATTTTATATTTCAAAAGTACTTCTTATTTAAGAGTCACATGTAATTTTTTTGCATCACAGATTGTCACAGACCTTAAATAGCTACCTAAAGAAGTTGTGGGGGCGGCCAGGTGGCTCAGCGAGTAAGAGCACCGGCTCCAGTGTCGGGATGACCTGGATCAAATCCGGGCTCAGATACTCAGCACTACACCCAGAAATAACTGGCCGTGTAACCTTGAGCAAGTTACTTAACCCCGATTGCTTAAAAAAAAAAAGTTGTGCATTCGTTACCTATTTCTAAGTCCAAATAGATCTCTTATTCTCAAAAAACATGAAGTATAATACTCAAGTCTTCTAAACACTTTCTCATCCTCAAGGTATTATTCTTCCTTTGCCCTTTGCTATGTTCTTTCCATCAGCATATACTTGTTATCTTAGCTGGTGCTTTTCCCCTCAACCACAATTTTTCTGGTGACATGACATATATCCCCATCTACTTACCACTGACACCCAGTTTCCTTTAAATTCCTAGACTTCATGCTATATGACAATGCTGGGGAAAAAATGTTTTTTAAGACTGGAGAAGCAAAAATATAGAGGGGACAAGACAGCCATTTTGCTTGAAGGGTGGCCACAGGGAAGAGGGATTTGACTTTTCCTATTTGGTATAAGGGAGCAGAAGTAGGAATAAGGGGTTAAAATTGCAGCAAAACAGATTTCAGTTTGTATAAGGGAAAAATTTGCATTCAGAGTAGAATGAACAGTCACAGGAAGTAGTGAATTCCCTTTAACTCAGAGTGCCTAATTAAGGATCAGGGAACTTAAAAAAAAACATTTTGATCATTGCTTTTTAATGTAACTGGATTTCTTTGGAATCTTATGTGTTTTCTTTTATCCATTTAAAAAATTCTGAGAAGGGATTCATAGAACATTAGAGATCTTGTCTAATACTTTCATTTTATAGATTAGAGAGTTGATACTCAGGAATGTTTAATGGCTTATCCATGGTTAATAGACAGCTGGTGGTAGAGATGGGATTAGATACCAGATCTCCCAATTCCCAATGTGATTCCTTTTATTTTATGCTACACTGCTGGTTCACAGGATTACAAGTTCATAGAATAATAGTTGGAAAAGACCTCAGAAATCATCCTGTTCAAATGTCAGATTTTATAGATGAGGAAACTAAGGTCCAGGGATATTAAAGGACTTGCCCAGAGTCACACAGGTAATAAGTGTCAGAGGTAGGTGAAACCAGAAGCCAGGCCTTCTTCAGCCTTTTTTTTTTTTTTCTCTGTAGGTGGCAACAATTCTCTCTTCTTGTCTGGCTGATGTCTATATCCTGCTTATATCACTTCTGTCACCATAACAACTCAATTTGGAAACAAATCCCTTCTATAATTCAGTAAGATTTTTAAAAGAGAAAGGAGTATGGTTTATAGAGACCTAGACCTTGAGAACTTACAGGGTCTATAAAATGTCAGATTTTCTTTATCTCCCTATTGATGACGCTGTCCACCAGGTAGGTGCTGACAGGTCACGATGGTTTCTACAAGTGGCTAATGGTGTATAGTACAAAAAACTTCCCTGATTTTAAGGCATTCAGTAGAATATAAACTAACCCTGAAGTCAACGGCATGATCTATCAGTATTGTTTACATTTAGCCAACAAATAACTACTAAGCCCTGCATAAAAGAAGACAAAGTATGTCTATTATAGTTTATAATTAATGACATTTTCATACACAAACCACTATTTCTGATACTCTTCAATCCATCTCTTTGCCTCCTATATAATTTCCATCAAGGATAGTACCTTTTTAGATGTGTGACTGGAACATGCCCTCTGAATTAAAAATGTATTTTATTTTCAATTCTTAGTTCAGAATCTAATTTAAATGTTAAATTGTATCAATTAGAAATTAATTTAAAACTAAGTAATTTTATTGTGCTATTACTGTTATACAAATATATTCTAAATCAAACCCTAAACTTAAAAATAAATATAAATGGAACAAGCCTTAGCTTATGATAAGCCTTAGCTGTCTCTAAAAGCTAACAGCTAATTGCAAGGTTGTAATGAATTGCAGTTAAGAGAACTTTTGAAAAAAAAAACCCACCCTTTTAACTACATTTTTGGTCAAAATAATATTACAAGGAAAATAAATCCTTGCCTAGCAGATGTTCTACTTTAGACATTATTATCAATATACTTAACTATAAAGGGATTTTTTTTTATTAATCCTCTTAACAGAATCACAGAACTTCATAGTTGGAAGGGATTTCAATGGCCATCTGATGAAACTAATCTAATGCAACCCACCAAAAAAGAAAACCCATTGTAATACTGGATAAGCAGTCATCCAGTCTTTGCTAGAAGACCTCCAATGAAAAAAACTCCACTAACTTCCAAGGAAAGCCATTACATTTGGGGGAGTTTTTCCTCACAATAAGTTTAAATTTGTCTCTGCAACTTCCACCCTTTATTTCTATTTCTTCCCTATGCCATCAAGCAGAACAAATCCCTTTCTTGTGCTCAAATACAGTTATCATATTCTCCTGAGTCTTCTCTAATCTAAACACTTGCAGTTCTTTCAACCAATAATCACATGGCATGAACTAGAGGGCATTTGCCATCTGGATGTTCTTCACCTTAAATGTCCTCCTTAAACTATGGCACCCAATACTACATACAACATACAACAAAGTCAAGGCCAAAATTTCAATAGAAGCATAACCTCCTTATTTCTAGACTTTATGCCTATTTTAATGTAGCCCAAAATCACTAGCTTTTTAAGCTGTCTTACCACACTGTTGACTCCTGTGAGTATATGTATTTTTACCTAAATTCTATATTTTATATGGAAGAAACTATATCTTCTCTATGTCATAGGTCTGAAGTACCTAGTTCCATGAATTAAGTAAGTTAGCTAATTTAATAATTACTAAGTATCCACCAAGTTTTAATACTAGACTAAATACTGTAGGTGATACTATGTCTTTGTCCTGACAGAACTTACAAAAAGACATACCTAAAAATTAAATCTCAACACAAAACAATAACAGGTTGCTAAAAAGCAGCAATTTGTAGTAAGTGTTAAATTATTGCTATATTAAATATTGAATGAGTTGCATAAACAACAGGGGGAAAGGGGGCTGGTAGGTAGCACAGCAGATAAGAATGCCAGATGTGGAGTCAAGTAGACTAATTTTCCTGAGTTCAAATCTGGCCTCAGACACTAACTAGCTGTTTGACCAGAGGACAAGTCAGTTTCCTCATCTGAAACGTGAGCTAGAGAAGGAAATGGTAAACCACTCCAGTATCTTTGCCAAGAAAAACCTAAATTGGGCCATGAAGAGTTGGACATGATTGAAATGACAGAACAACAACATAGATAAAAAGGATGTCAGTAGAATATAAGTTCCTTGAAGACAGAGAATAATTTTGTTTTTTTGTATCTCAGTGCATTTAACATTGACATCCACTAGCAATTTATTTAATAAATTCCCCTTTAATAGCATTCAGAGACATCTGGGTAGGGAAGTGGATAAAGCTTTGGGCCTGGAGTCAGAAAGTTCTGAGTTCAAATCTAGCCTCAGGCAGTTACTAGCTATGTGACCATGGGAAGTCACTTAACCTCTGCCTCAGTTTCCACATTTGTAAAATAAAGATGACAGCACTTACCATCCAAGGATATTGTGAAGATCAAATGATATAAAACTTATAAATGCTTATTACAGTGTCTGGCACATAGCAGGTGCTTTATACATGCTTATTTTCTTCCTTGCTTCCTTCCCATTAAATAAGAACTATGAATTGCCAGGAGAGAGAGCTTATTATGATTGGCATAGTCAGGGAATAGAGGTAGAGAAATTTTAGCCAGGCATTGAAAGGTAAGTAGAATTTGAATAGGCAGTAAAGAAATAGGAAGGCATCCTAGGTAGAGCAGATGATATAAGCAATGAGATAGAGGCAAGAATATATGTTTGGGAGAGAGTGAATCTAGTTGAAACAAAGGTAAGCTGTTAATGGGAGATAAGGTTAGAAATCAGGTTAGTAAGCATATTCTGATCATGAAAATATGTATGGTCTATATTGCAATGAATGTGGTACAATCCAAAAATCAGAATATTATTTAGATTGCTACATAAGTCTCTGAATATTTAGAAAAAGTCATCCTTTTTCTTTTTTGCTTTTTTTTTGGTGGGGGGAAGGTAGGGCAACTGGGGTTAAGTGACTTACCCAAGGTCACACTGATAGTTTTATGTTAACTGTCTGAGGCCTGATTTGAACTCAGGTCCTCCTGATTCCAGGATCAGTGCTCTATTCACTAAGCTACCTAAGCCGCCCCAAAAATCATCCTTCTTATATGACATAGGACAAGACCTGTTTCTTTTTTCCACTGGCATTAGTGGAGTTCCTGAGAAGGAAATGCTTCCCAATGCTGATTGACACCCACTGGGAAATTTATAACCTTAGCAAATTCCTTCCTGAGGTCAGACATATATGTTTCAAAGACAGAACTTGAAAGCTAGATTGTCGCCATTCTCAGGCTAGCTCTCTACCAATACTACCTCTCATTAAACCCATTAGTGGCTTACATTTATATAGCAACTGAAGAGTTTCAAAAGTACTTTATATACACCACTTTTTTGTATCCTTAAAATGATCCCAAGTATCATCAGTCCCATTTTATAGCTAAGTTCAGTGAGTTTATCTGACATGGCCAAGGTCACATGGCTAATAATTCACAGAGATGGAACTTGAACACAAATCAAGCTACAAATCCACTGCACTTGCCACCACCACACAACATTATCTCTGAATTACTGTTTACGTTAATGGAATACCGATTGGTAGATGGTTAGTTCATGAAAATTAGTAGCCTTTAAACAAGATAACACTACAGCAGTGAATAAAACAATGTCTCAAACAAAAACAATAATTTAATGGTTCGAATTTCTTTAAAAAGATAATATATAACTGCTGGTTAATTACAACAGTTAATCACTATTGTTTGGCTCTAGCTCCAGATTTAGATGAGGGAAAAAAGATATTGTCTTTTATGGAAAAAATATAAAGTACAGAAATAAGAATTTCAAAGAAAAAGTAGAGGAGACAGACAGAACTATTATACCATTTACTATCACTAATTAGTATGTGAAAAAACAAAGTGTGCTTACTGAGAGACATAACTGTGACTAGATTATAATTTGCTTTAGTTAAGGTTTCAACCTAAACTTGAATGCAATCAGCTCTCACAATGAGCATGACAATCATATATTAATATCAAATGCAATTATCCAATTTCATTTAGAAGCTATGTCACTACTATCCCAGGTATTCTATTCTTGGAATACTACTCCTGCTTTGGCAGGCAGTTCTGACACCCAGATGGAGTTCTAGAATATTTTCCTAAATATTGCTTTATAATGTGCTAGATTTTGTATGCTTTTTAAATCAACTGCATGAACTATTTTTTTCTTCTCTTAAATTCCCCCAAATCCTGCAACTTCTTTACCTATACTTCTTGTACCTTAAGTACCTTAGCCCACAGACCAACAAGGGGCCAAATGTTTAAGAAGTGCTGCTAAATAAGGAAAATGACATAAATAAGGCCATGAAAACCAACAAATGATTCAATCAGCAAAGAAAAAAAAGATCAAAATAAATTTACATGCCTTCAGTAAATAAGATACCTCTGTCTAAAATACGCAATTAAGTTATCTCCACATTTCCCAGAACTCTGACCTTAACTAATCCTTATATTCTTCCCATATTATTCTGTCTTCCACCAACCCCAAAGCACCTTTAAGCAATTCCTGTCTGAATTACATGCCAGCCAGATGAATCACTACACCATGAACATGGAACTATGAGGAAGAAGTAATCAGAGAAAACCATATATTAAACAAATTAGCCTATATTTAGTTATCAAATTTATTACATTATATAAAAATATTCATTGGATACCTACTAAGTGCCAGTATTTTTTCCTATGCTAGTTCTGGGGCTTCAAAGACAAAAAGAGGTACAGTCCTGTCTTCATGGAGTTTTCTCTTTATATAAAATTGTAGCAATAACAAGCAACAAGTGCCAGAATTTAAATAATAGTTTAAGGTTTACAAAGAACTTCGTATACATAGTGTCAAATGATCTTCACAAAATCACTGTAAGTTAACAAATGCTTGTTTGATTGAACTGGACCATAAAAAAGATGAACTAGAGGTCCTAACACACAGTGGAAAAAATTGATATTATATGTTTTCACTGAGACATGATGGGAAACAGTTCGTGGCCAGAATACGGTTCTGAACTTATAGCTTATTAAAAAGAAATAGGACTGGTAAGAGTTGGTGAAATAGCATGGTATAGTAAAAAGATACGCTAATGTAAATAAATCCAAGAACTTGGGTGGGCTGGGGGAGGATGTACAGGCAGGGGGAAGAATTGAATGAGGAATCCAGGAAACAGATCACAAGCCACAAAACCAACACAGGACAGTGATGATGGAGGACACTGAAGCAGTTGTCTCTGCAAAAAGCAGAGAAACTAATAACTTCCTAACTTGATTTAATGTTAATTTCAGTGTTCAAAAAATAGGGAAAGTAGAAAAGAAAAATATTGTTATGGACTAGTTCTCACTAATAGGGAAGAACTGCTTGCTAGGAGGTAGGAAAGAGAGAACAGTGACCACTGCTTCCTACAGTTTGACATAGAGGAGAATAAATTCAGGAATTATGTGACAAAGACCCTTCATTTAAGAAGAACAGTTTTCAAAGGGGTTAGAGGACACATAGAATCTGATGCATTGAAATTCTATAGAAGTCAGCCCAGGAGGAATAGAGAATCTCAAGAATGAAATTCTTTAAATGAATGAACAGAAAAGCAATTATTAGGAGCTTACTATGTACCAAGCATTCTCCTAAATGGTGGGGATGCAAATACAAAACTGCAAGACAGTTACTGCCCTTAAGAAGTTTACATTCAAACAGATGTAACCAAGATATACAGGGGAGAGGTGGCCAAGAAATGGTATGTTGGTTTGGGACATGGATGGTAAGTAAAACTATAGGGGAATTGCTTGACATGATCTTTCCAGAAGCAAGGGTAATATTAGTTTGATTGTGGTTCCTTGAGCAAAGATGGAAAATAGTGGGGTGTGTGTGGGGGGATGGATTATGTATGCAATGGTATATCAGATGGCAAAAAGACAGTTATATGGTATGTGAATCATGGTCAGGAGCTTGGCTAGATATAGTGGACTACCTGAGTTTTGGGGGCAGCTAGGTGGCATAATGTATAGAGGCCCAGGCCTAGAGTAAGGAAGACTTATCTTCCTGGGCTCAAATTTGGTCTGAGACATTTACTGTATGACCCTGGGCAAGTCACTTAACTCTACCTCAGTTCTATATCTGTGAAATGATCCGGAGAAGGAAACTATCCAAATAGCACAGCTCAACTGCAATGTAGGAATTCCAAAACCGAATGGATTAAAATCATCAGGGCATGGTCTCTGGATGTCCATTGGTCTGGAGGATGTATCAAAGTCAGTGGATGGCAAAATATGGCCAGGGAGGCTGGCTAGAGAGGAAGAGAATCAAGGGAAATAATTCCAGTGAGGAATAAAAATGAAAATCTAAAGATTTCTGAAGAGCTCAATTAAGATTGTATATACAAAAATTTTTTTTAAAAGAATGTGTATACAACTTATCAAACAAGTTAGTTTTTTAAAGACACACACACACACACACACACACACACACACACATATATATATATATATATATATATATGTACATTTGCACACCCCAGAGTTGGTTGATTTTAGTTTTATTGAAGTGATTTCTTCCCCCTTAAAAAGATTCTTTGTTAAAAGAGATGGTTCACTGGAGACTAGAGGGAGAACTACATTCTGAATGATGACAGAAAAACAAAAGATATCAAGAAAAAGTTTTAGATTTTTGTAAAAGAAGATATAACTATACACAATAAAAAAGATACAGACAGAGGACGGAAGTCAGGGCAGGTAACAGAGAAGGAAAGTATAGCACTGTCCAATGTCCAACAATGTCAGGAATGCTAAAACTCAGAATGAGCTGCAGCTGAGGAAAGCTCAACACTATAAAAGGTTTTTTGTTCTTTTTAAAAGATAATTGGAGGAAAGAAAAAAAGCAACAACTGATTGCTTGGCTGGGGTGTTTAGGATGATGCTAACTGACTACAGAGAAGACAGAGTTCATTGATTTTATTTATTTCCTTTTTCTCTGCCAAAAAGAACGACTTTTGGATTGGAAAGAAAAGAATAAAAATAACTAATAAAGTATAGATGCCCAATATAAGGAGACTGTAAAAAAAAAACACTTCATTGTCTCTAAACAATTCAAATCACTTGGTCCAGATGAGTTATGTGTTCAGGTACTGAAAAAATTTTTTTTTTAATTGCTCCACTGTGATATTTGAAAGATTGTAGAGAATGGAAGGTATACTGTAGGGGTGGAAAGGGATAAGTGTTCCAATTTTTAAAAGGGGGCCAGAGATTGAAAATAATCTTCAAACTATGTAACATTAACCTTGATTTTGATTTCTGGAAAATTTTTAGAAAAAAAGAGATGGCTAGTATTCATCTAGAAAAGGAAGTCATATAGTACAAGACTTCCATTTGTTTGGCTCTAAAAGGTAGAACTAGGAGTAAGGGGCAGAAGGTACAAAGAGGAAAATGACATTTTGATGTCAGGAAAATCATTAAAACAATGAAAGATACTCATAAGATGAAGGGGCTACTTTGGGAGGTGGTGATTTCTCTCTCATTTGATGTCTTTAAACAAAAGTTGTATGACCACTTGTCAGGTATGTTATAGTGAGGATTCTTTCTGGAGTTTAGGTTGCACTAAATGGCTGCTGAGACTTCTTATATGTAGATATTATTATAACCATTTCATAGATAAAGAAACTGGGGCTTATTGATATTAAATGACTTGCACTTGATTACAAAGGTAATAAACAGTGATGATGGGGATTTGAACCCAGTTTTCTTCTGCCTTCATGCTTATTATTCTTTGTCTAAAGTAACCATTCAATGAATCAGCTTTTAAAGAATTAATGAATTTTTTAAAATTATGGAACTATGTCAAACCTTCTTTTAAAACAGGAAAAGCCAGAGAATAGAGAAAAGCCTAAAAATAATTTGGTACACTAATGTGACAATGCCAACTTGAGGTATGCAAAAATGTACTAATTGACTCTACCAACTAAAAGGAATGCCAAGAGCATCAAGTTCAAAAAAGCAATCACATAATATATAGTTCTTTCTTTTCCTTTCTTTTCTTTATTTTTATAAAATGCTGCAGCAGAGTGAATGGAATCAAAATGAATTTTACCATTACACTGTATTTTAATCATATGAATTTTTTTCACAAAGAAAAAACTGGAATAGCTACAGTACTTAGGAAGATTCGTAGAGGGTGTGTCTCCATTTACAATTTTTATAGATTTTTCAAATATATTTTATTATATTATAGTAGTAAATAGATGTATAATACATAGCATTTGATGTTTTAAATCATTAAAATATACACTACAGAAAGCTTCAAGTGTCCATTTAATTATAAGATATTGAGGCAGGAAGGATTTTAGAGATGATCCCATTTAACCTCTTTCCTTATAGATAAGAAAAACTGAAGCTGTATGTCTAGCTTTGGGACACTACAGAGAGCTAACATGGTCCATTCCTTTTAAAAACTTCTCCATTTCTTTTGATGGAATCACCATTCTTTCACTCATTCCATGTTGGTGATCTTGAAGTGACCCTCAGCTGTTCCCTCTCCCTCAACACTCATATCAGAAGCAAAGTCTTATCAATCATACCCTCCACATCCCTCACATTCATTCCCTTCTCTCCACTCACATAGTCTTTGACCTAGTTTAGGATACATATCACTCTTCATTTTAACAACTTCCCAAATGGTCTCCCTGCTTCCACCCTCTCTTCTTTCAAACATTCTTCCACATATTTGCCAAACTAATATTTCTAAAATATAAATGGTCACATCCCTACTCAAAAATCTTCAATGGAGTCTTATTACACCGAGGATAAATTAAAACTCCTGGGACTGTCACTGAAAACTCTGTACAATGAGTCTCCAACCTATCTTTCCAATTTTATTTTGTGTTATTTCTCTTAATACACTATCTGTTCCATTTCAACTCATCTTCTGGCTATTCCTCATACATGACAATCCATCTCCTATTTCTATGCTTTTGAATAAGTGATCACCCATATCTCTTATGTATTCCCTCCTCATCTCTGCTTCATAGAATTCCTACTGTCCTTGAAAGCACAGTACCAGTGCTACCTCTTACATAAGGTTTTTCCAAATATTCCCAGTTATTAACACTCTCTTGTATTATTTTGCATCTATTTACTCATACACATCTATAATTTCAGTTCCTCAGAGAGTACATGAATTATTTTTTTGTATTTGTATGTAACACTTAACATAGTGCCTTGCACATAATAGATATTTTGGAGAGGCAGCATGATAAAGTGGAAAGAACACTAGATTTTGAATTAGATGACCTGGGATTCAAATACCACTTCTGTCACATTCTCCCTTGTCTGGGCAAATACCACTTCTGTCATATTTTATGTGTCTGACCTTTCTGAGCCTCAGTTTCTTCATAGGTAAAATGAAGGAGCTAAACTAAGGTCCTTCTAATCTCTAAATCCTATGATCCCATGAAATAAAATGAATCATAAATATCACAAATTTTTGAAAATATTTAAGGTATATATACTTTAAAATAAAAATGAAAACTTCTATCTATGTAATACTTTTTGATTAGGAGATGTTGGAGAAAATGTAGATGATGAGGGATTCAAACAGAGGGTCATAATGCAAAAAGAACTACAAATCATTTAAGTATACAATTAAAAAATACTATTTCAAAACCTTAAGTTAGTAACAAGATAAATGGATTTATAATAATCTATTTCTATTTTTTGCTTTCTTTATTTTGGTCTTGAGCTGTGATTTCTTTGGTGATGAAGTTCTCTTTACCAAATGCATACTGGCAACATTCTACAACTTATAATCTTATAGAATTATCTAAGACAATTAGCTTTTAAGGGTCTTGTCCCAGGTCACACAGCCAGTACATATCAGAGGTAAATCCTGAACTAAGGACTTCCCAATTCCAAAGCCACCGTCTAACCAAAACACCATGCTGCCACTCAAGAGTCATCCTCCATTAACAGGTTTTCACCCTACAATGCCTAAGAGAAACATACTCTTAGAATATTTAAAAACTAATTTTATGTATGTTTAAAAACTCATTTGAAAATGCAAACAGGCTGGATAATAGACTGGAGCCTCACTTCAATGCTGCCCTTTGGAATCCATATATGCTACAGGTTTTGATCAGCAGTGAAGTTAAAAGACAATGTGCTGCAAAGGAAATCATCTGACAAAGGATCAGGGGAATGTGGTTCTAGTCTTGGCTCCAACACTATCTCAGTATGAAGAAACCAGATACCGTCTGACAGCAAACTCTCTCTACTGTGTGGTAAGGGACTTTAAAAGGTGCCCAGCCCTCTGAAGTCATTAGAATACCACAACAATGAATAACAACTTGAATGAGAGGTTGCAAGGAACAGAGGACAAAGCCTTGGAACTAGTCAGAAAGACCTACATATGAATTCAATCTCAAAAACTTGCCTCAATTTCCTCATCATAAAATGGAAGTTATCACAAAGGTAAATAAGACAACATCTGTAAAGTGCTCTGAAAATGTGAAAGCACCAAATAAATATAACCTTTTAGGTGTTAGTGCCATCAGCATAATATATATAGAGCTTAATTCAATTCACCTTTCTGAATTTCATTTTCCTTTTGTGGAAAATGATGAAGTTGGACTAGGTGATTCCTAAGGGCCCTTACAGATCTAACAACTTATAAAATGTATGAGAATCAATGATCCAATGTCCAACAACTCAGATCCATGTAATGGTATCCTTGTTAATGCCAGTAATTAAAAATTAAAATTCATTACTTAGAAGAAGAATGGAAGACTAAATTAATGAGGCCATAAAAGATAAGCCCATACACTTTTAACATCCTTAGATCAAGAATCAATTACCTTTTCCCATTTAGATCTCACAAAGAATCTTGCTTTACATAACCCCAACGTGTACACGAGGCATTATTAGTGTATCATAATTATTGGTCATACGTTAGAATGTAAGCTCCATGAGGTCAGAGACCATTTCTTACTTAAACTTTGTATCTTCCTTAGCACTCAGTACATATTCAGTAGTTCAATGTTCTTATAATTGAAATGAATCATGTTGACCCTCACAGTACTGCAAAATTCTACAGTACTTTTGAGTCATCATGAATACTGGAGAGGAAGTGTATGCAGTGTCCGGGTTACTGGACTTGGAAAATGGTATCACCCAGTTTAATAAGTAACATATTTTATAGATGGGTCAAAAGTACTCTTGGCTATTTCAATAAAAATCAAAATGACACCAAAGAATATTTGCTACTACTAAGGATATTCAAACTAATGTCCTAGATGCTACAAAGTGAATTACAGATGAAGAGTCAAAATTCCTTAGAGGAGTAGTTCTTAGCCTTTTTTTGTATCATGTACCCTCTTAGTCTAGTGAAGCCTATGAACTTCTTATAGTTTCCAAAGAAATCACAACTCAAGACCAAAACAAAGAAAACAAAAAGTAGAGATGGATCAATATGGATCTGTTTATGTTGTTCCTGCCTTCAGGTTTCAGTACAGGATCTCCTGCATACTCTAGGGATTCAAATAAGAATTTTTTAAAATTTATTAAAAGGAATGCTTAATTTGAGTTGCAGGTTAGTGAAATAAAGAAGTGGCTTTCCCCCACTCCAAGTTAAAAGACTTCCTAAAATCTATTCCCAGAGTGTCTTAAGAATACCTGATTGATTATAAACAATAAGAGCATCTTTGGAATAAGCATATGGCCTCCCATAGTGATTCTGATACTTCTACTGCTGCTGCTGCTAACTACTGCTAACTACTACTACTACTACTACTACTACCACTATGACCACCATAACTAGTACTATTATAATTTTGAATATTTAAGTGAATACATTTGTTTTAAAGTATCGCATGTTAAAAGCCTTGTAGTTTTGGTTTTTTTTAAAGCAATCGGGGTTAAGTAACTTGCTCAAGGTTACATGGCCAGTTATTTCTGGGTGTGGTGCTGAGTATCTGAGCCCGGATTTGATCCAGGTCATCCCGACACTGGAGCCGGTGCTCTTACTCGCTGAGCCACCTGGCCGCCCCTAAGCAATTGGGGTTAAGTAACTTGCTCAAGGTTACACAGCCAGGTGTTTCTGGGTGGGTGCTAAGTGTCTGAGCCCGGGATTCGATCTCCAGGTCTTCTCAACACTGGAGCCGGTGCTCTTATTCACTGTGCTACCTGGCCGCCCCAAAAGCCTTGTAGTTTTAATGTTAAACATATCTTATTTTCCCAGTCTTCTTCAATACTTTAATGAATCTGTGATATCACCAATCTGGATATTCTAATGGTGCAAATTATAACTTATCTATACCTGTTCATGAGAAAACCCAGCCCAGCTGCTCTTTGAACCTTTTTATTACCTAATGTAATTTCTACTCCCTCACACAGAACATTTGTAGTTGTAATATTAGAGTCCAAATGTGGTGACTCCACTGCTACTGAAAAAGAAAATAATTCTAGCAATTTTTAGGGCTCTATTCCATTTATCATCTGTTTGTAGTTCTTCCAGTTTTAGCCTTAAATGTCCTTGTGATGACCTGGTTGGTTAGGTCTTGTGTCAAAACTTTTGGTGAGCATATTTCCTCCTCCTTCTTCTTAACCTCCCCCCCCCCCAATACTTTTTTTTTTAAAGCAATTGGGGTTAAGTAACTTGCTCAAGGTTACATGGCCAGGTGTTTCTGGGTGGGTGCTAAGTGTCTGAGCCTGGATTCAATCCCAGATCATCCTGACTCTGGGGCTGGTGCTCTTACTCGTTGTGCTACCTGGCCACCCCCCACCCAATACTTCTTGAAAGGCAGCATGGCATAGTGGATAGAGAACTAGACTGGGAGCCAAGAAAAACTACATTCAACCCCACCTGTAACACATATTGGCTTGAAAGTGAGCAAGTCACTTAGCCTCATAGGCAACTCTCTAAGACTATAAGTTGCAGAGGAGATACTGGTTTATATTAAGAGACACGTTTCCTCATCTGGAAGTTAACTATACTAATGAAGGTACAGTTACTGTCCCTATCCTGACTTGTTATTTTATAAGGTAATTCTATTCACAATCTTCTATCATCCTCACCATATTTTACAAACAAGTTTATATTTTAAACTGATGTTGCCTTTGACATATCTCTTCATTTTGGTGAGGCTAACTGCTAGCTGAAACAGTGTCTAAATTCAGGGTTTATTATGGCCTGATTTGGAAAATCTTATGTTCATAGATTTTCTCCAAATTTTCATTTTGTGTAGCACACCTTCTCTACTTCTTTCCCTCTCTCCCTGCTTTTCAGTTCACTTATATGTATGGCTTTGCCTTTAGGAATATAAGCTCCTTGAAGGCAGATACTATCTTTCTTTTTGTTTGTGCTTACATCCTCAGCACTTAGCACAGTGTCTGGTATACAGTAAGCATTTAGTAAATGTTTCTTGATTGTAAGAAACAAATACAGAGACAGTAAAAATAAGAGCAAAAGGAAACAAAATTCTTAAAGACAAAGAATTGACAATAACTGTGGAAGGAAAAGCAGCCTCAAAATGGCAGGTCCCTGATGCAGGAGTAAATCACATCAGTAAATCACAACACTTTTGAGCAAGTTTGACACCATTAAATGGTGGGCAATCAAAATTGGTTACGAACTGGTTATGAAACATTTTATGACATACTATTATATAGACTAGGTATTACATAAGTGCAGCACAGAATACTAGACACAGAAATATTCTGAAATGCACTGTCTTTCCTGAAAGCTTTATTCATTCCTTTATTTCTAAGCTAAAAAATAATGCTTGACATCAGAAGAAAGATACTAAAACACAATACTTAAAACAGTATGCTTCAGATTCAAAGAAAGAACTTTTTTTTCTACTTGACATGAGATGTCTCCCTTAAAATAAGTGGGTTTTAAGACTATAGCTAGGTCCTGACTAGCTCAAATAATGAATCCTATGAAATAGTCAAATGTATTTGAATTCACTTTGAAGTTAAAATTACACAATTATGCACACTTCCACTAACAGTGGAAGCACTCAGTGCAAATCTAAATAATGCAACCAATTTTTGGGATTCGTTATTCCCACCAATTAGGACCTAGCTTTATTTAACAAATTATGTGAGGGCAGTAAGGAGAAGATGAAACATCAACTACCGTATGACTACTTGTTCCAACTGAAGCATTAACAAGAAAAAAACATAAAAATTCTGCAAATACCCAAGCAAGAATTTCTTTGGGTAGCATGACAGTGAACCTCTTCTTAGGTGAAAAGATATTGCAACTTTGTGACCAACATGAATAGTCAAGAATTAAGATAATTTAATCTTAACATACAAATTTCTCACCTCTACATGAATCACAATAGATGCAAAAAGATACTAAATATCCTTTAAAGGAATACAGCCTCTAATGAAATTTACTAACCCACACAAATTACTTAAATACACTGTCAATGCCAAGAACACACCATTCAGTCAAGTACCCACATTTTGACACTAATTAACCACTCGAAAATTTCTGACTAGAATTTTAAGTTCAGTTAACTAGTAGTTTTATACATAGAACTCTTGGTCAAGTGTCAAACACGTTCTATCCCCAGGCTCTATGGAATGACACTTAAAAATATATTCTTTAATTAGTGATATCCAAATGTGACTTCACCGAAAAGACAATTATTGAGGTTTTCCTATGTGCCGGCCACCATGAGAGGCACTTGAAAACAAAGACAAAAAGCAATATTCTCTGCCCTCATGGGACTTACTTTCTATCAAGGGAACAACATGCACACATAGAAGTAAATCCAATGTACATACAAGTCAAATACAAAATAATAGCAGGAAGCATGAGCAGCTGGGCAAGGGGTAAAAAGGGAGGGATCAGGAAAAGTCTCACCTAAGAGGAGGTGCTTGGGCTGAGCTTAAAGGGAGTTACACATTCTAAAAGGACAGAGAGAGGAGAAAATGTATTTCAGGCACTGGGGAGAGTACTTACCTCTCACAAATGCTGTAAGGATAATTCGGGCTAAAAAAACCACATTTTACATATTGTATGCATGTGTATGTGGGTGGGTGTTTGTGCTCAGCAAATATATTATACGTGTGTGCATATACGTATATACACACATATACATATTACATATAGTAAAATGACAATTCCAAAAAGCATCATTAACAATTTTTATTTGTGGTCTTGTGGCTTCCTTTCTTAGTAGAGAATACCTGAGTTTGTTTCTTTCTCCTAGACACTCCACTATACTACTACTACTACTCTGTTTCTATGCAGCTGGCAAACACAACCATTTGGGTGAGAAGTAAGAAAACAATATAGGGAGTAATCTGGGTCTAAAAGGCAAATAGCTGACAATCAGATCCTACCCTGATTAAAATTCAAATTTCACAATCCAACTCTGTCTTCATATTGCTGTGTTTAAATCAATATAAGCCCATTGGAGAACACTTTTCATTCCCAAAGGAGTCTCAGCAGTTCTGGGTTACCAAACACCAGATACTTCAGCCAAACTGCCCAGAACTGATACTCCTTCTGTCTCCATCCTAGAGAGGCTCTTCCTCCTCTCCTCCATCTCTTAGAATACTTAGCTTCATTCCAGCTCTGTGCAAGTACTACCTCCTATACTACAAAATATATCCTGTTCCTTCAGCTGCTAAAGCCCTAAAACTACTTCTCCTTGGAGCCAGGAAGACCTGGGTTCATGTTCCATTTCTGACACATGTTGGTTGTGTGACCCTGGGCAAGTCACTTAACCTATAAGTACTCTAGGCAAGTGTCTCATACTATAACATGCCAAGGAGGTGTGTCCTGAATTTATGCAGTGAGTTTTCTCATCCTTGACTTCCCTATACCAATGAACTGCTTGGTCTGATCCCTGTTCCTACCCCAGCATAGTTGTTTTTACTTACTTGTATTTGTGTTGTTTTCTCCCAATCAAACACAAGTTACTTTGGCCAGTGTCTGTTTTATTTTTATCTTTGTATGCCCAGCACTCAGCACAGTCCCTGGTGTACAGAAGATGCTTAATAAATGTTTGTTGATTATTAGACCCTTAATACTTGCTGAATGAGGGAATAAAAAAATGAATGACAGGTCTTTGAAAACTATTACACTATATACAGGAAAATTAGGCAATGAAGTAATATAGTTAATAAAAACAAAATAGAAAGGCAGCATGGTACAACAGGAAGCAAGGAACCAAGAGTGAAGAGGCATTGTTTTAAATCTAGGGTTAACTATTAATATGCAACCTTGAATAAGTCATCTTGTCTTTTCATGTCTGTTTTCTATCTGCAACACAGGGACAGAGTGGGGGAGGGTTGGACCAGGTGATCTCTGAGGTAGATAGCTACTTCCAGTTCGGACTATGAATATATACCCTATTGACTGCTACTGTAATATTTTAGGCAACTGATTCTGTCACTCATTAGATCACAGATTTAGAGGTGAAAAGTACTATAGGGTCATCTAGTTCAACCTTCTCATTTTACATGTAACATAAGAATAAGACTTTTGTATTGCATGTAAACATTATTCTGAATAGAACTCGGGTGAACAAACTTACATATCCTTTGTTGAGTGATTAGGGAGCTCTACTCACTTACTCATTTCTTATTATAATGACCTCCAAAATCCCAGAATCAAATCACTAATAAAATCCTATTAATGCCTTCAACAATGCATTTGACCATGTTAGTTGATAATTGAGAAACTTCAAATTCCTTGAGTGTCTGTCTTCATGGAAACTCAACAGTGCTTAGAATTATAAGGAACCTTAAAATTGTTGAGTCCAATAACCTCATAAAGGGTAATTAAACTGTGTCCATATAGCTGAATGTTAAGATAATTTAAAGATGGTTTTAGAAGAAATTGTTTATTTGTGTGAATGGTATATATAATAACTATATTAACTACAAACCATTTGATAATAACCCATCCGTGATGTAACAAATATTGTTACAATGAATTATCTCTTTATAAAAATCACAACAAAATTCTGAGTCCCATAAGATGGCTCACTTATTATTCCAAACAATATTCAATACCATCAAATTCCTGTACAATAAGAATATAGGCAGTCTTTGGAATTCACTGTAATGAGATTTGACCTGTATTTGGCTCATTGCTTTGTTTCCATGGGAATGTATGCATGGGGAAAAATGTGCATGAATTTTCTGTGGGCAAATGCTTATATTGTCTCAGTCTAGTCTATTAGTGTAAATGTGTTCAGGAATAATATACATTTTGCAAACCAAATGGAAATTCTTGCGCTCCTAATGACTTAAAAACCTATTTATCTGTAAAACTATATGCAACAGAAATGCAGAATAGCAAGGCTTTCTTTTCTCTTAATTTTTCTTACCAGAATCAATACATACTTTTCATAAAGCATGGATAATGGCTATCAATGATGCTAAAATGTTTTTTCCCCTGCCTGTCCTTCACAACAGTTTAGTTGATATGTCTGTGGCTGTAAACAGAGGCCTGGATCAAAAAACAAACTTCTAAGGCAAAAGATGCTTTCATTTTTCAGCAATCCAGTGAATTTTGTTACAGACTTCAAAACTTCAAAAACAATCATTGGGACTCTATATTCCTATCCCACTCTCTAGTCAGTTTCTTCCTCTTTAAAATTCAATTCAAATTCCATCTTGCAATATACTGTGCTTAAAAATGATTGATCATAAAATATTTAATATAACAGACAGAAAGATAAAAAATAAGAATGTTTCAGAATTCTTACACTTACAATTCTTGGCTGCCTAATTAATAGAAAACTTTATCTCATTTGTTCACTGATTCATTCTGTAAAGTTGTAATTCTGGGCTTTTTGGTAGTGATAACTATATCTGACTGCCATGTTGAAATACTGCTTGAGTGAAATAAAAGCTAAAGCAAAAAAGCCTGGTATTTATATACTGTCAGAATCATAAGAATCAATAAGAATTATTAACCATAACTTGGACCTGAGTTTTAGTTCTAGCTCTACCCCTGAAAATATAATCTTGAGCAAATTATACTCCCTTCTCTAGGTCTCAATTTCATTTGTAAAGTGACACTGTTGAATAAGATGCCTTCTAAACTCCCTTCCCCTTCTATTATTCTCCTGGTAGACACAAAAGATATTTTATGATTTGATGCCCCTTGTCTTCCCAAAGCTAAAAGTCCCATTGAGGATACAGAAAGATATGAGCAAGTACAAAGCCGTACAGTACTCATAGCCTAAGTGTTGAATGAATACAAATACATACATCTTTATATGCACTTATGTAGGTAGGTGTCTAATTTTATACATGATGTACACTTGTAGGAGATTGTGTTTGTTTGTTTTTGGCCCTAACCTCTCTTTGAAACAACAAGCCATTCAATTAGGCTCCACTACAGAGCCAAGAGCAGAAACATATTGCTTTTGGCATCATGACTGTCCCTTACCCACTTCTGTGAAAAGTCTGTGTTGAATGTACTGTGAAAAAAATAAGAGGAAAGAAAAGCCCTACTGTTGTAACAGTGCCAAAAAGTATAAAGAAACAAACCCAGATGCTAGAATTTGAGGCATTTCCTCTGCTATGTGACTATGTCCTTTAACTGAAGGTCAAAAGAACATTAAAGAGCTTAAATATTTTAAAGCCCCAAGTGAATATTTTCTTGGCCTTTCTCAGCTCATGCGTGCCAGTGCCACACATTTAACATGCAGAATTTATTCAGCGTTGTTCGAAGAAAATCCTGGCCTAGCTTTCAAACACTATTTATTTAAATTTCTAATACCATACATTAATATAAATTGGTTCATTTCCTGACAACCTAGCTTCTTCCACAATAAGTTCTTTCAATAAGTTTATAAAGTCATACTCCAGGTTACTTTATATTCATTTTTTCTTTTCCTAAGATGTATATGTTCTAATTATGTAACCTGTGATCTGGAATCATTCATTTATTTACAAGTTATAAGAAACTGTGTGGAACTTAATTTCTATCTCCATTTTAAAAAGACTTTTGACACCATAGTTGACGTAAAGCTCAAACATTTTAAAATAGATTTTTGAGGTAATATAAAATGATTGTCAATCCTACAGAAAATTCAGCAAAATCAATGATATTATGCTAAGGAGAGATATGCTAAGAGGGTCATTTTATACCATTTGGCAATAAGACCAATATTAGTCATGGCTTTTTGTTATAAATTTTATATGAACCCATTATTTTGAAAGCTATCAAACATGTTAATGAGATGTTAACTTCCTAGATCAGCTAAGTTTGACATTAAACTGTAAGGGTGAAGGTAATCCCCCCCAATTAGTGTAATTAGAAGGCCCAGAGAGGTTGATTTTATCAAAAAATAAAAAGTACAAACTACATACAACAAATCAAAAAACTTGAGAGGAATGAAGTGCTTCAACCATTGGATAAACCATGATGAAGTGACAAAGGAAATATCTTTATTAAGAGAATCAAATTTCATACACCCTACCACAATCATACTTTTAAGTCTGAGACCACTCACTTTGTAGAAGGAGTGGAGAGGGAGAGTACACACTCTGGATTGAGGGGAATGTTTTCTATCAACTGTCCTTATGAAATCATCTCAGTAAATACCTTTTGCTAAAAGCTAAGTCTTATTGGCTAATCAATGGTAAGCATACCTATGGGGGCTGGTGAACAACAGTACTAGAAACTGAAACCTTTGAGGATACTCCTAGAACCTTGAGAAGAATAATAGTGAGCCACCCTCAGGTCCCAACCTTTGGCTGTCAAGTTCAGAAAGTTAACCCTGGATGAGTTGCTACAGAAATATAAAACCTTTAGAAGGCTTCCTGTTTGAAAAAGATCTCTGTACTCAATTGCTAAATGACTTGATTAAAGGATCATGGTTCTAGATGTGAAGGGACAATCCCCACAGTTTCATTAGGAAACAGAGGTTCAGGGAACCCAAGGCCATAAAGTTAGTAAATTATTATTTGAATGAATTCACATCAAGAAGCAGAGATACAGAACAAGGAAGTAACACCTATTTTAGCAGCCTAGATTCTGAGAAACTGGGAACCATTTATCTCCTACTGATGAGAGCTCCTATTAAACACAGAGAATAACTAAAGTGAACTAAACCACTCTGCAAGTGATTAATTTGGTGTTTTAAATAGCTGAGTTAAAAGTCATCGTGATTACTAATTAATATGCCCTCTAATCATGAGCCAGAGCAGCCAAAATTCAGAATATTAGCAAAAAGGAGCATTTTTACATCTATCCCCCCAGGTTTTCTTCATTGACTTGGCATGCTCAGCTCCATCAGAATGTGGAGAAGTAATGATTCCTGGTGGTGGGGGGGAGGGGTGGCATGTTTCAACAGAGGGGCTGGACTTAAAAAGAGGCAGGTAATTGCAGTGATAAAGAATAAGTTAGAGGATGAACATAAAATACAAAAGAGAAAATGACAAAATATCCTGAGGAGTAACAGTTGAGTTTATTATAGCAGGGATGCTTTTCAGAAATTTTCTTAAGCAAAGGAAGTAAAATCATAATCAGCAACATCATTTTAAAACTGCTATATAGGTGTGACTTATATTGATTTTTATTATTAACAAAGTTATTATAATATATACACACTCATGATAGGAAAAATATAATTGCTTAAGTGACTTCAATATTACCTTACATGGTATATACATGTATATATATTACAGAGAAAGATTTTCTCAATATCATTTTAATATTTGAGTATTAGAAACACCACACACACACACACACACACACACACACACACATCATGAGGCTAAGCTGGAAGGTCCTTGAGGGCAGGGGTTGTCTTTTGCCTCCTTTTGTGTCCCCAGAACTTAGCACAGTGCCTGGCAAATAGAGGTGCTTAATAAATGTTTACTGATATAAAACAACTGCATTGTTTCCTGTAGCCCCTTAAGTATGTATATAATAATTACCTTATATTTGCATAATACTTTACTCTATAGTAATGTCTATTATTACATTTGATTCTTACAATAACCTTAGGACATTAAGATAGGAAGGGCATTTTCTTATGCCCATTTTATAAAAGGAGAAACTAAAACTTACAGATTAAATGATATACTAGTCATATAGCTAAAAAGGTGGTAGAGTTGGGGCTAAGGTTTTTAGACTCCTTGTCCAGTATTATTTCTACTATGCCATATTTCTTTCTAATACTTAACTAGTATGGATGTATATATATACATACACACAAAATATATATGTATATATATACTATCTACCTGTACCTTTACACACACATGAACACACAAAAATCCCATATTCTTTATAGTTAGAACTATTCTTCATACCGTTACGGTGAATCTAGTTTGAAATGAAGTGGGTTAACTTCAGAAATATCAAAAAAAAATCTTGATACAAGGTGGTTTATCAATCTGGATCCCAATGGCAAAATTATTCTGAGACTCCAATATATGCAGACAGAACAACCAAATAAGAGTTTGTGGACTATCACTTGAAATTTTGTTATGGAGGTTCATAGCCAATTGGGATATGATTGACTGATTAATTCATCATTAAGTATTTACTAAGAACCTAGGTTGTTCAGCAGATAGAGCACTGGTTCTAAGGTCAGGAAGATCTGAGTTTAAATCCGATTTCAGACACACTATAGCTGTGTGACCCTAGGCAAGTTGTTTAATCTTTGTTTCCCCAATCCACTGGAAAAGGAAATAGCAAACTATTTCAGTATCTTTGCCCAGAAAACCCCATACAGGGTCAAGAAGAGGCATGATGTGCTAAGCTAAGCACCGTGCCGGGTGTTGGGGATACAAATATGAGAGCCAAATAGTCCCTTCCCTAAAGGAGTTTGGAACCTTGCTCCAACACTATCATAATAGCAGAAATAAATTATAGAAAAGGTTGTTTTAGAGCGTCATCTTAAAAAACAAACAAAAAACTTAGTTACCTAAGTATGAAAAGAATCTTGTTAAAATACAGTCTGACCTACAGGCCAATCCTGCTATACAAACCCTAGTATTTTCAAAGAGCTCCAGTATGGCTTACATAAATTCTGGATCCACACTCCCAAATCAACATGAAACTGTTTCCCTTGATACAACATGTACATGCAAAATAAAAATCAAACTATTAGGTAGACTGCAAATAAAAGAGAAAAACAACCATTAACATTTCCAAAATATCATGGTTCAGATCCTAGTTCTGGGTAACAGGACCCTAATAATGAAGCAGGGAAAATATATGTGTTAAACAAGGGTATCCATACTCTGAAGAGCTAATTCTCCTCAATATTTAAAGGTTTAATTGAAAACATTAATAGGCAATTGATGGCCTGTTATCTAAAAATGTTTCATGACAGTATTCTAAGGACCATGTAAAAGTGAAAATGGGGCAGTTCCTTAGAATGCAGCAAAACTTGTGGGAAAAAATAATGAGGTCTTGACTCCTGGAGATCATCTAGTTCAACCTCCTCATTTACATATGTGGAAACTGAATCCCATAGAAATGAAATAACTCACCCAAAGTTACATAAAAACTAAGTAAGAGAAATAAGGATTTGAACTTGTATCTGTGTACACCAGTGATGAATGCAGAACTCATTATCTTTCACCAAAACCCATCCCTCTTCTGAACCTCCCTATCACTGTTCAAGGTACCACCAAACTTTCAGTCATACAGATTGACAACCTCAGTGTCATCCTCAACTCATCCCATATGGGATAATGGACTGAAAACTGGCCTTGGAATCAGGAAGACTTGGTTCGGTTTTAAGTTCAGCATCTGACAAAATGGTTGCACGACACTGGCTATTCCTTTAATTTCTCAGTGCCCACTTAATCCCTGGTGGACAGCATTTCCTCACCAGTTCACTACACATATAAAAGTCTGATTACTCCCCTCCCCAGATTACCTTGTATAACTTCCTCCCTTCCATAGATACTTTACCATTAAAATGGAGGGGTTGGAAAAATACTGCTCCAAAGGAATGCAACTACAACAGCCAGGACTAAAAATTCTCTCTAGCTGGTTTTGTAGCTATTGTTCACCATCAAGCACCTCAGACCTCTGAAAGTTTGATAAAGCAGCTTAAGAGGTATCATAAGAGATTTTACCTAATTATAGGCTATTTTTGTTTTTTATAAATAAGTTCTATGAGGATGTAACTAAAAAACCATGATTTTACTTGGAAAAAAAAAAACACACCAAACCTTGGGCCAACAAAATATTAAAGAAACTTAATAAGATTTGGCAAAATGCTCAAAAGGTCCACTGTAATTAGCAAGGTTAATTAGAATTTCAAAGGGCACTGATAAACATGTAAACTTAAGAGGATTATACCTCCATTTTTCCACACAGGGGCAAAAGTTACTTTAAATATTATTTATGAGTTGTTTGAAGGCACTCTTCAAGTCACTTATAGTTAAGTCAGATAAAATTAATATTTTCAGAGTTTATTTTATTCCTACAGAAAAAAGAAAAACCAATTTCCTTTCAAGCCACAGCCAAAACACAGAGCAACATCTTACTTCTATTTGGTTTTAAAGATTAAAAAAGCCACTGCCATGATTTCAGATTGCATAAATGTGCCTCCATTCCTACAGTTGTAAAAACACCTTCTGAGCTGTAAATATCTCCAAGCTTTACCAAAAAATTCATGTAATAGAGCTCTTCTTTCTTATTGTCTAACAAATACTAGTAAAAACAATAATTCTAGGCAATATGAATGTAAAAAAGCAAGAGAATCTATTATAAAAATATGCTAAAACAGTTTTGTGTGACTCTAATCACTGTTCTTTCTAAACTCTCAGAGGTTCAGGAATGCTAAACAGTAGTCTTATCTCTCAATTCCCCATACAGGGTTACCAAAATCAAAACCAAAAAAAGCAACTATAACACCACATATCAGTAAGAAGTAACCAGCTTCTGTGATAAAACACCAGCCAAGCCAGTCAAATACCTGCCAACTGGCAGCCCTGCTGCCAGGGAACTTAGTACAGTGTATTGCAGATACCCAAAAAGCATTTCATGAAATGAAGTAATGAAGAGAAAAATAGCCTTCAAAGTTAGAGGGGAGAGAAGGAAAGAATATAGAAAGAAACAAAATAAAAAATTAAATATGACATTATCCTTATTTTACTGAGACACACAGACATTACTTCCTTCTTTTTTTAAGAGGCTCTGAGTCTTATCTACAGACATAAATGTGAGCATTTTAACTATATGAAAGATAAATTTTTCAACATTATCAAATTCCAGTATTGTTCTTTTGTTACTGGAACAGGAAAAGAGTGGGTACTGATAAGAAGCAAGCACTTTACTTGATTTTCAGGAAATTAAAACAACAATAACAACAACAATAAAAAAAACTAGTAACCGATAAAAGAATAACGAAGTGCAAGAAAACTAGGAAGCTGTCAGCTAGAAAAAACAAAACAAAACAGTACATCCTTGACTCAAGAGAAAAACTCTAGGTTCTTCCAAAAAAACCAAAAATCAATTCAACTTTTGTTGATGAATGGATTCTTAAATTCTGTTCTCTTCCAATTCTAAAGGCACCACTTAGAAATGTAATTTCCTACTGATGCAGAAAACTTCAAATTAATACAGACAGCTATTCAAAAGCAGGATGTAACCCTTTATGAAAATGCCTTATATGGTTCAAGTCAAATCCCCGGCTTTAGATGAATCAACACTAAATGGATATTTATCCACTCTAGTCAAACAGAACATGCCATGGTTAAAAGAATGATGGCTTCAGAGACGTCATGAGGAAATATTTCAATTCTGAAACGTAGTAATTCTTGCCAATTTACCCTGAGGTGAGGGGGGAGGGGTGAGTCAGTACGAATTAGTGAGAAATTTTTCATTTCAAGAGGAATGCAATTTTGTAACCTCCAAATATAATGGTACCTCTATTAAAGAAGGATTTTCATAATGTCACACTTCTTTGTCAGTGATACTATTATAAGTGAATCAACCAGTACAGCACCTAGTGTGTACCAGGCACTACACTAGGCCCTGAGAATACTGTACAAAGATAAAAGTGAGAATTTATGCTGTTATAAGCTCATGTTCTACTGGGGGGGGGGGAGACAAAATGTTTGAGGAAGGATAAAAGTAACACCAAAATAATAGCATTGGTTTGTGGCTCAGGAGATCAGTTATGGAATAAATGTTATACATTAAGTAAGATATTGTAAAATGTCTGAGAATATACAAAAGATGCATTTGGCAGCCATACATCTATGGGAACAGCATTTGTACAGATTGTGTTAAGTTTGGAGAAGGTAGCAGAAAGATCTCAATCTATGCTTGGATAGAGAAGAGAGGAAAGGACATCAGAGTGATAATTAATGATGAAAGGAGAAGAACTGGAGTAAAGCATGTTGGGCTCTAGGAACTGGAAGGAAATACTAACAAGGCACATAGGTACCAAAGCCCATAGCAACAAGTAGGAATATGCCTCCAGCAGCAATTGGGTCGATTCCAGGCTTGCTGACTAGATCATCCCATAAGAGGGTCATTCCCTGTGCCTAATCAGTTGGCAAGTCCTACAAATTCTACCTTCAAAATAGCTCTTGATCTGTCTCCTCTCATACAAACACCACCAGAGTTCAGATTGTCTGCATATACTACTGAAATAGCCTCTTAATTGTTATCCCTGCCTCCAATCTCCTTCCTCTCTAACCCACTTTACACAGATGCCAAAGTGATAAGTGGACCTGGAGTCAGGAAGACCTGAATTCAAATTCAGCCTCAGAAACTTATTAGCTGTGTGACCTTGAGCAAGTCACTTAGTCCATGTTTGACTCAGTTTTCTCATCTCTAAAAATGAGGATAAATATAGCACCTACTTTCCAGGGTTGTAAAGAAGATAACATGAAATTGTTTACAAAGTACTTTGCAAATTTTAGAACCACTATATTAAATTCTAGCTTTGTCACTCCTTGTTCAACATTCTTTGGTGGCTGCCTATTATGTTCAGCAAAATTACAAACTTCTCTGCATGGCATTTAAAGCCCTTTACAATTTGACCCCAACTTCTCTTTTCAGATTGTTCTATGATCCCTCTGACTAGAGGGCTGGAGGGAGGAACAGTAGACACTTCCCAAAGTCTTCCTTTATAGAAGGCTCACAATCTTTTCCATCAGTAGTTTTGCCTAGCTAGACTCCAGGGAACCCCATGGCCCAGGACAACCTCCCCACCTCCATCCCCCTTTTAGCTTCCTTTTGTGCATTGTCTTACCCCAGGAGTCTCTAAGTTCTTTCAGGGCAGGGACTGTATCTTCTTATTTTTATTCCCAGTGCTTAGTACAGTGCCTGACACATATTAGTCACTTAATAATATTTACTGAATCTACCTCCTTTATGCCCCTGCACAGGCTGGTCCCTTTGCCTAGACTGTTCTTTGCCTTACAAAATTCTCAGCTTCCTTCAAAGCACAGCTCAGGGAACACATTCTGAAGAGGTCTTTTCTGACTGTCTCACAGAGTCAATTTCAGAATCGGAAAAGACTTCAGCCCCTAGTTGTTAATATTTCCACCCTCTGCCAAAATTATTTTATTTTTACTCCATAAATATTTTGTATAGAGAAGGTATACCATAATGGAGAGAGAGCTGGTCTTGGAACCAGAAGGCCTGGGCTCATGTCTAGCCTCTGACACATATCGGCTGTGCGACTCTTGGGCGGGTCAATTAACCTAGTTCTAGGTCAGAGGTGTCAAACACGTGACCTATAGGTCATATAAGGTCCACGATACTTCTGAGTGCAGCAGAATCAGATTAAAATGTATTTGGGAAATAGGTAACAAAATAAATAAAAATGCAGTAAAATATAGAAAATGATAATATGTGGTTTTCTAAGTCAATATGCACGTACAGGTGCATGTGTGCATGTACAATTTAGGGGCCTCTGGTTCCATCTGAGCTTGACTGTACTATTCTAAGCAATTTGTTAAATAACTATCATCTTCAGGGGCAGCTAGGTGGTGCAGTGAATAGAGCACTGGCTCTGGAGTCAGGAGGGCCTGAGTTCAAATCCGACCTCAGACACTTGACACTCTTACTAGCTGTTTGACTTTGGGCAAGTCACTGAACCCCAACTGCCCTCCAAAAAGCAAAAAAAAAAAAAAAAGACTATCATCTTCAGAAAAGGTTCTCACCTGTTTGGTAGACAGAAATCTCCCCCAGAATTTCCTTCCACCAGTAAATCATGAATTCTATCCCTATCTCTATATTTCAAATATACTTATTTGCCCTAAATTCCTTGAGGACATAGCCTAGTTTCCCTTGGTCTATGTAGCCCAGACTCCTAGGACTGTGTGCCTCCCTGGAACACAGTACCCTGGGGGCAGGGATGAGAACTAAACCTAAGATTTCATCAATATGGTGGACTCCCAGGTGAGAAGACTCCTTCTACTAATCCAGATCAGCCCCAGCTCTTTTAACTTAAAGTCTTATTGAGCTGCCTAGAGTACTAAAAAGTTGGGTCTTTCCCAGTCACTTAGCCAATGTGTGTCAGAAGTGGGCCTTGACCCCCACGTCTTTCTCCCTTCCAAGTCAGCTCTTCATCCACTTTTCCATACTGCCTCTGCACACAGTAGGTGCTCAATAAATTCTTCTTCAATGGAAACGCTTCTTAATCCCCTAGAGATATTTAATTTGGAGAAAAGAGATATAGGCATGGTGTAATAGTTATTTTCAAGTAATGTTAAGGGCTCTAAAATGGAAGAAGAATTAGATTTATTCTTCTTAGTCCTACAGAGCAAAAACCTTAAAGAAACAGATTTAGGCTGATATCAGGAAAAAAAAAAACTTCCTGACAATCAGAGATGATCCAAAGTGGAATAAGCTACCTAGGGAGGTCATGGCTTCCTCCTTACTTAGTAGAGGTCCTCCTCCTCCTCAGGCAAAGGCTAAGAAGTGCTCATGTTTTGGGGATGTGGTAGAAATGTATTCTCATTAAGGCATGGATTGTTTCAGAGGACCTTGGAAGCCCATCAGCTCTGAGAATCAGGTAATCATGAAGGCAGGGGGAAGCTTGGGGCTGAAGTGCCACTAAATATCAGGGTTCTCTTTGATATCTCCTCCCCTCAATTCATGCCCCCCACACCCATACACTACCTGTTTGCTGATGCCTAAAATTCCTTTAAGAAGGCACTATACCTGGCCTTTATAATCTTTAATTTCTAATTGTGAAATAAAAATATTGGTTGAGATAACACAGTAAAACTTAGAGTGTAATCAATCTATCAGCCAATATATGTAAGAGATAGTGTTGTCTTTAATAGGAAAGTGAAAATTCTGAGAAACAGAATTCAGTGGACTCCTGAAGCAGAAGGAAGGAAACAAGCATGTATTAAGCACCTATTGTGTGCCAGGCACTGTGCTAAGTATTTTATAAACATTTATAATTATAATTAAAAATAATATAATATAAATGATACTTTATAAATATTAATGCATTTGATCATAACAACACCCTTTGAGGTAGATATTTTTACTACCCCCCATTTTATAGTTGAAGAAACAGAGGTAGATAGAGGTTAAGTAACTTGACCAGGGTCACAGAGTTGGTGTCTGAGGCTGGATTTGAACTTAGGGTTTTCTGAGTCCTAGACCTGTGATCTAGCCACTGTATCATCTTGCTGCCTCTATCACACTGGGTAAAGAAATAGCTGAAAGCCAGGAGACACTGGAGATGCAGAAGAAAAATTCTGACAACTTTACAATTTTTGCATGGTGCCAGCTCTGTTTACCTTCAAATGTATAAAGTGTGTGTATCTACACATGTCAGTCAATAAACATTTATTAAGCACTACTATATATTCCTGGCACTGTGCTAAGTGCTGGGGATACAAAAATAGAAGTAAAAGACAGTCCCTCCTTTCTAGAAGTTCACAGTTTAATGGTATGTGGTTTGGGGTAGGATTAGAGGAGTGCCCTTTCCCTAATACTCCCAATTACTCTGTATTTACTTATCTGTGTACATGCTGTTTCTCACAAGTAGAATGCAAGCTCTTTGAGGGTGGAAACTATATCCTTTTTCTCTTTGAAGAAGAGCAGGAGCCCATTTGCAGAAACCCAGTGTAGTGCCTTGCACATACTAAATGCTTAATGAATAGATGTCTGATCAATTTTTCAGTAACTAAAAATATTTCAAATCTATTCGGGGGGGGAGGACAGAAAGTTATTTTTGTGGAAAATCTTTTCTCAGTCTCAGCAATCAGTGAAAATAATGGCAACTTCTAAGAAGCAAGGAAAATCAGAACAACTTCAAGGTCACAGTATCACTTTTAGTAATAATCGGCAGCGATAACTGCTAAACCAACTGCTCCTCCCTAGCTGAGCTTATGCCAAGTTCCCTAGATTTCCTGTTTTTATTTCCCAGATATTTGAAACTGGCTTCCTCTTTTCAGAAGCCATTTTTCTTCCTGTACCAGTTTAAGGGACATCAAAACAACAATGATTTTTAAAAAATCCTTTAAGGACACAACCTCCCCCCAAAGGCTACACTTGAACTGTTTATGCAACAAGCCTGCAAACTGGCCCAACCTGAGCCACAAAGCCAAAACATATAAATGCAAATAAATTCCTGTACAGAATTTTACCCACAATGTATAAAATAAAACATCATATCTTCAGGTTTTAAAGCCACTTATTTCAGGTGCCGAAAAACAAAATAAAACAATGAAGTATGGTCAATTCTTGATTATCTCCGATGATAAGGGGGGCAAAACAGAGCAGATGCTAATGCACAATTGACTTCTTTACTCCATATAAAAATTTAAGCCAAAACACCCAAACTCCCCCTTCATTAATTCCTATGTTAAGGAGAAGATTGCTGTATAATGAGAAAGAACTTTAATATAGCTAGATATGGTCTGCAACTCTTACAGACAAGAAGAGGCAGTCACCAGACTGTGCTGAATAAGGCAGAAGAGGAGAATGAAGTGCTACTCTCTCCTTATCAACATTCATCATTAGCCCCAGGTAATGGAGCTGGGTTAAGGTGGTCATTTCATTCCTCTGGGACTGGAAATGTTATTTCATCCTCCTGGGTAAGAAAACTACTTCTGTCAGTGAAGCTCAGACCCTTCTTTGCAAAGTATAGTCTGAGGGGTCTAGAGCTCCACTGGATTTTTTTTTAATTTCTAGAGCAGTGAGAAATTAAATAAGTTGTACAGTTACACAACTAGTGAGTGTTAGGGGTACATCTACCTGGTTCTGAGGCAGGTTCTCTACTCACTATCCCCTTCTGCTTCTCTACCAAAGAGAGCTAAAGCAAAATGAGCTCATTAACATTTATAATACTGCTTTATGCTATAATCTCCAACAGGTATGATCAATTTTAATGAGACAAATTACTACCTTTATGAAATTACATATATTGAAAGTTCTGAAACTTTAAAACTATGTTTTCTTATATCAGTGAAGCCCTTGACTCACTATACATGCATAATAATATAGTGGATTGCCATTTTTTTCAGTTAAGTATATCCTGCATCACAAACTATACAATAATAGTAATTTAGGGCACCTAAGAGATTTCCAAAGACTGCAGAGTACTTCCCCAAACATTAATTAAGAGTGACAATATCATTCAAAATAAAATAACTGGTATGAAATCTCTTCATAACACTGGTAATGGAAAAGGAGAAAAAATAAGAAACACCCTCTTTAAAGGCTATATTGGATTCCATTAGAATTTATTATGTGTATTTATGTGTATTAGTTATACTTTGGGGGGCATGATTTGATATATATGTGTATCAAATTAAACACACACACACATATATACATACCCCATATATAGTAACAGATGTGTGTGTGTGTAAATATGTGGAGAGAGGGAGAGAATTATATTTGGGGTGACATCATTTTATTCACATATATATAATAGTATAAATTAAGATATATGTCAATGCAGTGAGCATATTGTATTATTACATTAGATTAATTACTTATTCAAATGGAGAAATCAAGGGACAGAATGTTAGCTTACCTAACTACATTATCAGTATAAAGGAGGGAAACAAATCACCGCAAATATCAAGAGGAAAAATATAACCAAAGTGGTATACATATATATATAATATACATATACACAAATATATGTATATATATTACGTGTGTGTGTGTGTGTGTGTGTGTGTGTGTAATCTCACACTATTATCACCAATGTCCAACGTCTCAGGGCTTTCTTCTAGTCATTAAAGACTTAAGTTTCATATATGGTTAACATGTAATGCTCTGGCAGGGTTTAATTTCTCTGAATGTTTATTTGGAGAAAAGAGTAAAAAGTCATGTAATTAAACCACAGCTTCTACTAGTAGTTTAAAGCAAGGCAGTTTATAATACATGCTTTGTTTGTCAAAGCCATTTGGGAGGTGCTAAAATGTACAAGTAATAAAACTGTTTCTTTAAAACATAATCTTCTTCACCTATGCATGGGGAAGTAGATACTCCAACATAAAGGTTACATGGTGGACTGATGTCAATCCCAGACAGAAGCAGTTTGCAAGTTTCAGTAGTGAGGAGAGAATGTGTTTGCCTGCATTGTTCACAACCAATATTGCCACATAGGCATCATGCACATGGCACAATCATGGAAACAATACATAATATATCAGCATAAGTTTCCAATGAGGGTCATGTGTAGGAGCAAAGTTGGAAACTCATGCCTATGAGGAGATTCTGGCTACCACTGAAATATTCTCTGTTCCAAAACTGAGAAAAGAAAGGAGAGACAATATGAAAAGAGAATTAACAGCCTGGTAAATGAAGAACCAAAAAATACTGAAGAAATTAACACCTTAAAATTCAAAATTGGCCAAGGCAAAAGAGGCACAAAAATTTACTGTAGAAAAGAATTCCTTAAAAAGCAGAACTGGCCAAATGGACAAAGAGATACAAAAGTCCATTAAAAAAAGAACTCCTTAAAAGGCAGAATTGGTGAAAAGGGCAAAGAAGTACAAAAGCTCACTGAAGACAATAATTCCTCAAAAATTCAAATGGGGCAAGTGAAACTAATGACCACATGTGTAATGGCAAACAAAGCAGTACTTTGCTGCTTTTTTCAGTTATTCAAGTGCCTTTGAGTCTTTGTTGGAAACAGTGTACACTGTGTTGCTCTTTAAAGGCCTAAGTGAGTTTGGAGACCTTCCCTGTTCTTAATAGGCCTAACTTCATCACATGGAGCCCACTGGTAGAAGGAGATAGCAAAAAGAGCAGAACAGGAAGGGTAGAACAAGAAGGTTGGAACAGGAAGAAGCAGAGCAGAGAAAAGCTCCAGTATAAGCTGTGACCAAGCAGAACTGAGAGGGAGAAGGCTTGTGATTTTGGCACTCTGTCTGTCTGTTCTATCTGTGTTGATGCTATTTTGTCATAATGAAGCATTCTGTCTGTTGAAAGAGGATTTTACTGCTGATGCAGAAGCCCTGAAAGAGGACTTTGCTGTTTACAGAAGTTCTGGGACTTTACTGTTGATTTGTGTTTGACTTCTCACACAGAAGCTTTGTCTGTTGGTTTGTGTTACTTTGTCAGACAGAAAGTGAATTGAGATGATAGGGCCAGTAATGTACGGTATTGTGGTGGCTCTGTTAAGATTAATGTGTGTAAATATTGTTGTAGTTCTGTTAAGCTTTGTCTTCTTAAAAATAGAAACTTCGAAGAGTTTTCCCCATAAGCTGAGGTATGAAACAGGAACAGAGAGCTGCCCATGATTGAGTCCAGGCAAGAGCTGGGACAGCTGCCTATCTGTGAATCCAGACAAGAGCTGGGAGCAGCCAGCTTGTGGAAGAGGAGTTGTGGGGTTTGAAAGTCAGCCTAAAGTTAAGATGAAAGAAGACTTTTCTTGGGTACTCAGTGTTGACTGATGATGTTGTAACTTAGTGTGACCTAGGGGTTAGATGGTGTTTGTATTTTTCTGCTACCTCTTAAGGATGATTGGCTTAAGGATGACTGGAACCCAGCCTGGAGTCAAGATGAAAGAAGATTTGACTTCAGTACTCTATATTGATTGACAAGATTGTAACTTACCCAGTGATATGTTTTGTTTAAGACTACCTGGCCACCTTAGTAATAAATTGTTATGTTATATTATTGTGAATGTTGTGCTTTAGTTTCTTGAATGTTTTGCTTTAGCTTATTACTGAAAAAATATACTATGTGACTAGACCTTTAAAGTTATTCACAGTGGCAGTCCTCAGGGGAGCTGCTTGTGACTGGATTTACACCATGAGACTTCAAGAAACAATAAAACAAAGCCAAAAGAATGAAAAAAATTGAAGAAAATGTGAAATATCTCATTGGAAAACAACTGACCTGGAAAGCAGTTTGGGGAGAGATAACTTAAGAATTATTGGACTACCTGACAGATATGAGCAAAAAAAAAAAAACCAACCTAGATGTCATAGCTCAAGAAATTATCAAAGAAACTATCCCAATATCTTAGATCTGGTGGGTAAAATAGAAATTGAAAGGATCCACTGATCACCACCTGAAAGAGATCCCAAAATGAATTATTTTATTCTCAGGAATATTATAAATAAATTCCAGAGCTCCAAGTCAAGGAGAAAATACTGCAAGCACACTGTGAATGCATTCAGATATCATAGTCAAGATCACACAAAATTTAGCAGCTACCCTGCAAAAGGAGTGGAGAGTTTGGAATATGATAATACAGGAGGCAAAGGAATTAGGATGACAAACAATAATAAACTACTCAGAAAAACTAAAAATAATCCTTCAGGGGGGGAAAATGTATATTTAATGAAAGAGGACTTTCAAGCATTCCTGATAGAAAGACCAGAGCTAATAGAACCAGAACCCATTCAAACACAAGACTCAAGAGAAGCTTAAAAAAGTGGACATGAAAAAGAAATCATAAGGGATGGTTAAACTTTTAAACATTCATATATAGGAAGATGATACATATAATTCCTAAGAATTTTATCATTAAGACAGTTAGAAGGGGTCTACATAGACAGAGGACATAAGTGTGAATCAGTTATGTTGGAATGATCTCAAAAAAAAAAAAAAGAAGCGGTGAGAAAGAAGAATACCCTGGGAGAAGGGGGAAGAAAGAAGAAGACTGAAGAAAATTATCTCACATAAAGAGGTACACAAGGAAGAGCTTTTACGGTGGAGGGGAAGGGTCAACCAGTATTTGAACCTTATACATCTAAATTGGTTCAGGGAAAATATAGATACACACTCAATTGGGTATAATCATCTATTTTTCCCAAAAGGGAAGTAAAGAGGAAAGGAGTAAGAGATGAAGAGGGTGATAAAAAGGAGGGTGGATTAAGGGAGGCAGTAGTTAGAAGCAAAACAGACCTTGGAATGAGAGAGAAGGAGAGAGAGAGAGAGAGAGAGAGAGAGAGAGAGAGAGAGAGAGAGAGAAGAAAATATGATGGAGGGAAATGCATATAGTCTTCATAATTGTAAATGTGAATGAGATGAACTCATGCATAAAACAGAAGTAGATAAAAGAGTGGATTAGAAACCAGAACCCAATAATATGGTGTTTCCAAAAACAAACAAAAAAACCCCAAAACACTTGCAACAGAAAGATGCACACAGAGAGAGTTAAAATAAGGGACTGGATCAGACTGTATTATGCTTCAGCTAAAGTAAAAAATGTCAGAGGTAGCAATCACAACAAAGAAAAGCAAAAATAAACCCAAAGGATAAGCAGGGAAACTACATTTTCCTCAAAGGCACCATAGATAATGAAGTAATAACAATAATATATATACATATGCACAAAATGGCAGAGCATCTGAATTTTTAAAGAAAAAGTTAAATGATTTACTCAAGGAAACTGACAGTAAAACTATTCTAGTGGGAGACTTCAACTTTCCTTTCTCTGAACTAGATATATGTATCCAAAAAAATAAATAAGAAAAGGCAAGGAGATGATAAAATCTTAGAAAAGTTAGATATGATAGATCACTGGAGAAAAGTGAAGGGGAATAAAAAAGGAGTATGACTTTTTCTCAGCTGTACACGGCACTTTTACAAAAGATGATCAAATATTAGGGTACAAAAATTCACAAATAAATGCAGAAAAGCAGAAATGTTAAGTGTACCCTTTTCAGACCACAATGCAATTAAAATTATGTTCAATAAAGTGCTGTGGAAATATAGATAAAAAATAAATTGGAAACTAAATAATCTAATCCTAAAGAATGAGTGGTTCAAAGAACAACTCATAGAGACAATCAATTATTTCATTAAAAATGACAACAATGAAACAACATACCAAAATTTGTGGGATGCAGCCAAAGCAGTACTTAGGGGAAAATTTATAACTCTAAATGCTTAAATCAATAGAAAAAGAGAAAGAACTAATCAATGAATTGGGCATTTGTTATGGGAATGGGAATTTAAGATCATCCCTGCCCCTAAGCCCTTTGATTGGCTTAAGTGACTCTGAGAACCTTCCCCAGATTTGAAAATATACTCTGTCCCCTAATAGGCTGAATGTGGTCACCTGGAGCCTGTGGCAGGAGGTTTGTTTTTCAGGAATGCCCACACCTTGATATTTTGTGATTGGGCAGTGGGTCAAGAGGGTTGTGATATTCTCTGAGCCAAGAGAAGGCAATATATATATACCCTGATATGAGATTTTGCTTTGGGGCTCACTTTGAGAAGAGTTGTGTAATTTGACCAGACAAGACTCTGGGCAGCCGTTGAGCCCCCCAGCTTTGAAAACCTAGGTTTTGGTGCTTCCCTCTCTGGTAACTGACTAGGTATGAATGTAATGGTCAGACAACTGGAAGCCTGTCTGCTCATCTGTTTCTCTGTCTGCTTGTAACTTCTTCTTGTAACTTGTTTATATTCTCTGAAGTTTGGGGTGCTGACCTTTTCCCCCTGAACTAAGTAAATGACATATGTTTGGTTAAAGCAAGATTGTTAACCCATTTTGAGTTGCTTTCCTTTAGAAAAGCAGATCTAAGAGCCTGTGTTGGCAGCCACCCTGGGTATGGTAGGGTGCTTGTGGCTACAGCATACAATTAAAAAAACACTAGGAAAAGAAAGAAATTAAATATCACCAATGAAGCACCAAAATAGAAACTCTAAAAATCAACAGAGAGATTAATAAAACTGAAATTAAAAATTGGACTAATAAACAATATATCTGTATTTCTAGTGAAATATTGAATAATAGTGGTAATAATGGGAATCTTGCAAAAAGTATAAAGTGAGGATAAATCTTTTCTAATTCTCAGTTACTTCCTTAGTCCTCTACTAAAACACTTTATAAATCTCAAAAAATGGCAGCTAGAAGCCCTACAGTGACACTGGTCAGTTCTGTTACTATCCTGGAAATTAATCATCAGGATATATAACATGAACAGATTTTAGTCTTATTAAAAAGCTTTTCACATCGGCCAGGTAGCACAGTGAGTAAGAGCACCAGCTCCAGTGTTGAGAAGACCTGGAGATCAAATCCCGGGCTCAGACACTTAGCACCCACTCAGAAACACCTGGCCGTGTAACCTTGAGCAAGTTACTTAACCCCAATTGCTTTAAAAAAAAAAAAAGCTTTTCAAAATAAAACATACTTTTAAAATTATAAATACAAAATTGTTAGAACAAAATATCAATAAAGCAACAGGTGAACTAAAGATAGGGTAAACCTCCAACTGAAACCTTATGATTTACACAATTGTAAAATGTTAGGTTTTTTTTTTATTCTGACATTACTTATTGGTTGACCTATTCCCAGTTCACTTAAAAAAGGTTTATAAGCACTTAAATACTTTATTTCATTGTCCTCTATCAAGTATTGATTTTGCTGATTCCTCTTCTTTCATTACTTGGAATCCCTGGGCACTCATGGTTCTTTATTGCCTGTAGGCCACTTTTACCTCAGTTGTGTACAACTTACAAAACCTCAAGTAATTCTTTATTTCCAAATATATGATCAATGGAATGCTCAACTGAGTCGATACCCATACCCAATGAGGAAAAAAAGCAAAACAAAATAAAACAAAGCAATGGTATATATGGTCTGCTTTGCTATTAGATATCCTTCCTCCCTAACTTCCCATTTCTTTCAATGGTTTTATAATTCATCCACTCTTTTAAACTAGAAATCTTGGGATGATTTCCTCTTCTTCATGTTATATGTGTCAGGAATTCTCTGGTGGCTTGGAGTCAGAAAGCCCTGAATTCAAATCTGAACTCAGACATTTACCTTTGTGACCCTGAGCCAGTCACTTAACCTCTATTTGCCTCAGTTTCATCATTTATAAAATCAGGATAATAATAGTACCTAACTCCCATGGTTGATCTGAGGAAAAAGTGAGGTAATAATTGTAAAGAGCTTAGCATAGTGTCTGGCACATAGTAAGTGCTATATAAATGTTAGCTGTGATTATTATTATTGTCATTCATCTCATAATTTTCATTTTCCCTCTCTCTACCACAGTCCAAGCTCTTATCACTTTCTACATGAATTATGTTTACCACATAACTCACACTAATTTCCTCCTCTATGCTTTTCCTTAAGCTATTTCTTATGCCTGAAATGTACCCAATTTAATTTACTCAAATTTAATTCTTACCTCCTTCATAAAGCCTTTCCCAACTATTATACTGCATATTAATCTCTCCCTTTCTCTCACCTCTGGTCCCATTCTTAATGTATCACATTATTAGGTATATAGTCTTTTTTAAAATTTCTTCACATATATCAGATTTGTCTCTCTAACCATTCTGAAAATTCTTAAATAGCTGGGACTATACCCACACTTCTTTTAGTAAGCAAAGTGTTTAGCCTGTAACAGGCACTTTATAAATAATGGATTTTGGTTACTCTTTCATGAAGTCAGGGCACAGCAGAAAGAGTGTTCCACTAGGATGAAGAGACAAGAGTGCAAGTCCTGATGCAATCACAAGCCAGCTTTGCAAGCAATGACATGTTATTTCACTGTTCCCTAATCTGTCAAGTGAGAAAGTCGTATTAAGTGACCTCTAAGGTTTCTTCCATCTATAAGTTTCTGATCCTCTTTGGGGCCTTCGTATGAACATAAGGAGAGAGGACTAAATGATCTGTAAGCTCTCTTTCAATTCTAAAATTATATTCAGTTCTAGTAGTCCACAGAAAGAGATGCTCATCTCTTATGGTTAAGTGGCAAACACTCTTTCTACTAATTTGCTCTGACTTTCTAGACCTAGGAGCATACATAAAAATTTTAATCAACAAACATTCATTAAAGGCCTTCTATATTCAAGACTCTACATTTGGTGCTGGAGATACAAAGGGAAAAGAAGTACTTGTCCTAAAGCAGCTTACATTGTCCTCAATGGGGTCAATGTGTACACATAAGTAAACACAAGATAATGAGGAGGCAAAAAACACTGATATCTGAGGAATAACAGAAGGTTTCCTATTAGGGAGCGACATGTGAGGTGAGACCTGAAAGAAGATAATGATTCTTGAAGTAAAAAGGAAGTCAATCTTAGACATGCAAAATTTGGGCAACAACTGGAAAGTCTGTTTGGATGGAATGTAAAATGCATACAGAAGAGTAACATGAAAACCATTCATTCATTCAATAAATATTTATTAAGCATTTACTATATTCCAGGCACTGTGCTAAAGGCTGGAATACTGGAAAGTTAAGTGATAGTGGTGATGGTTAAATGCCAACCTGAAGAGTTTGTATTTTATCTCAGAGGCAAAAGGGAGCTACTGAAGCTTCTTGAGTGGGGAAATGGGTGAAAGTCAGACTTTTGCTTTGGGAAGATTATTTTGCCAAATGAACTTTCATGGGGAAAGACCAGAAGCAGGGAGAACAATTAAAGAGACTGTTTTAATGTTAACATGACAAGGACCAAACTAAACTAATAGCTGTGTAATTAACAAAAAAAGCAGACACCTAAGGGTGGCTAGGTGGCGCAGTGAGTAAAGCGCCGGCCCCAGAGTCAGGGGGACCCGAATTGGGTTTCGGCCTCAGACTTACACCCACACAAAAAAACTAGCTGTGTAACCTTGGCAAGTTACTTAACCCCAACTGCCCTCCAAAAGGCAAAAAAAAAAAGAAAAAGCAGACAACTGAAAGAAAAATTGTTGACACCAAATCAATACAACTTGGCAACATGAGTGTAAAATCTGGGGTAAAGAATGGAGAGGGGGAAGAGTCATGTTTGTATGAGAAGAACCTAAGTGACCAGAGGGATACTAGGGGTAGGTAACTCAGTCATTTGTCAAGGCACAAACAACAGAAGGACAAGAGGTGAGTGACTCAATGGTAGAGGACAGTAAGATTTAAACTGGCTCTCTAGGTGGAGTAGAAGCAATGTTGTAGTGAAGAGAGAGCTGGTCTCAAAATTAGGAAGGCCTGAGTTCAAGTTCCTCTTTTAACACATCCTGACTGCATGATCCAGGGCAAGTCACTTAACCTCTTATGAGTTGCAGAGAAGATGTTGACCACTATCTCACAGAGAATTCCTTGTCAGGAATTCCTATTCCTGTGAAATCACAGATTAGTCCAAATACCTATCTTTAAGTATAATGGTGGGTTCTCATGAAATGGAAGTCTTGAAGCGAAGGCAGGATGACCATTGGTCAGGTATATTGTAGTGGGGGTAATTTTTCAGCTCTGGCTCATACTACATAAAGTCCTTTCAACTAGAAAGTTCTGTTATTTTGACTAACAAGAGGGTGTAGACAGTTGAATAAAATGAAGCCAAGAGAGGAGTAATAGATTAAAAGAACTGGAGGGACCAGACACATCAAAATTCAGAATAGTAGTGAATCACTTTTCCTGCTATACCCTGGCATCAGTGATTTATTAAGTGCCCACTCCTTGCTAAATAAGCACCATGCTTACTAAGAATAAGGAATTTGTGGAATGGGTAGGAAGACAAGACCAACAGACGCAAAAAAATTAAAAACAATATAAGGTAGCAATGTAGAAAATATGAAGTAAAGAGTAAGACATGGATGACATGAGATTATGATCAGAGAGAGAAGGGAGGGAGGGAACAAGCATGTATTTAGTACCTACCAATGTGCCAGGTACTATGCAAAGTGCTTTACAAATCTTATCCCATTTGAACATCACAACAATCCTGGGAGGTAGGTGACATTATTTATCCCCATTTTACAGCTGAGGAAACTATGGCAGACAGGTTAAGTGACTTGCTCAGGGTCACAGAACTAGGGAGTGTCTGAGGACAGATTTGAACTAAGATATTTCTGAACTAAGAACAACTTCAGAGTTCAGGATCATAGAATTAGAAGAATTACAGGTGAAGGTGGGCTCTAAGGTATAATGATCTCTGTGGGTGGCTGAGGAAGACTAAAGACGTAGGTCAGTCAATCAATAAATATTTACTAAGCACCTATTATGTACCAGGCATTGTGCTAAGCACTGCGGAAACAAATATGTAATAACAAAAATGTTCCTGCCTCAAGGAGTCTAGCATGTAAGCAGGGAAGGCAACACGCAATCAGCCCACGATGTATCAGGCACCATGCTAAGTGCTGGGGATACGAAGAAACACAAAAACAGTCCCTGATTTCAAGGAGTTTAAAATCTAAGAACCTGAGGATGCCAATGACCCAGAAAGCTGTGGTGTACTGAGTCATCCTTTTTCATCCTCTATTAATCCATTTTTAGAGTTAGAAAGGACTCCAAAGGTCATTTCATTCCAATCTCTCGATTTGAACATAAGGAAACTCAGAAGCAGAAAGGGCTGATTTGGCCAAGTTCATGAAGCTAGCTAGTGGCAGAGCAAAGGCTAGGACACAGATCTTACAGTCTTACTCTCCTGCCTGTGGTCCCTAAGCACTGTCACCCTTTCCTACAATCTCTTTGTGAGAAAAATTTCATCTTTCAGTTAGGTAATTCAAATTATTGTGTGGTCATGAATCAAACAAGGCTCCCAACTCATCTATTGATTGTCTTAAGTTACAAATGAAGGATGCAAGAATTCTTGGCAATTAATGTATTGTCCTTCTTACCTTATACTGATTTCCTACCTTTCATCTTTTCACAAAAGTAATCAAACTCTCACTGATACATTATTCAGTTTCTTTCTTTGCAAAAGAAAACAAAATGTTTTTGTCAATACCAGGTGATAATCTCTAGGCCACCACTTGCGAAATCAGTTTGTTGTAAAGGGTTAATCTGGCACAGACACTTTTTCATGAAACCTAGAGAGTTAATGTAATGCTATTAAAATCAATGATATGCCCATATTCACATATATATACATACCCATGAAATATATATATATATATATATATAAACGCATGTATTCCAAAGAACCTGCTCATAATTATGTTCCTTATCTGTAAGAGCCATTAATCTCTGAAAGCACTTACATGCTTGATTTTTCAAGGTCAAATACTAACAGCCAAAAAAGTACACAATGAAAAGTTTTATAAGTGGATGGCTGGCTAAAATAAGTACTTACCTTCAATCCTCTTTAAGGCTGAAAGGCACATATCCTGCCTGGGAAACTCAAAGGGATTATTGCAGGTTCGAATGGTGTCACATTCACATTTCCCATTGATAATGTTGCAGCCCATGATAAGGTTTTCATTGCATGGTTCAAAACCAAGCAGCTGGTCATCGTCCCAGTTTTCATCTGTAAAACAATTAACAGCCAGATGGTGTTTGCCTGTAATTTCCTTCATTCTATTTAAGATTTAAATACACTGTACTGCTAATATTAAACATTTTTATTCTACTTTTCAATTATAAAAAGCAGTTCAGCTTAATAATGACCACAGTGAAAACAGTTGATTCTGACAAAATCCTTTAAAAAAAAGTCACTTTACATATACTTCCAGGCCAGATCCAAGATGGTGCAATAAAAGTAGCACTTTAACCTAGCTCTCCTTCCCCTTCAACTATAATTTAAAATAGTTATTTAAAATAATGTCTCCAATCAAAATCTAGAGTATCAGGGGCAACAAAATGTCAGGGTGAGACATTTTTCTAGTACAAGACAACTTAGAAGTCAGAAGTTCTTGACATTAGGGTGGAGGCTAGCCTGGAGTGTACATGTCAGCAACACTGGCTGTGGGACTTGGAGGTGGCAACAGAGCACCAAGCAGTTTCAGAAGCCCTCAATCTAGAGACAGGCAGAAAGGAACCCTTTTGGTCACAAGGGAGCAGAGGCTCTGAGGAAGAGTAGCACTCTCAGATACAAGGGATCAAGGGCCATCCCTAGGGAAGGACCAGAGCAGGACCACACCTCTCCTTGCATTATACATCCCTAGAAGCACCAAAAACTTGCAAGATCCCAGAATTAGCTCTAAAAATAGCAGGTTAAAAAAGACTGAATCTTGAGACAATTCCCTCCTACCTGAAGAAACAGAGACTAACTTTAGCATTAAGTTCAAACTCAAGAAATAGGCTGGAAAAATGAAGAAACAATTAAAAAAAGGTAGTTGACCATAAAAAGCTACTCTAGTGGCAGGGAATTTCAAGACACAAACTCAGAAGACAACAAAGCAAAAATAGCTACAAACAAAGTCTCAAAGAAGAAGTGCAAATTGTACACAAACCAAATAAGAATTGTTGGAAGAACAAAAAAAAATATTTTACAAAATGAAATAGGAGTGGTAGAGGAAAAATCAAGAAAAGACATGAGAGTGATACAAGAAAATTATGAAAAGACAATTGACACCTTGGTAAAAGAGATACAAAAAATAATGAAGGAAATAACACCTTACAAAACAGAACTGGACAAATGATAAAAAAAAAAGTAAAAAGCCTCACTGATGGAAATAACTCCTTAAAAATTAGAACTGATCAAATGGAAAAAGGTGCAAAAGTTCACTGAAGAAAATAATTCCTGAAAAATTCATATTGGACAAATGAAAGCTAATGATTACATGAGACATCAAGAAACAATAAAACAAAGTCAAAAACATGAAAAAAATAGAAGAAAATGTGAAATATCTCAATGGAAAAACAACTGACCTGGAAAAAAGAGAGAGAAGAGAAAATTTAAAAATTACTGGACTACCTGAAAGTCACAAGCAAAGAAAGAGCCTAGACATTATATTTCAAGAAATTATCAAGGAAAACTGCTCCAATATTTTAGAATCAGAGAGTAAAATAGAAATTGAAGGAATCTATCAGTCATCTCCTGAAAAAATGATCCCCAAATGAAAACTCCCCAGAATATTATAGCCAAATTCCAGAGTTCCCAGGTCAAAGAGAAAATACTTCAAGCAGTCAGAAAGAAACCATTCAAATACCACAGAGCAACAGTAAAGATTACCCAAGATTTAGCAGCTACAATGTTAAAGGAGCAGAGGGCTTGGAATATGATATTCTGAAAAGCAATGTAGCTATGATTACAACCGTTCAGGGGAAAAAAAACAGATATTTAATGAAACAGAGGACAACCATTCCTGATGAAAAGACCAGAGATGAAGTCCAAGTGTAGAGTGAAACATAACTTTTAAAATTTACTTTATTTTTCTTGCTCTTTTTTTGGTAACAGCTAAAATAGAAATATATTTTGCATGATTTCATATGTATAATTGATTTAATATTGCTTGCCTTCTCAATGGATAGGGGAGGAGCTAGAGAGAATTTGGAACTCAAAATATTAAAAAATAATTTTTTGAAATATCACTTTACATGTATTTTCTTCTTTGATCCTCACAAGAACCATATGAAGATTAAGTAGAATAAGTAATATTATTCCCATTGTGCAGATGAAGAAATGGAAACTTAAGATTAATTTGTTCCATCAGTAAACAGCATTGGGATTTTAATTCCTATTTCCTGACATAAAATCCCATCTCACTATGCCACAATGCCTTGATGAGATAATTTTTTAAAAGTGCTTTTTTTTTTAAACTGGAGAAAATAAATACAATATATAGGCATTAAGTAGCTATATATGTATAGTGATCTTTCCATCTATTCATTAAGTTTCCTAAATATATTAACAAATTTATACTAAATTATTCATTTTAAAATATATTTCATGAAATATTTTGGTTTTTAATTTCTCTTCAATAATATCAACTGGAAATGAAGACAGGAGTTACTATTTTCTGACAAGATGACTTTGGAATTTAAGAAAGGATAAATTTTTCAAACCACATATAAAGTGAAGACCTATTTTTAAAACTAGTTTTTCCTTCACCACCACCTTACCAAATATACATTGGATACTTTTTTTAACAAAGGCAGTAATATGAAGCAGTTTGGCAAAAAATAATTTTAGACAAACATCTTATACAATGTATCTTACACAATATGCTTAGTTCCAAAAAGATACTAGACTTAAATATAATGATGATGATAATGATAGCTTTATATATCACTTTTAGGTTTGAAAAGTATTTTACATATGATATCCTATTTGATCCTTACAACAACCTTGTGAGATATGAGCTATTATTATCCCCAGTTTCCAGATGAGGAAATTAAGGCTGAGAATGGTTAAAGGATTTCCCCAAGGTTACACAGATAGTATGTGCATGAAGTGGAATAGACCTTCCTGATTCCAAGACCAACACTCTATCATATATCATCTTATGGCATCTAGAAAATAAAACAAATGGAGGTATCCTTTACAATTACAGCTACTTGGAACTTTACTAATCAAGGAATAGAGAAGATGATAAAAGAGAAAACATAATTTCAGTTACATGAAATTGAAAAGCATTTACACAAGTAAAATCAATTCAGATATGAGAAGGGAAACTGTCAACTGGAGAAGGGGGGAATTTGTATTAAGCATCTCTTATGGAAGTCTGATAACCAAGATATATAGAAAATTAAAACAAACATATAAGGCTAAGAAGCATATCCTAATGGATAAGTGAGCAGAAGATATGAACAAATAGTTCTTAAAAGCACTGCAAGTTATTAATATCTCTATAATTATTGTTCTATATCTCTTACACTAAAAGAAACTATAATCAAATAATGCTCAAGTTTTTTCTAACACCCAGGGAACTCTCAAAAATGATGAAAGATGGAAATAGTAAATGTCAGAGGGGTTGTGATTAGGCTTATGAATAAAAACACTGCTGATGAAATTAAGAACTGGTCCAGACAATCTGGAAAGAAATTTGGAATTATGCTAAAAGACTGATGAAATGCCTAAGTCCTTTGACCTAGAGATCTTACTGCTAGGCATATACCCCAGTGAAGTAAAAAACAACAAAAAAAAATGTTTCATATATAACAAAATATTCATAGCAGTATTTTTGGTGGCAAAGAACTGGAAACAAAGTAGATAAGCGCTGACTAAGAAATGGCTAAGTAAATGATGTTACATAAATATAATGAGATACTACTACATTATTAGAAATGACAAGTATGAGGAAATCAAAGAAACACGTGAAGATTTATATGAAAGATGGAGAGTGATATAAACAGAACCAGGGAAACAATATACAGAATGATTACAATGTAAGTAGTAACAATACTAACATGAAATGGAGCTTTGTGTAATTACAGTGAACAAGCTTGGACTCAGAGAACAAATGAGACAAGATATCTTCCTACCTTCAATTCAGAGATAGGGGACTATGGGAGCAGAAAAGTGTATATATAGTTAAACACAATAGATAGATTGGCTTTGCTTAGTTGTTTTTTGTTTTCTTTTTCAAAATCTATTACAATAGAGGGCTCACAATGTCAGGGCAGGGAAGAGACATATTTAAAAATAAATATGATAGAAAAATGAAAGGTATCAATAAATATTTTAAAATAAACAATAAGACATGATGGGTTAAATTTCTCATTGCTGCACTGCAAACTTAAAACAATGTACTTCTGTCTAGCTGCTGACAACCATTGCTATTCTAAATTACAATCATAGGAGGCAAATGTGATATTTTTGGTGAATCTCAAAACTGTAATTGAGGCTATATCCTGTAGTGTTCTAGTCATAATGAAGGAATGTTAGAGCCATAAGGAATCTCAAAGATCATATAATCTAATTTCCTCATTTTATGGGTAAGGAAAGTGATGTCCTAAGAGGTTCAAAGACTTGCAATAGGATATAGGTAATACAGTTATTTAGTGGGAGAAATGGAACTAAAATCCCGCTCTCCTGTCTTCTAGGTCAGTGCTATGATAAAAATAAACTATAAAAGAGAACATATGGGGCCAAAAATATTTTTTAAAGAAAGCAACGGGGGGGCAGCTAGATGGCGCAGTGAGTAGAGCACTGGCTCTGGAGTCAGGAGGACATGAGTTCAAATACTACACTTAACACAAAAACTAGCCGTGTGCCCTTGGGCAAGTCACTTAACCCCAATTGCCCTCCAAAAAGAAAGCAACGCATTAGTTCTGATATCTTAACAAAATTTTGAAATGACAGGATCAAAGATTTAGAGTTATAAATAACCTCAGAGGTCATCTAGTCCAACATCTTTCTTTACTGGTAAGAAAATTGAGGCCTCAAATACAGAAGTGATCATACAGATGGTAGGAGGCATATTCAGGATCTGGCCCTAGTTTCTATGGCTCCAAATGCAGCATTCTTTCCACTATACTCTATGCGGTCTTCCTTATAGCTGAACTAGCTATTCATAAATGATAAAATTGTTTCTCTTCTGTTATGTTGTTTTCCCCCCTCAATATTAATAGATGTTTAGGTCAATTCAAAACAGTAATAGATATTTCGTATCAATTCAACTGGACAGAATGTCAAATGGTAAAAATGTTGCTGATACATATCTAAAAAAGACATAAAAAAATCTTCATTTAAGATAGGTAAAAATAAATAAAAACAAAAAGTTTTATTTATTTATTAATTTTTGCTTTTTGGAGGGGGGAAGGCAGGGCAATTGGGGTTAAGTGACTTGCCCAAGGTCACACAGCTGGTAAGTGTTAAGTGTCTGAAGCCACATTTGAACTCAGGTCCTCCTGACTCCAGGGCTGGTACTCTATTCACTGTGCTACCTAGCCACCCCCAAAAATAAAAAAGTTTTTAGCTGGTAACCATTTGTCCAAACCAAGACAAGTAAAATGTCAACTTGGAAGATTTTATTTTTGTGTAAAGAAATGTAAATGTAAACAACTAACTATAAAAGCTTTTTTTTTCATTATATCATTGACTAAATAACTTTAGGCAAATGATTGATTTCTAATTAAAACCACCAAGTTCCTAGTAGAGAATAATAAAGCTAGAAGAGACCTTGGAAGTCAATCACTCTCATTTTAAAGATGAGGAAACCAAGGCCTAAGAGGTTAAATAATTTGCCCAAGGTTACACAGGTAATAAGCAGTAGGACTAGGATTTAAACCTGGGTTTAATCCTGTGACTCTAAGATGACGGTTTTTCCACTGTACCATGATCCCTTCATAGCAGGGCATTCTTCCACTAAAATCAACTTCGTGCCTCATTCTGGCATGCAAGTGACCCTAAGGTTCTCTAAAGGTATCCCAGTCAGGTATAAGCTAGAAAGGCTTTAAGTATGGTGATTCATGTGTTTGATGAACAGGGATTAGCCTAGTTAAGTTTAGAGAGGCTCAACACTAGGTTGGCCACAGGTTAATAAAAATTTTGGCTCTAGCAACTCATAAGGGTTATCTAATAAAGCATATGGAGGCTGAGACTTGATTCAGTGAATAAACTTTTCCTTCCATTTCCCCATTCCCATAGAAATAAAGTGATATTAAGGAAACAGCTGCACCATGTATAAATACCATGTAAATCTCTGAGATAGATGAACATTTCTATGAATTTCTTTCAGGAGTACCAGGGAGACCCTACTGCACCCCAAAAACAAAATTCCACAATTACAAATGCTTTCTTTTATTTGCCCCCCCCCGACAAGCTCTCTTGTGAAAGGCAACCTCTTAGGACTTATTATTCATTTATGTCTTTCCTGAGCGCAGAGAATGATAAGAAAATATAAGGGTTATCACCATTTAGGAGGGAGAAGGGGAGAAAAAAGTAGGTAGGTGAGAAGGTTCTGAAATCAACCTCTGGCTTCTTAACAATTTTGTCTAGGGTAGGCCATGCAGAGTTGGTTATATTTTACAAACAGATATAATGACTAAAACCTTAATGAAAATTAGACTCAGCTCATAAGCAATAACCTTTTTCATTCTTATTAATCAATCAGCAAGTATTTATTAAGTGCCTCCTATGTGCCAGAACTGGGAATACATAGACAAAAATGAAAAAGTACCTGCCCTCGAGAAATCTAGATTTTATTAGGGGAGACAACATGCACACATATAAGCTCATACAAAATAAATACAAGGCAATTATGGGATGAATTCTGTTATGTGAACTAATATAAATCAAGAAGTGGAGGGGAGATCACGGTTACTTATGGAATTGGACTGACTTGCCTAACAAAGGAAGAAACACTTAAACAGTGATCCATGTGAAGAGAAAGCGAAATAGAAACATAATTTGAGAATATTTTTTCTAAAATGTTATCTGAAAGAGGAGGGATATCTAATATTCAGGGGGAAAAATCATATACTCTTATTTACACACACACACACACACACACACACACACACACACGACGAGAAACAAAATTTTCCTAATTCCTCACCCATATTCCTATTGTTCATTTCTACAGAATCTTTAAAAACCTAATCTATATGAACACTAAGAACATCCTTAATGGAAATATGAAGAGGGAAAAAACAAGTTTTCACAAATGATATCCTTGACTCCTGTCTTACCCCACATATCCAATTAGTTGCCAAATCTTGTTTTTATCTCAATGACACCTATCATATCTGACCCCTTCTTCTCTACTCACACAGCCACAATGTTAGTTTGTGTCCTCATCACCTCTCACTTGGAATTATTTTAATACTCTCCTAATTGGTCTTCCTGCCTTAAACCTTTCTACTCCAGTCAATCTTCCACAGTGCCAATTTAACTATAACACTTCCCTATTCAATAAACTCTCTCTATATTCAACTGTTAAAACCCTTTACATCTTGACCCAAACCAATCTTGCCACCCTCAGTACATACTACTCCCCGTCCTGTACTGTGCAAAATAGCTAAACTGGCCTCCTCTCTGTTCTTTGCATGCAATACTCCATTTCCTGTCCCTCTGTACCTTGTACCAACCATTCCCCATACCTGGAATGCACTATCTTCTCACTTCCACCACACAGAATTCCTTTCTTTTTTCAAGATACAGCTGAAATATTTCTTTCTATGTGAAACCTTTTCTGATTGAAACTCCTATCACCCTTCCTCCCCAACTACCTTGTTTATAACTACTTTGCATTTATCTGTACTTATTTTCTTTATATTTCCTCTGCAGCAATTTATATATGTTGTTGTCTTGCTCATTAATGGCTCCTTAGAAAGTAAACTCCTGGAGAGGAAGGATAGTTAAATTATTTATATTTGTATCCCTAGTACCTGGAAGATAGTAGGGGCTTAATTAAGGTTTGCTGATTAGCTGATAATAACTTACTAAAATTCTCCTCTTCACACAATCCCTTATTATCATCCTTGATGACTTTAATATCCTTGTCAAAAATTATTTCAGGATCCTTATTTCACAATTCATTCATTTCAACTACAATGACCTTCATCTCTACTCAACTTCAGCTACCCATTTGCATGGCTAAGATCCTCAAATTCTGAAATTACCCCTCCTAAATACAACCACTTATCCCATACAGACTCCTACTTCTCTGAGAAGTTCATGAACTTTTTAGACTTCTCATTCTCTTGGTCTCAAAACAACTTTTTTCACTCATACTTATGAAACCCTACCCACCCTTCACAGGAGTGAAAGAGGAAAAACAGGTGAAGATACAGAGAAGGCTGAAATTTAGCAGTCATCGTCATAATTTTGCATATATATGGAAGTGGCAGAGTTTAAGAATGATACGAATTTCTCCAATTATTTAGGTCTGTCTTCATTTCCATAAACAATGTTTTGCAGCTGAATCCATACAGTTCTTAGGTATATCTTAGTAAGCAGACTCCCAAGTATTTCATACATTTCACAGTTATTTTAGATGGAATTTCTTTTTCTCTCTTTTCCTGCTAGGTTTTATTGATACTGTATAGAAATGCTTGTGCTTTGTGGTTTATCTCATACCCTACAATTTTGCTACAATTATTAGTTTGACTTTCTAGGGTTCTCCAAGTACACCATCATATCACCTGAATAAAGTGATAACTTTGTTTCTTCTTTACCTGGGATTACTTCCTCCATTTCTTTTTTTCGTCATTCTTATTTCTAGCACTTCTAGCACTGGGTCAAATAGAAGTGGCAGCAATGGACATAACTGTTTCACTTCTGTTCTTACTGGAAAGAACTCTTATGAAATTCCCGTTACATATTATATTGGTGCTGTGTGTGTGTGTGTGTGTGTGTGTGTGTCTTCATGACTTTGGGCAAGTCACTAAACCTGTTCATTTCATTTTCTCATCCGTAAAATAAGCTAGAGAAGGAAATGATAAACTACTCCAGCTATTTTTGCCCAAAAAACTCCAAATGGAGTCATGAAGAGTTGAAGATGACTGAAACAACTGAACAACAACCACACACATTATAATAAAGAAAATACCATTTATTACTACATTTTACAGTGTTTCTTTTTATAGAAATATGTTGTATTATTTCTAGAAGAGGACAATCAGTCTGGTAAATCCAGGCCTTGGGTCCATGTTATATGAAGGCAGAAGGATTTAAGGACATTTATCCTGTAGAAGAGAAAACTAAGGGAGATAGGATAGCTGTCTTCATATATTTAAAGAGCTGTAACACAGAAGAGAATTAGACTGATTGGGAGCAAACTTAGTTTCCCCTTACATTAAGTTTAGCCCATGAGAGATGCCCACATGTGAAATGGAATACTTCAGAAGATGATAGGTTCCTCCTCATTCAAAGTATTTGAGCAGAGACTGGACAGCTACTTCTCAGGGATGTTAGTTTCCTAACTTCTTTTAAGTCTCAACTAAAAACCCTTGTTTTACTGAAAGCTTTTTCCTCAACCCTTCTTAATTCTAATCCTGTATACAGTTTGCTTTGTGTGTGTGTGTGTGTGTGTGTGTGTGTGTGTATTGGTTTGCATGTTATCTCTCCCATTAAATTGAAAGCTCTCTGAGGGCAGAGACTATTTTTTGCCTCTTTTTAAATTCTTAGTGCTTGACCCAGTGCCTGGTATTTAGTAGATGCTTACTAAATACTTATTTATTGACTGATTATTGATATTATAGTGGTGATTCTTGTTCAAATATGGGTTGGACTATAAGACCTCTGAGGTCCCTGTTAAATTTTGGATTCTGTGTTTCTGTGAAAAAAAGCTTGAATTTAGGGTGGTGATAGTGGTAACAGGGAATGGCTATGAAAACATACTTATTCTTGCTTCTGTTCCCACTTAATTGATCTATTATTTTAATCTAATTTGAATATCCAACTTCCTCTTTTTCCTCATCTCTACTGACACAGTAACTGTCTTTTTCAAGCCCTCTGATTTGATTAGTTAAGCTTTCAATTTTCCTGTTGCAGTTATTGATTCCACTGTCTAGCTCCTTCTGTTATTTATGAATAGGTTCTCTTGACTTTTTGGCCAAAGCTTGCTAAACATTCATGACATTATTAGCACACACACACACACACACCATGCAGCCTGAGGGAATAAAGGACCAACTGCCATGACTGATATATTTGGCTGAAAAAATAGTTCTGCAAGATCAAAATTAAGATAAAATTTATTAAGGATATGTATAAAGTTCTATAGTTAAGTTCGTGCAGTTCACAAGAGCAAAAAATATACTTGAAGAGGGAATCTAGAAAGAATTACTAAGAACTATGAAATCTTGGGCAAGATTTGTCCTTAAGGGAATAGATAGTATTTACAGCATTGCCAGCAATAGAAAGCAATGTGTTCAGAAGAGAAAGGCAGATTTGGTAAGCAAATAGCTAGTGAAGAAGATGGTGTCTGAACAGATTTGAGGTTGCTGAACTGCACCTTCAACTATATGAGTAACAGGCTCCAGGCCAGGGATAAAATATACCTTCAGAATAATATACTTCTATTAATCTAGCCTAAGATCATATTAGTTTTTTTGAGTTAATGCTGATTCATATTGAGCCTATAGTTCCCGAAAATCCTCAGGGTTTTTTTTCCCTTTTAATGTGAACTAGTTCCTGTTAACATCTCTCCCATGTTTTCCCATGAATTTGATTTTTTTTTTCATAGAATACCAATTAAAAGGAACCTAACAGGCCAGCTATGCTATCCTGAGCAACAACTCTTTTACAACATACCCAAGTGATGATCTAATCTTTGCCTGGGGGTCTTTAATGAGTAAGAATGCCTTATTTCCCAAGATACCCCATTCCATTTTTGAATTACTCAAAAGGGTTTTTTCTTTATTTCAGGTATAAATTTTCCTAATATAGACAGTAAGCACTGTCTATAAAAGTTAGCTATTATTTATGATAATTTCATCTTCCAGTTGATGGAGGAAGTAACAAGAGGAGCGACTACTCTGAATATGATCCTCACCAACAAGGAGAAACTAGTTGAAGTAGAAATGATCAGAAGCATGGGGTGAGGGGGTGGGGCAGGTGGGAAGTGATGACATCCTAGAATCTGAGGTCACAAAAGGAGAAGAAAACAACACACAGACTTACATATCCCCTCTATTTTGGGAGAGTAGATTTAAAGGTATTCAGAGAAAAGACAAATGGGCTCTATGGTCTAAAATTCACAGGGGAGGTCAATCCAAGAGGGATGAGAAGCTCTGAAAAAACAAAATACAGCAAACGGTTAAAAAAAACCAAAACAATGTTTTTATGAGAAAGAAAAAAGGAAGCTGTATAAAGAGACCAATATAGATGCAATGGTGCTCATTAACCAAATTAAAATCTTAAGATGTGTAGAGAAGATGGAAAAGTAAGTAATGAAAAATCTGAAAAAGATCTGGAGTTCTCAGTGGATTTAAAGTCCAATGAGTAAAACATCTGTCCTGGCAGCCAAAAAAGTAACTGTAATCTTAGGCTGCAATAACATCCATTCATTTGAAATATTTATTAAACACCTACTACATTCGAAACACTGTGCTAGTTGGAGGAGTTGGGATGGGAAAAGAACAAAAGAGTACTCTAGAGCTTAGAAGGGAACTAGGAAATTTATTAGATAGAGATGAATCCATAGTATTACAGCTAAGGGAGGGGAGAGTATCTTTGTACTCTCCTCTGGTGGGACTTCAGACAGAATATTGTGTTCAATTCTGGAAGACCCATTTTAAATTGCAGAGCATGCAGAGGAAGGCAATCAAAACAATGAAGGACCTTGAGGTCATGCCATATGTGGGTCACCTGAAATAACTAGGGATATTTAACCTGAGTAAAAGAACATTTTGGAAGACACGATGGCTGTCTTCAAGTATTTAAAAGGTTGTCTTATGAAAGTGGGATTAAATTCGTGCTGCTTGAGCTGAAATGGAAGGAAGAGCAATAGGAAATATAAGTAGAGATTGGAAAAAAGTTGATTTAGGTTTGATATAAAGAAAAAAACACACCTTTTAATCAGAGCTATCCAAAAGTGTGATGGTATACATTAGGATGTAGTAGGGTCTCCCTTATTAGAGGGCCTCAGCTAAAGGCTGGATAGTTACTTGAGTATGTTGTAAGGAGGAACTGTTGCTCTGGCTGGACTAGATGGCCTCTTAGGTCTCTCTGAATTCTAAAATTCTATAGAATGGGAGAAATGTGAACATGATACATACCTACATAAATATATATTTGCAGGGGTAGTGGTGGTGGTATGTGGTGTGATGGAGAGAGTACTGGACTTAAGAGTCAGAAAAGACTTGAGGGTTTGACCTCATTTCCTTACTAGCTGTGTAACCCTGGATAGGTCATATAACCTCTCTCTGCCTCAATTTCCTCATCTATGAAATAAGAAATAACAACAGCACCTACTTCCCAGGGTTTTTGTATCAAATGAGATATTTATAAAGTGCTTTGCAAACCATAAACCATTATATTAATGATAGTTATTATTACATAGTTCACAGGAAAAATACCTGAGGATTTTCTGGGAATAAGAGTTCCATATGAATCAACAGTGACTCAATAAAGCGATGTGATCATCGGCTGTATTAATAGAAGCATTCTGTCCAGAAAGAGAGAGGTTACAGTGCCACTATATTTTGCTTTGGAATGTTCGGTTATGGATGACACAGCTTAGAAAGGACACTGACACACTGGAGTGTGGCCAAATGAGAATGGCCAAACAGTGAAGGGGCCAAAACAATGCTATAGAAGGACAAGAAGGAACTGGGGAAGTTTAACTTGGAGAAAAGAAATCTTGGGGTGGTGGTGGGAATGGATGTGGAGAATATTAAGGCTGAGAACTGGAAACTAAAATGGAGATAATCTCCAACCCCCTCCCCAGCCCTTAAAGAACTTGAGGCAAGAGATATAGAGACTCGCCAAAGATTACACAGAGCTGTCCCCAGGTTCTCTGGCTCCAAAATCACTCTTTCTACCCACACTACCTGGCTTCAGGAGAGCCATCTTCAAATATCTGAAGGACTGTCATGTGGAAGAGGAATTAGGTCTTATTTTATCTGGCCCTGGAAGAACTAGGAAGATGAACAGAAGTTGTAGAGAAGTAAACTCCAGTTCTAAATAAAGACCTGTCTGCTGACTTCTATAGAGATTGACAAGGAAAAGGAAGCACCAAAGATGACTTTGAGATTTCCAACTTAAAGATTTAATTGACAGTACTACTATTAACAACAATAGGAAATGTAGGATGGGAGTCAGTTTGGGGCAAAGGATAATGAGGGTGAGGAGAAGGCAGGATGTTTAACTAGAAATGTCTAGCAGGCAGATGTATCTTTAGGCCTGCAGTTCATGAAAGGTAAAGGCTAGGCATCATGATATGGGAGCTGTTCAAATAGAGTGACAGATGAAGTAAAGAAACACTCTAAGAGACCAAATATAGAGAGAGGAAGGAGTGCTCCAGTCTCCCAAATTCCAAATTTCTTGCTGGAAGTCCCTATCTAAATGACCTAACAATTTCACAAAACACAAAATATTATAAAACTGAATTTAACTAATAGTAATAGCTAATATTTTATATAGTGCTTACTATGTGCTAAGCACTTTACAATTATTATCTTATTTGATCCTCACTCACAACCCCAGGAGGTAGGTGCCATTATTATCAAGATTTTAGAGGTGAGGAAAATGAGGCAAACAGTAGTTAAGTGACTTGCCCAGGGTCACACAGCTAGTGAGTGTCTAAGACCATATTTGAATTCAGGTCTTCCTGACTCCAGGCCTGGTGCTCTATCTACTGCACCACCTAGCTGCCCTACCTAAGAAGCAATGGGCTAGAGTAGAAAAAGCCCTAGGGACCAGTAAAAAAACACCTCAGTTTCAATTTCCTAGTGTTGCTACTTACTATTTCACTTAAGTTCTATGACTTCTGCATGTCAATCTATAAATGAGAGGGCTAGCCGAGATGGTCTCTCAAGTCCTTTCAACTCTAAATATTATGACTATCTGCTAGGCATAGTGATATATTCTAAGCTATAGTGGGCTAAGTTGATTGGGTGTCCACATGAAGTTCAGCAACAAATAGTGATAAGCCCATGGGATTGTGGAGCCACCAGGCAAACTAAGGAAGGGTGAACTGGCACTGGTCAAAGTTCCCATGATGATCAACAGAAATGAAGAGAGAATATAGAGATGAGAGAGAGAGAGAGAGAGAGAGAGAGAGAGAGAGAGAGAGAGAGAGAGAGAGAGAGACTGTTATTATAGTGGAAAACCCTATTCTTCTAGAGCTGGAAAGGAATACAACTCTCAGGATCTTTATTGACTTCGACCTTTTTGCAAGACAGCCAATCCAAACTCTGCCAGAGAGACTGTTACACCAAGTATCAGAATCAACTGTAGATTATAAGAAGACACAGATATTGTCAGGCATTTGCAACTAGGAATATAAGATCACAGATTTAGAACCAGAAGTGCTAATCCACTCTCCACTTTATAAATGAAGAAACTAAGGCCCCAAGAAGTTACTTAACTCTCTCAAAGTCACAGCCAACTGAAGGAATGGCACCAGGCCAGTTAGACAGAGTCAGGAAACCTACAAGAGTAGAGGGAAAGGCCACGATTAGAGATGTACTATTGACAGGGAGGAAAGGATACTGAGGTAGCTTGTTTTCTAGGCCTTAGCTGTCTTTATCCTGCAAATAGCTTGCTGAGTAGTATGTACAAGGTCAGGGTACATAGAAGGGTTTTTTGGTTTACTTTGGTTTGGCTTTAGCAGATGCAGCTCCTTAAACCTTTATATGTAAAAAAGGAGTTACTGACACACCTTTTGAAACCTTTTTGAATTAAAAAAAAGGCTAAATAACAAAATAAGAATATTAGCTTTTCTAGGATCCTGGAACATTTTTCTCATTATAAGGATGGTCAGTGCCACTATTTAAAGAGATATCTTTATAGTTTCAATAATCATCATCATGTAACACAAATAATCACATTAGCATAACAACAGTGGGAAATCAGCAACTTTTTCATAAAGTCAGGTATACCTTTGAAATCAAAGTATGCTGCCCACAAATGAATTTAAATACCGTTCATCCATCTACTATGTCCTCTACTGAAAAATTCCTTGAATTCATGAAAAAAGTCAAGTCAAAGAATATAAAGGGTCACCAAAGTTTAAATCCAATATTAATGTTTCTAACTAATGCTACTACTGGATAGAGAGACAATTTTGCTATTTAATGTTTTCCAAAAGGGAAGAATTCCTTAATGGTTATATAAGTGGAATATGAGACTATTTTTCCTTCTGCAATGTACAGGATCTTCTGATCTTTGCATATGATAAAGTACAAATTTCCAACATTTCTTAGAATGTATTGAGTGGCATTTCCCATTGATTTTCAATTCCATCATAATTAAACTATCCAGATCCAATGGGCAAGCACCTTTTTTTGGGGGGGGAGGCACATAATGAAATCTACAAGGCTTTTTATATTTGTAGTAATGAGGTAAGTTAGGGAGATAGAAAGCAAAAAGAGATAACTGTCCCACTGAGAAATTCTATATTACACAGGGCATGCATAATAATCAGAAGGCAATTGTTAAAACATACCAAGTCCTTGAAATTCATCATAAGTTCTCTCAAGAGAACAACCACATGCAGATGAAGAGGATGCTAAAGAACAAAACGCTAGCCTCTGGGTGTGTTAAAAATTGAATATTAATATCTAGGTGGGATAGTGGCTTCTATTACAGAAATAAAATTTATTAATAAATTTTATTAATAAAATTTAATTTCTAAGATTCACGTGAACATTATCATGGAGGCTCAGACACAATATACTAAACTGCACATGAACCATAGTATATATGAAGATACAGGAATCATAGAAATCACACAGAATTTGAAAGCTGAAAATGACTTCAGCAGCTATCTAGTCTGTATACGAAAGGAAGCCTCTTACGTTACATGTGGGCATCCAACCTCTGCTTGAAGACCTCTAAGAAGGAGGAACCTACCACTTCTCATTCCACAATTGATAGGATGTTATTCCTTCCATCGAGGCTATTTTGGCCTTTTTGTAGCTTCCACTCATTGATCCTAGTTCTGCTTATTGGATCTAAGCAAAACAAGTGTAATCCAAGCCTTCCATGGGATCATCCCTCAAGTAGCTGAATATAGAGCTATCACATTCCCTTCTGATTCTTTACTTCTCCAGTCTAAACTATATTAAACTGAACTTAGTTTCTTACTGATAGTAACTATGGGATCCTCCCTCTCACATGTATGGAGAAGGTATAAGTAAAACCAAATGAGTACCAAATCGCCAAATATCATCAAATCAATGGATAAATCTAACTAGTATTGGAGGGCAGCAATACTCTCCATCAGCAACAATAACTGTTTCAATACCTTTCCAACTGAAAAGATGGTCAACAAGTGTAACAGGGAAACAACTTTCCTGCTGGTCTCCCAGCTATCTAAGTTTAAATTTTCTGTGCTTTTATTCAATATTTAGATTTTCACACTTAAGGACTGGAGTGTTTTTCTTTCAGGAATGAAAAGCTGGGAATAAGCCTCAGCCTACTCCAAATGGACAATTGCCCACTGTCACACTTTTTTTTATTCCCTTCTCACTGCACTATAAAAATCAAAACAAGGAGTTTATATGTGTTTGTATTCAAATATGGTCTCTAAATGGAAGCAATCTAGGTGGACAGAGAGCCAGGCAACTTCACAATCCAAAACACATGGGTCCAAGTCCTTCTTTGGACATACTGGTTGTGTGAACCTAGGCAAGTCACTGAATCTCTCAGTGGCTGAGGAAGTTCTCCAAAATTTTAATTTTAGAAGGCACCAATCTGCATTGGTGGAGGGAATTTCCTCACAGGAAATTACACCAATGAAATCACAGATGTCCAAAAAAATCCCCCCAAATCCTGTATTTTTCTATAACAGCTAACAGAAATGGTCTGATTGTTGCATTTAAGAAAGCAAGAAACACTTTATGAAGACTAATTATTTTTGCACATATTAAAGCATTCACTGACTTTGCCACCAGAGTTAGGTCAGATGAGGTTTGTTTTTTTCCCCAGGTTTGTTTGCAAATCCTTCAAGATTATCATGAACAAGCTCAAATTCTACAGCAATGGAATGTGTTATTAGAAACCCTCCAACTGATAAAGCTCCCAATCTTACTGAAGTTACATCTATTCAAACTTCTGCTTAAAAGGTAAGGAAATGTTACTTGACCCCCTGTTTTAAAGAAGTTCAGCAAAAATTTCTGAAAGTGATAAATTTTGGTCACATATAAAGTCAAAGCAAGCACAGTTCACACCCACCTAACCCTAATGTTAGGGAATGGAGCATTTGGATTAAATATATATCCTGATACCATACATTGTATATAAATGAAACCAAAGAATTAGAACATGGAATTTATAATTTGGCTAGTTCAAAAAGCTCATTTGTAAGTTTAAGGATTGTGTCTATAAAATCCGGAGTTATAGAATTACTGTTACATTCTAGAGCTGTCCAGAAAGGCCTATACTTAAACGGTTCCCTGTGAAAAACTCTCTTCTCTGAAGCAAATTATATCTCTGGGTCACACAGTCATCATCAGAGGCAGGACTTGAAGCTAAGTCTTCCTAACACAAAGCCCAGAATTCTAACCACTACACCACAGGTCTATCACATAGATGAAACAATAGAAAATGATACTTTTCTGGAGCAATTGTCTTATTTTAAACATATCCAACTATAATGTTTCCTGAAGGCAATAAGCAAGATACAGTGGGAAGTGTGCTGGGTTTAGTCATTCAGTCAACTCAAGTGGACCCAAGTTGAAATCCTTACCCTGCCTATTACTTCCTAGGTGACCTCAGGTGATACACTCCCACTCTTAGAGCCCCCTACCTTCCTCATCTGTAAAATGAGGGGACTGTACTAGATGACCTGCATGGCCCATCACTAAATATATGATCATAAGTTGTAATACTAGTGAATAAGCAAAACTGAAAGCTCTTACGGCGATTATCAAGGGGACTTCTGGGAAATCATAAGTACTTTAGAGACACATGAAACTTGCTCCCAATCCCAATTTCTTTCACCTCAAAACCTGCTTATGGCTTCCCATGTCCTCACCTCAGGTATAATAGTAGTTTTTTAACTAGTCTCTTAATTGAAAGTCAGGCTGGGGTTTTTCTTAAATTTTGTTTTTTCACATGTGTCACAGGGCTTTTTGTTTGTTTTTTAAACAAAGCTCAAAACCTTGCAGAAGACTGCTCTCCAGGAAATTTCTTGATGAGAAGAGCTGGAAAGCCCGGTTGTTACAGGTGTGGCATTGGGGTTTGCAACATTCCATTTAGCCTCACCTGACCAGATCTGGTATCAACTAGTTGTTATAGGAAGCAGCCGTGCATACCTGGGACTATAGCCCAGGAGGCTGGTGTAATACTTAATCAGTATCTGACCACCCCCCAGGATCACCATTTGGAAGGGTTTGCACGATGTCACATGCAGGCAAAGAAAAGAGAACTGGTCAAAATCTGAATGAAAGAAAACCATCTAACTGCATCATCTAATGCTGTTCTGCCAGATGTGAACAGTTAGTTTCTTTGGAATGGAGTTCCTCCAACTGGTGGTCATGCCTATTTCTTCAGGTGTGGCCAAGACAGAGGTTTCTCAGACCCTCTCCTCCCAGACAGGTGTTCTAGTGTAAGAAGGATGGAAAGCTTCTGCCTAAAGCTTCCATTTCTTTTCTTAGAGCTGGAATTTAATTTTAAGCCCTCCCAAAGCAAACTTGGCTGCCACCCCATGGGTGTGCCTCATATGCAGTTTGGCGATGGCCCAGAGTGAAGCCCCAGTTATAAGTAAGAACATAGCTTGCCCATAGAATTCCAAAAGGGTTTGTACAAATACCCACTGTGCCTAGTGCTGCATCTGGTTCCTCAAAATATTTTTATTTGAAGGGAGTTAGGACAATAATATTCCCTTTGTCTTGCTTCTATGCACTTAGGGAACACTGACAGAGGGTTCTACATCCAAGTGATTGTACACCAAATATTGAGGAGACAAAAAAGTTTCCTGAATCTATAATTAAATGGATCTCTGAACCTTGTGGTAACCCTTATCCTATTTTAAAAGGTCTGACAAACAGGAAGAATTCAGAGAACCTAGGGAAGAACTATATGAAGTGATGCATAACAAAATAAGCAGAACCAGAGGGAAATATTTATGGGATAACTGCAAGGAAAACAGCACTGAAAAAGTTCAGAACTGATCAGTGCAGTGTTCAATGATGACTTCAGAGAGTGGGGATGAAGCACTGCATAAAGAGATGGTGGACAACAGGTGCAGAATGAGATCTTCATTTTCATGTATAGTTAATATACTGTTTGGCTTTGTTTGACTTTATTTGTACAAGACAGCTGGAGTCAAGAGAACCTGAGTTCAATTCCGGCCTCAGACGCTTAACACTTACTAGCTGTGTGACCTTGGGCAAGTCACTTAACCCCAATTGCTCTACCTTCCCCCCTCTAAAAAGCCAAAAAACAAAAAGTGTGCTATTTTCTCAATAGAATGTAAGCTCCCCACTGCCTTCCACAAAGAAGCACTTAAATGCTTGTTGATTGATTTATTGACTTCATACTCTCCAATCAGGTATATCTGCCCCCACATTTATAGGGAAGTTTTCTACTCTTTACCAGAAGGAGTGAGGAGGCATAGTCATCACCGGTTTGTTGCCCTTATAAACTACCCAGTGACCTGGCATCATAAGAATTTACAGAATTCATTCTGTCCTAGCAATACCTTTGCTTACATTTTACCCTGAGGCCAAAAGGGCACTTTCTCCAGGAGCAGAAGCTGCTCAGTTCTCTGGAGTACTTACTCTTTGTTCACCAGTCCTTCTTTCACCCCACCCCCACCATCTGAGGCCCATCTAGGACACACAGAAACCCAGAGGTCATAGTGCTGCATTCTTTCAGATGCATGCCAGGGCTCCTGGTGGGGGGTAAGGGTGGAGAGGAGGAAGCTCAGTGGAGGCTTATTCTGTCTGCTATGGCCAGCACTCCTTGTGCCCTTGTGCCCTTGATCAGTACTGGAAAAGCAAGAAAAATCTCAGGAGTTCCTTTTTGAAAAACACACAGATAGGAGCTTGCACATTCACAGAAGTTGCAGCTTCTTACTTCCCTGGGTCAGCTACCCCATCTACAAAATGAGGGCATTAGACTAACTATAGTCCCTTCTAGCTTCAAAATTCTGTGAGTCTATGACCACTTCTCTTTAAGGTCTTATGTGCCTACAAATCTTAACAAGTGTTTCCCACTACTGTCTCTTAGAAGGCAACAGAACATAACCAACCTCAAAAACAACTTTTTCTCTAATTCTGTCTCAGAGTCTCTCTCCTTTAGTGTTTCTCATTACTTCTCTGTGGTTACACCTGAAGGGTCTTTCCCATTTCTTTATCTCATAGACACTGGGTCTTGGGTTTAGACTCAGATGGAGGTCAGCATTCACAATGACCTCAGACCTTGTTCTTATATCAACCTCCTGTCTCCTCTACTTGGCAGTTCCTTGCAGTTTTTAAAAATACATTTTGTTAACTTTTGTTTTTACATTAACTACATTTCCCAGTGCATGCCCTCATCCCCCAAGTCATCCTTTATAATAAAGGATAAAAAGGGGACAAAAACAATTCAACAAAACTGATAAAGAGATCAAAAAAGTACATTAAAGAGTACAAAAAACTACATATACACAAAAAGGGATCCAAAAACTACAATGCAATGAACAAATTCCAAGTTCTGGGGTCTCATATTACTGAAGGGTAAAAGGCAGTGGGGTGCAGTGCAAAAGTACTAGATTTGGAGTCCGAGATGAGCCAAGTGCTAATCCCAACTATCCTACTTACTGTAACCTGGGTGACTCTGAACAAGTCACTTACTCCACTAAAGGACTCGTCTGTAAAATGAAAAGAAGTAGGACTAAATGACCTTTAAGATCCCTTTCCAGGATTTATGATCTTATGAAGGTTGTGTTTTAAATACAGGGTAACAACATGAAACATGCGGTGCTTCTTTCTGCATGTCCATCTACCTTAGTCCTGACCTAGAGTGTGGATCTGGGATCACTAATGGACTCACCCTCATTGCCTAATCCCCTGAACACAGCAGCACTCTACTAGAACCCAGAAGAAAAGAAAGGGTGGCAACTGTGACAGTGTATGGGAGGGTGGGCAGACATGACATCAAAAGGGTAACTTAAAAGTTAGCTAGTAACCCCCCCACACCTGAAAGCTGAGGGGTGAGTTCAATGACCAGCCAGTCTACCCATCCCTCTGACACTCTGAATCCAAGGAAAACAAGAAAGGAAAAGGCAATTATTAGCAATAACAGGGGTCACAGAATAGAGGGGAATGGTCATTTGCTTATAAACTTTGTATAAATCAGGGACTGTCTCTATAATAAAATATATGGAAAACCACTGAGCTATCCTCAAAGATATGAAATCAATCTCATTTCTTCAAAAGTGCCTTTAAAAAAAACCATTATTTTTTTTTATCTTGGAAAATCTTTACTAACAGGAGAGTGATCCCAAAATAAGCAGTACATCTATGGGACAGATGACAAAAATGACTATGTAAGAGATGCCTCGGTAAAGTTCTATCCATTCTAAGCAATTACTTCTATTGAAAAATACAAAAACTTTGTAACCACCAATTACTATCCCTAGGAAACTATGCCAGTAATTCAATATTGAATGCTCCTTTTGCTTAATAAGGCTGAAATACCAGCCTATAGAACAAGTCTTCTGTGTAGTGAATTATCTGAAACTAAATAGAACTTGTATTCTGTTACCTGCCCCCCAGATATATAATATGTGTTATTAAAAAAAATCATTCAATACACTGTTTGGTAAAGACGAGTCACTCATTTGACCTTCATTCTTGTTTTTCTTGCACTATCAGAGATTATGACTACAAAAATCAAACACTTTAAACATCTCAGCCATTAAAATGACACAGAGTTTTGAACTTTAACAGAAAGTATTCAATGGTCCATCAAAAATGTGACCTAGGACAGTTCCTTCTTTTACAAAATTTGGCCCTCAAATGGACTAAGTAAGGAAAATATGAAAGAAAGCAAAGACTATCCAAATTCTCCTGTCTTTTGTGACGATGGATTCTGTACCCCACTTTGTAAAATAACCACATCACATAGTTTTAATCCAATTATATTTATTTAAATAGGGGGAAAAAGGTTGTTGGTTTAAAAAATATTCTGGAACAAAATCAGGTACCTAGGAGAGAAAAAGAAAAACAAATTAGAAGATAACAGCAAACCATAGAGAAGGCAACACAATCGATAAGGCAAACTAACATAAGGTTCCTTCCAATTGAGCTATTACACAACAAAATAATTGTACTGAAAATTTCAATCCTGTTACAGAAACATTTTGGGGGCCCTAAAGGCATCTTCATAACGAAATGGAGTACTTACATCATTGGGAAGGAAAAAGGGCCATAAAACCCAGATGTAGTTGTCCTTGTATCACCTTTGTCAAATTTCTGAGAGAGGAAACTGCTAGTTCTCAGGCTCTAAAGATTACAGCCCCTACTGAGAAAGCACAGGGACAGAAATAGAGCCTTTAGTCTCAGTTTACAAAATAAAATAATACCACAATGAACTTTTAAATGTACATCCTTAAACAATGACTTACCTCCTCCTCAGCTGAAGCTGAAGTTCTCATCCAGAGTAAGACCCATGCACCCAAGATGAACAGCAGCACCTTCTCCCCCACCATTTCATCAGGATCAGTATAGGAGACACAGCTTTCCTCTCAAAACTGGTACTGAACATCTCTGCAGCTCTCGAATTCAATGACTGACAAGATCAGAGATCAAGGTGCTTTAAGTAAAGCCTGTCTAGATGTAGGGGAATGGACCCCTCAAGTCAATCCTGCAGTGTGAGTCTAAGAGGAATGCAATCCCATTCACTGATTCACTTAACAAACATTTTGAGGGGACCTACTATGTGCAAGACATTGGGATAGGCATTTGGAGCTGTACAAAAGACATGAACACATCCTGGAATAATCAACTAAAATGCACCTATTTTTTACCCCACCACTCCCACCCTAAAAAATATAAAGTAAGATGCATACTGAATACATGAAGAAGTAACAAAAATCCAACTATAATAACTATTTCCAGAGTGTTTAACATATTCCAATAACATGGACAACAAATCATGGCATAATAGAGCTGGAAGAGAGTATATTAGAAATTATCTAGTTCAACCCCCTCATTTTACAGAAGGAGGCATGGAAGCCCAGAGAGCTATGATGATTTGGATCACTACAGCTGGCAAAGATCACTACTTGGTAGCACTGCAGCTACCAAGACACACAACTAACAAATGGCAGAATGGTTTCTTGAATTGAGGTTTCCTGACTCCAAAGTCTGGATTCTTTCTCTTCCTCTTTAAAAAAAAATTATATTGATGCCTTTTGTTTTGATGTGACACTTGTTTCTGAAGAGTCTTTATTTCCAACCTAGTAAATCTTTCCCTTGTAAAAAGTTAAAGAAAACCAATGACAATCTAGTAAGGAAAGATACACAATATTTTCCATCCACAATCCTTAACTCTAGGAAAAGGGAGAAAGTGAATTTCCTCATCTCATCTCCAAGGTCATATTCGTTTATTATAATTATAGTGTCTGGCTTCATTTTGGTGGGGTTTTTTTTCCATTTACATTACTGAGATTATCGTGTATTTTATCTTCCTTATTCTTCTTACTTCACTCTGTATCAGTTCACATAAGTCTTCCCTTGTGCTTCTCTGAATTTCCAGGAATATTTTTCAACTACTTTCCTAAACCAAATTACCTAATAAAGTTGAATATTTAATACGGATACATGAATTATTCAAATGAAAACAGGATTTGTGGCTAAGAACTATACATTAAAAACACTGCTGATTCATTAGATAAGAAATTCATTATATAAGAAATAATAATGGTACTAACCACACAGTGATCCATATTTTGGGACATACACATTTTTCCCCTGAGTACATCTGATGTTCATCTTCTTGCATATAATACTCTAAAGTTTAACGCTGTCTAATATATTTGTGTTGTTCATGAACACACACACACACACACACACTCACTGTAAATCCTCTAGGATATTTTTCTATTTGAAGCGTAGTCACTCTCCCTATCTGACAATCTTGCACAGATGTACTCTGAGAGTTAGTATGAACAACTTGAATGAAAAGTGTTGGTGAACTATGATGCTAAGACCAAGGCTACTAGTCTCAATCCCCATTGGATGTGAACAGCGCTGGGTTCACAGATATTGATCAAGAGTTAGATGACAAAAGCCTACATGTGAATCCTGTTCTTACTGAAGCAGAAATAATATGCTTTCTAAAATGACCTCACAATATACATATGAAACAGATAATGAGCAGGCTCACACTCTTGTCTGATTGCTATTGTTGATAATGATACATACCTGAAGAAACACATGCAGAGACATGAGGTTATATCAAAACTATTTCAAAAAAAGGCTATGTGCCTCACATTTCTCAAGAGTCCTTCTTCCAAATAGTTTGCTATCACATCAGGGTTCTGGTTTGCTTTTTTTTTTTTTTAAATCAAACCTCAAAACAGAACCATGAAGTTATATTATTAGTTAAGAGCTGGGAATAGGAACAAAAAATCAAAGTGTGACAGCTAATATACTATCACAAGATGAAAGTTTTAATTAGAAAATTAAATGTTTAAGAAATTTCAATAACTTTAAATTTTACTCAATCAGCAAGCATTTATCCAGCTCTTACTATATACCAGTATTATGCCAGGCACTGGCTCTATAAAGACATGTAGACAGTGGCATTTGAACTGAGCATTGGAAGAAAGCTAGGGATATTATCCCTAACTCTATGTTTATTGTAGTGATTACTCTTAATTGTCAAAAATCTTCAAATTTTGCTAATTTACTCAAAATTAATAATAACATAATACCCTCACATTCACAAATAAAGAAATTTTCAAGTGTGCCACTCTCCCAACTGATGGTGAACTGATGCTAAGTTGGTTAGGTTCCATGCCTACATAACTCAAGAAAGGAAAATATTCATATCATAGTAATAAAACTACTTGACATAATCAGCCCTGAGACACAACACCAAACTTAAATAAATTCAATGTAAAGATAGGCTAAAATCAGGCAAACATCAACCTAAATTTAAAATTAGATTATTCACATTTAATTACATTTGAAAATTCTGCTTTAAACCTCATAGAATATACATAGATATAATTCTGATTATTATTAATACTCAATGTTACTGTTGCAAAAATATGGATTTTAACCTAGAATAATGTGGTATGAAACATAGAAACACTATTCTTAGATATTCTTTCCTCCCTGGGCTTTTTTGACATTGCTTTCTTTTGTTCTCCTTCTAAGTGCTCTGTCCACTCCTTAGTCTCCTTTACTAGACCACCATTTATGGCCCACCCCTCAAAATATAGATGCTCTGCCCTGGGCCCTCTTTCTCAGTGATCTTTTCGGCTCCTATGGATTAACTATCCTTTTTATTCAGATGACTACCAAATCTGTATCTCTATCCTTAGTTTCTCTCTGAAATCTAGTCCCTGCGTTACTAATTCCTCTCAGACATCCAAATGGATGTCCCAGACGCATTTCTGACTCAACTTGTCAATATCTTTTCCCTCAAACGTTCCCCTCTTCTGAACTTACCTATTTCTGCTGATCCTTTCAGTCACATAGCTTCTCAAACTCAGTCAACTTTAATTCCCCAGTCTGCTGCCCCCAGTCTCCAATCAGCTGCCATGTCTAGTATATTCCACCTCTACAATATCCTTAGAATTCTTTCCCTACTCTTCTCTCACAAAGCTACAACCCCCATTCCAGCCCTTATTACCTCTTGCCTGTGGTTACTGCAATAGCCTCTTAATTAGTCTCCTTGTTTTCAGTTTCCCTTCTTTCCAATTCATGCCCCCAATAAAAAAGCTGCCCCCCCCAATCGATATTCCTAAAGCAGTCTTCTGCTCAAAAATCTCTAGAGGATCAACATTGCCTTTAGGATAATACATAAACTCTATCTGGTATTTAAAGATCACTACCACATAGGGCTGCATACTAGTAGTCTTTTTGACATGTACTTTTTGTTCCAGTCAAAGTGGCCCACTTGCTGCTCCCTCTATGGGACATTCCACGTCTCATGTCTGGACCTACACACAGTCTACAACATTGGGGGTTCCTGAGGCTCAGGGAGCATCTCCTACATAAAGCCCAGCCTCCTCCCCACAGTTTCTAGTACCCTCCCCTCTTCAAAATTATTTTGTACTAACTTTGTATGTATTTTATATTTGTTTATACACAGGTACATTATTTCCCTATAACAGAAGGTAAGTTCTTGAGGGCAGGGAGTATTTTATTTTTGTCTTTTATCCCCTGTACTTGGTACATAGTAGACACTTAAAAATGCTTTTTGAATTAAACGAAAAATTTTATGAAAAGGTCACAGTGGAGTAGGTCTATATTAAGAGCTAAATTTTTGGTAGTTTTCAGAGTATTTTCTCTAGAGAATTTAGGATGTAAAGAAAGGTAGGGCACAGCATAGTAAAAAGAACACTGGAATACATTAGTATTTCCTATTTACATTGATATTCCTATTTCCATAGTAATTTGAGGTTTCAAAGATAGTACCCTATTTTGCATATGAGGAAACTGAAGCTTTAACTTGCCAAAGATCACACAACTAAGTATCTTAAGGCAAGAGCTGAGCACAGGTCTCCTTACTACTTTCAGTACTCTATCCATTTAGAGTACCATCCATTATGTTCAAGTCAAGAGATCTAGTATACATTCTGCCACAAGTTCACTACACAGTTGTGGGTAAGGTATTTTGCCTGACTAGGCTTCAGTTCCTCACTTATATAATGAAGAGGTTGAACTAAACCTCTAAGATACATTTCAACTCTAAAAATATAACTCTAGGGCAGGGGTCCTTCGCCTTCCCTTTGGCAATCTGGTGAAACCTATAGACCTCAGAATAACAGTTTTCAAATGCACAAAGTAAAGAGCATAGATCTATAGTGGAAATCAATTATATTGAAATGCAATGAAAATATTAAAAAACAAGTTCACAGATTACGATATTAAAAACCTGTACTCCAGTAGGAGATTACTTTTTTCTCAGTAAGAGCCAGTGGTCAATCTATTTGATTTTATTAAGTATCAAAAGGATTCTTAATTTCAGTACACAAATTTGGTTGAGTAAAATAATGAGCTTCCCTCAAAATAAAATCTCTATTAATTTAATAATACAATTTAAATTGGTTTGAGGGAGGATTCTCATACCTTATACAGAAAGACCAAAAAAAAATCCCTCAAAAAAATATATATAGCTAATTTGTAGAATAGAGAAGATTTACCTCATTTCTCAAAAATTACAAAAGTACAAAACATTCTCTTACTCTGACACATTTGATTAAATATACCTCTCCTTGGGTAAAATAAAAGATGCCTAAAATATGTTCCCTTATCTGCAGAGTTCACAATCTAGTTGGGTAGCTAACTAATCTTAATAATGGGAATTTTTCTCTGCTGGAATAAATTGCAATTAATCATATCAATCAGGAGCAGAAGTGTTGTGGGATAACCAAATGTTCTGGTTAACTGATAGCTACTATAGATCATACTTGGATTGCATATTTTCAAATAATTAGAATAAGAGAAGACAAGGCTTAAATTTCACTGCACGTAATTTAGTCATTCATTGAGGATTCAGAAAATACTTCAGAATTTAGTGCCCACGTATTGATGTATCACATTTGTAAAAAAAAAAAAAAATCTGGTTACTTCAATTCTAAATAATAGTTTGAGGAAAATAAAACAACAATAATTCAGTTTTTTTTAATAAAAGTGCAAAATTTTCTAAAAAGAGAGAAGGGAAATACTTTAACATGTACCATTTAATTTGAACTCCACCTCAATGAAACTTAAATCTGAGTTGTGTACTAGAATTTGGATTGCTTTGAACAACAAGAATGTTGCAGGGGAAAAAAATTGTAAAAGAATGATTAAACTGTGTATTCCTACAGTGATATAAATGCCGCCAATGCTAACTAGGGTTAATCTCCCCCCCCCCCCACTTAATCAATGTCTGGATTGGCTTCTGGACCTCAGTTTCTTAATCTATAAAATGGTTTATTTATATATGGAAATCAATTAAAATTGTTAGGTTAAAAACACTTCACAAGAATATGAGAGGCTGGGGCAGCCAGGTAGCACAGCAAGTAAGAGCACCGGCTCCAGTGTTAAGAAGACCTGGAGATCGAATCCCAGGCTCATACACTTAGCACCCACCCAGAAACACCTGGCCGTGTAACCTTGAGCAAGTTGCTTAACCCCAATTGCTTAGGGGCGGCCAAGTGGCTCAGCGAGTAAGAGCACCGGCTCCAGTGTCGGGATGACCTGGATCAAATCTGGGCTCTGATACTTAGCACCACACCCAGAAATAACTGGCCGTGTAACCTTGAGCAAGTTACTTAACCCCAATTGCTTTAAAAAAAAAAAAAAAAAAGAATATGAGGTTGCAAATTCATCTGAGAGAGTATCTATTCCCTTCTATGTCTAGTTAGTTGGGTTCCTTTTTCTTACAAAACAAATCTCAGATACAATAATTTCTAACACAGAAAAGGCATCAATGTCTCCAGATTCTTTCTTAACATTTATGACGCACATATGATAATGCTCAGTGGACAAAATAGATAGGATGTTACCAGTCACCAAAAGCTTTTGAGACACTCCTCACACAAAGGGCCATGGAAAACATTTAAGTGGACTGAGTTATCTTCTCTATTGGGTTACAGACCACAAAGGAGCCCTGGCAGAAGGAGTGATCACACAGATTTAAGAATCCAGTCATCTTCCTGCTGCCAGGGTTTAGGTGCTCTAAATTATCATAAGATTGTACTGACTCTCCCTTCCAATTTCAAATGAATTCAAATATTTCTCCCTTTGGACTAATACAGGTAAAGTCTAAACCTTGCTTTCAGTGGTCCTGGAAAGAAAAGGGGAAATAAAGAGTGATGAAATTCTTTGGAAAGAAACACATTACACCTGTTTAATTTACCCAATACTAGAAACCTTCTGAATAAACTGGGACTGTGATTTGGCAGCAGCATAGAGAGTTGCCTGGGAAACAAAAAATCAACAAACAGTGACAGGGCAGTAGGAAGGGAATTTAGATAACACCTTTCTGAATGACTGTTAAAAAGGACTGGTTCTCTTCCTATAAGGGAAGTCACTTTCGCATTTGCCACTAAGCTGAAATTAATCTTTGTAATATGGAAAGTACTAAAGAAAAACTATATTAGTCTTTTTAATGCTCTACCTTCTCCAAAGAAGGACCTATTAATAGGTCTTTCTATAAACAAATTTAAGGAATGACATGGCATAGGTGGCACATTAAGTAAGATACAAAGGACAGCTGTGGAATTTTATAGAGTGCTATACACTTAGGGCAGCTAGGTGGCACAGTGGACAGAGTGCTAGTCCTGGAGTCATGAAAACCCTGAGGTCAAAGTCAGCCTCAAATACTTACTGCATGACCTTGAACAAGTCACTTATGCCATTTGCTTCGGTTTCCTTGTCTGTAAAATGGGTATTATTGTTGTGAGGATAAAATGACATAATATTTGTAAAGTGCCTTGCAAACCTTCTCAAATGATGCCTCATCACAGAATCATAGGATTTGGGTCTCAGAAAAGACCTTAAGCAACCATTTAGTCCAACTCTTTTATAAAAGGAATCCCCACTAAAACATACTGGACAAAGGACTGTACAGTTTCTGCTTGAACAGATCCAGGAAGGGGAACCTAGTACCTTTTTAAAAAGTCCATTCCTCTTTTAGAACAGCTTTACTTGTTATCAAGTTTTCTCTGACATCAAGCCTAACTCTGCCTTTTTGCAGTTTCTACTTATTTTCACTTTACTCTGTATTTATCTGTTCATGTATCAATTTGTACATTTTGTCTCTCCCACTAGAATATAAACTTTTTGGGGACAGGAACTATTTTTTAATAAAAGCTAATATTTACATAGTGCTTACTAAGTGTCAGGCACTGTGCTAAGTGCTTAATTTACAATTATTATCTTATTTAATCCTCACAACAACCCTAAGAGATAGGTGCTATTATTATCCTCATTTTATAGATGAAGAAACTGAGGCAAACAGAGGCTAAGTGACTTGCCCACTGTTACACAACAAAGTGTCTAATTTGAACTCAGGTCTTCCTGACTCTAGCCCAGCACTCTACCCAGTGCTTAGCACATACCTGACACGTAGTAAGCACTTAATAAATGACTGCCATTTATTTGCATATTAACATAGACCCCAGAAGACCCTTCCCTACCTTGGCTAGCCTTCTGGGGTTACTCTATAGCCTAACAACTTTCTTCTTAAACTGTGGTGCTCAAAACAGTGCCCTAGATAAGGGTCAGATGAGGCATACTAGTAAAGTGAGATAATCACCTCCTTATTCTTGAGAGCTAGGACACTCTTCATAGAGCCCAAGATCCCATTAAGCTTTTTATTCTTTTGATTATTCCATCACACTAATGACTCATATTGGGCTTGCAGTCCACAAAAGCCTATAGATCTTTTTTCAAACTATCTAGCCATTCCTCACCCATTTTGTTCTTGTAAAGTTCATTTTTTTTTGTACCCAGGTGCATTTATCACTATTCAATTCCATCAGATTCAATTCAGTCCAATGTTCTTGCCTCCTATGATACTCTTGGACTTTTCATCATGGTGTGGATATGACTTAAGTTCTCAAAGGATATGACAGTGGAATATAAGCTCCAGAAGAGGCTCTCCTAGGCTCTCTTACTCTGCACTCTGCTTCTGGAGGCCACATCTAGTCTCTGATTGCAGCTATAAACTCTGAATTCTGAGGAACAGGCTTAGCTGAGTGGCTCATTACTTGTGAATTCTCTGGACACAGCAACAACTGATGAATTGCAATATGTACCACTAGAGGTAGGTGACAGTGGATAAAGCAGGATGTGGAGTCAGGAAGACTTAAGTTCAAATCTAGGCTCTGACACTTACTAGCTGTGTCACCCTAGCCAAGTCATTTAACACTGTTTATCTAAGTTTCCTCATCTGTAAAATGAAGTGGAGAAGGAAATAGCAAACCATTCCAGTTTCTTTGCCAAGTAAACACCAAATGGCATCATAATGCGCCTGAAATGACAACACCAACCCCTATCACCACTCAAATCCATGAGATTACAGATTTATAAAAGTTTTCATTAACACTGAGAATGGGCCTTGTTATCTTTCTATTGGGAGTCATAAAGGCAACAACATTAATAAAATGTTTTAAGATTTACAAAGCATTTTAAATTACATTACCTCACTTGGGTCTCATGATAATCTTATCAGCTAAGCAACACAAGCTATTATTATGTACCTTTTACTAATAAGGATGTTAAGTCTCAGAAAGTTTAAGTGACTTCTCTGAGGTCAGCTACTAAATGCTGGAGATCGGAATTTGACCCCAAGTTAAACACTCTCCACTAGGCCATGCCTCTGTCAATAGCAGGTAATATAAAACAATAGATGGCAGTAAAAAAAAATTATCAGTAACACTAATTATGAGCTCTGTCATCAAAGGAGAGAAAGAAATTAATTTTAGTAAGAAATAAGAACAGCTACCAATTTTCTAGCATCCTGGGTTGTTTATATTGTGTATGAATGTATATTCATGTAGTCATAATGCATTCACCCACGTTTGTGGAGATAATACATACAGCTCATCTTGATAGTTCACTATGCTCCATAGGGGATTAAACTTTTTCTTCTAACTCACAAAACTTGATCTTTTTTTTCCCTCTGGTATGGATGCTGCATCTCTTTCCAATATTCTCTCAACCTAATAGTACTTTGGGCAGGTAGGTGATGCAGTGAATAGAGTGCCAGGCCCAGAGTCAGGAAGACATTTTCCTGAGTACAAATGTAGCCTCAGACACTTACTAGTTGGGTGACCCTGGACAAGTCACTTAACCCTGTTTGCCTCAGTTCCCTCATCTGTAAAATGAGCTGGTGAAGGAAATGGCAAACCACTCCAGTATCTTTGCCAAGAAAACTCCTAAAGAGTTGGACACAACTGAAACACTAGAAGAACAAAAATACTTCAAGATTTAGCTGTAGGCATGAAAAGCTAGTCAAACAAGGAAGTAGGATGGTACTATTTCCCCAACTATTCCTTCAAACCTCTCTGAGATTTTTTTAGGAGCTCACAGCAATCCTTTAGTGGGCTGACAGAAGGACTGAAAATGATATTGCTGCAAAATACCTCACAGCTAGGTCAGCCCTATGCTCTCTCTTTTTAATGCTGAAATAGCTGTTGTTAATCAGGAAGGTTGTGTGTATCTGCTCCACTGATCTCATTGTTGTCCACAGGCACAGGAAAAATAAGTGAAAGGGAATTACTATCACTAAAATCATGAAAGGACTGGTGGATACTGGATTCTCCACCCAGACTCACTCATTCTTCTGTAGATCACACTAACTTAAGCTCCTCCCTCAGGTTTTGTTTGTTTTGGTCACAAGGTACTTAGGACTAAGGGCAGCTATAACAGCAAGGAAAATTTCCAGGTATTTTTTTCTATTGGTTAAAATTGTTGGCTGTTATCTTCCACTCTATCATGTATAGATAATTCAAGTTGACTCCAGTACTACTATATGAAAATAAACTAAGAAGCAGATTTGGATCTAAAGGGGACCTTAGAGGTCATTCAGTCCAGTCCTCTCCCTTTACAGATGAGGAAGCTGAAGTCCACAGAAGGAATGTGAACCACTTAAGGTCAATCTGCAAGCTGCTGTTAAGCACCAACTATGCACCTGGCACTGTGTGAGGCTCTGGGAATACAAATACAATAAATTAAACAATCCCAGTCACATAGTTAAGTGGTGGAGTCAGGATTTGAACTCATTTCCTCTGACTCCAGATCCAGCAATCTTTCTACACCATCTTACTAGGTTCCAGGTGTTCCAAACATAATATTTACAGAGAAGATATGTTATGTTTTAGTAATACTAAGTAGTATTCTTCCACAGTTTTTAACACTGCTGGGCCCAATCCCTATGATAACAAAAGAAGGTGAGAAAGAATAAGAGGAGATCAATGAGACTTTTAATGAGAAGCAGTTTAGATCATGTCAAAAGGCCCTGGACTTCAGTTCTGACCATTCCGTATCTGTGTGACCCTGGGCAAGCCTCTTTCCCTCTCTGGGTCTCATTTTCTTCATCTGTAAAAGAAGGGACTAAGACTATATGGTTCCTAAGTTTCCTTTCAACTCTAAAGCCCATATTAAGGAAGTGTTCACTCTTAACATTTGAAACATCTGTGTTTTCACTGGTATGGACACTCCCCTCCCAACAAGTCAACAACCACTTATTAAAGTACCTGCTACATACCAGCCACCAGGCTAAGAACTGTGGATACAAGAAAAGGCAAAAACAGTCCTTGCTTCAAGAACCTTACCAACTAGCAGGGAACACAATATGCAAACAACTCTGTACAAATATACAAGATAAACTGGAGATAATCACAAAGGAAAGGCACCTACTCAACAAATTTGTAGTAGATGGTCTGCATGAGTCACTGTGGCTGAAAAAAACACACCACCCCAAAGACAGGTTGGTGATGAGCCTCTCCAAACATAACTAGCAGTGGCTTCAGACGAAAGAACTATATTTTTATATTCCGAGCCTTTACTGCTCAGTAGTACCAGTCAGAGACTGCACTCTGCTGGCATTGACTTGAGCACCCAGCGTCACCTCTACACTAGGAGATAATGAAGTAGTTACAGGATGGCATTACATAAACATTTAAATGGGAGGTGGGAACAGGAGGGGAAAGACAGAGACCTAAGAGGAATTGGTGATCTGGCCAAATATTTTACTTATAATTCACTCTCCAGCTAGCTAACTCTGAATTATCTGTTATCAGTCTTTTAGAGATAAAGGGAAGCTACATAATGACTGACACCTTTACTAAATCCACTATTTTCCCATATCGAAGATTTAAAAGATTCTGAAAAATGTTCTGTCTTGGGCTGCTGGGCTGGGTATCCAGCTGTCATATTATCAGAGTCAACAGTTGCAATCCGGTCTGGCATAGGCTTCCTAAAATTGGGAGCAATTCAGAAAAGACAGTTCAGAAGAGGCCTGGCAGACCGAAGTGAGGACTGCTCTTACTGCTTGATATCAGTTACAAGAAAATTATGTCTCTGGAAGTGAATGTGTATAATTTCGTGTGTCAATATGAAATTTCTGTCATACTTTTTTTACCCCAAGTTCTGGTAGAATGTAAAACCTTTGAGGGTTTTTGTTTTTTCTTGGTTATCTCCAGCACCTAAGATAATTCCTCATACAATCAGCACTTAGTAAATGTTTGATTAACTGCTTGATTTGCAAAGTCTTTGTGTGTATCTTTCAATATCTTGCTTTGTACTCTTCTAATTTATAGGTTACATCTAGCCTATATGGAAGCAAGGATGGCTTAATCTTAGAGAAAAATTTTTAAAATAAAAAATTGAGGTATCTGTGAGTTCATGATTGACTGGTCTTTTTCTTTTAGACCTAGAATGAGAATGGTAATTCTGTATTGCCTAATGACCAAAAAGAGAAATGAAGTGCCAACCACTTGTTATAAAAAATTCCATGGTCTCCAATGGAAAGGTATTTAATCTGAACAAAATCCAGATCAGAATTCTGTTTCCCTAAATTCATCAAGTTGTTTTTCTTGACTTCCTGCTCAAACCTTTGCAAAGCATTCTTATGACATACAGTAATAAACTTCTACCTTAAAAGATGAATGTTTCTGGAATTTCCTGTCTCATAGAGGCTTTGCAATGACATTCTTTAGGGCACTTTGAGATCATCAGAAGCACCAAATATTTTTTGCTGTCTCATTCTCAGAGAATGTTTTAGGAATGTCAAATTAATCTGAATAGAAATATACATGTGTTCATTGAGATTAATGAACAATACTACAACGTTTGCTAGGTTTAGAATCCTGTGGCTATGTTATCCTTATTAAGCATTTATACAGTCAACTGAAATATGTTTACAAAGCAATTCATAATTGTTTATTCATTATTACTCACAACAATTCTGTCACCATAGTACCTTAAGGACTCCATGCAACAAACTCCTGGTAGTGAGGGGGAAGTTGCCACCCACCAAGATTCCTATAAGCAAATGAGAAAGGAACATTGAAAGTGGAGACTTCTTCAACACAAGTGGGAAGAAGTTCAAATAGTCTAAGTATATCCTTTAAATCCCTTCCCCTCAACTTTACTTTCCAATATCAAACTCAAAAATTAGTCCATTACACAACTGTAATGAATCTCAGAAGAATGTATGGGGAGGGGGGAAAAAAAACCCTACCGTGTGCTGAATTGCTTTGGGGTGCAAAAAATTTCTTAATTACTTAGTTCTTTCAATAAGTAAAATGATAAGGAGGGGTTCATGTTCCAGATAATTCAAAAAATCAAAGGTCTCTCTAGTTAGCATTCATTCCCAGATCCACAAACTTCAAGAATCTATCTTAAAGTCATAAAAGTTCTGAACCTTGATCTAGCCCACAAAGATCTGGTTATGAGAGACCACTGGTTCTTAAAGGGTACGGTGAGTGTCACTAGGTGTGCCCCTAACTGTATGAAACCTACACTTGTAATCCATATGTGTGATATGGATAAAACTGTGCCAAAAGCAAAAAGAAAAACCAAAGTTTGAGAACCACTGTACCCGGCAATGGAATGAAGAAGTTGAGCCAACTTTCACTCCTCTTTTTGATCCTCTTATGTTCTGGCTGCTCTCGTACCTTATCTTCATCCTCAAGTTGGGTTTCAGGAGTGACAATGAATTGGTGTCCCTGGCTTAATTTAGTTTCTAATCCTTCCTCCATGTAGCTGCCAAAGTGATTTTCCTCAAGGGCAGATTGGACCATGTTACTCCATTCCATGATAAACTCCAATGACTTCCTCTTGCCTCTAGGATAAAATATAAACTCTGCATGGCTTTTAAAGCCCTTCACAACACCTGGCTCCAACAAATGCAAAGACAATACTAAACTCCAATACAAAAGGAAAAAAAAAAACATACACATACAGTTTGTTCCCTGTCTGACCCATGTTCAAAACATGGGCTAGATTTAAAGATTTGAGAGTAGAAATTAAAGTGGTTTTTTTTTAGGTATACTTAGGCTATCTACTGGAACTTCCTACCTGTGTCTTAAATCTCTTCTTCCAGTAGCCCTTTCTCACCTTCCTAATATTATGCTTTATTTCCCTTCCCACATTCTACAATCCGGTCAATCTGATCTTCTTGCTCTTCTTCTCACACAGCATTCCATCTCCTCTCTCTATTTCTTTACAATGACTGCCTGCCATGCCAATAAGGAAGCCCCTCCTCATCTCAGTTCTTAGAATCCATTGTTTCCTTTGAAACTCAGCTGAACAACCACCTAATAAGAAGCCTTTCTTTGCCCCCAGATTATCTTGGATTAATTGGGTATATAATTATATACATGTACATGTAGGTTCTCCCAATAGAAGGTGGATTCTTTGAGAGTAAGGACAGTTTCATTTTAGTCTTTGTATCCCCAGTACCTATCATAGTGCCTGGCACATTGCTGAAGTTTAATAAATGCTTGCTAATTAATTGACTGATTTCTACTAAGGAATTACAGGGAATAAACCACCTGTAGCATGAGGTTTATCAAAAGAAGCCAGAATTGAGAGGGGAAATGCATCTTTTCCCCTGCTTAAAGACAACAAAAAAGCTCACTGTACATTCTTCAAATCCTAGTTCCTTTCTCTCCAAGCATACCAGGCAAAGTTCTGTATCACTATATGTGCTTTTATGTTCATAGAATTTAAAATCCACGTGTATACATAAAATCCCATGTGTATCTAGCTAGATATGTTCAGTACCCAATATATATGCAATTTTTATCTGTGTGTTTAAGATTTTTTTAAGGCATAAGGCTAAACCATAGTTTCTTCTCCTCTTTCCATAGCATCTTGTCCAACAGAGTGGGCACTCAAATGCTGTTAACTTCTCCCAACAAAATGATTTCCAAAAACACTTTCATCCCTTCTCCCAAAGACAACAGTCTCTCCTCCCTACATAGACCTTCCTAAATCATGACATTAGTTTTCCTCATTCTTAAAAGTTCCACATCCCAATTCTTCTATTTCCTCCCTAATTTCTACATGACTTGGACAAGAGTCATGCTAAATTAAGTATCTACCATACCTTTAATTATGGAAACAATAACTTAGCAATAAAAATTCTCTCTTCTGGACACCAAAAAATACAATAATTATTTCTTTGGCAAGAAAAATATGAAGAGGATGCAAACACCCCCAGTAATGAGGCAAGTCACAACTTAAAATAGAATAACTAGATAACATTGTTCAATTACAGTCATAGAGATGCATAATTATCCTAAAGCTTTTTTATGGCATAAGACTTGAGAAGTCATTTTCAGAGTTTCTCAGTCTGTAAAATGTATATTGTGCTGACTTCTCTTACAATCCAGTTAAAGACTATAAGCATATTCATAAAGTGTTGTCAGTGGAATACAAAGTATTGTGATCTATGTATGGCCTTTAGCAACATTTTAAATATATGAAAATATATACAGATACATGCTATTTATATATATATATATGTATACATATATGTATACACACACATACACGCTGAGACAAAGTTAACTCCATTACGAAAGGAGGAATTATTTACAAAGTTTGTTCTGTGTCTGACTTAACTACAAGAGTAAAAAGTTGACTCCATTCAAATTCTCTATTGTTGATTTGTTTTTTGGGGGGAGGGGAAGGACCTGTAATTTCACTGGGCATGGAACACCCAGTGAGGAAACGACCTCTGTGGCTGCATTTGAAATGAAGGCAGTACCCTATCCCCTATGCCAGGCTACCTCTCACTGCTGAGGTTACAGTATAGTTTGATGTCCTGGGCACACCTGCTCAGTCAGGTTCACTACCACAACTTTATAAATATCCTTGTTTCCCATACTTCAGCTACTTTAAGACCCATAGTATCATACTTGATGATGTCAGAGAGGAGTGGCAGAGGCACCATGGTGTTCTGGTAAATGTTCTGTACTCATACCCACCCCCTCCTCCACCATCCTGTCACTGAAAGGGGCTACTCATGGTAGACAAACAGATGGCAAAGTCCTTTTCTGTGGGTGTTTTTTTAAACCTTCCCCCTTCAGTGTTACCAATGCCTGTGCATGACTGTGCTGGGAAGAATGTGGAGGCCAATGGAAAGACTGCTGCAGAGCAGTTCTCTGAAATGGTTTTCAGGGCACTTGATATCCAGCAAGCATGGGGGTAATGGCAAGGATTTGCCACCACAGATATAATGCCAAGAGCACAAAGCAAGGACATAGAAAAAACAACCTGGGTAGAGAGGTAGCTGGTCCTCCCAAAAGGAATCTAATTACAGCAAGTCCCTTCTGTGTTCAATGCACAAAAGTGTTTCCTGAACAACCATTCCAGCATTTCTCACACCTTTTCAAGGTTCCATATACTAATGTTTCAAGCAAACAGGAAGAAAACCAAATAAAGACCTCTTTATACACCCAAAAGCAAAGTTAAAAGTGAGAACTCATCCTTAAGCAAAGGGTCAGATTAGTAACTGACACTTTCCATCCCCTCAATGGCTATTTCAGACACAGTCACTACCTTTAGCTGCCCAGAATCTTCATTAGGGAAGAGGGCACATGCGTGTGTTGGAGGGAGTGCCTGGAACAGAATTCTGGTCTCGAGAAGCTCTTAGCATAGTGTTTGAGATAGTCCTAGGATATAAAATGGAAATGTGTCCAAAGAATAGTTATTAGTAAACTATAACAATTAAAGACTTGAGTAAAGACCTTTTTAAAAAAATATTTCTTTGCTGGGGGAAAAGTGAAATATCCAGAAAAAAAATCCCTTTATGCTAAAATGTATTCATACTGATCAGAATAGGACAAAACAGTTTGAGTTAGGAGACTGGAGGAATCTTCTTCACAACTCTGGGTTTTAAGTTCCTCTTTGATACTTCCTCACATCCCTTCTAATTCTAAAACCTAAAATTCTATGTGGAAATTTACTAGTGAGCTTTCCACTCAAAAGACTTACTAATAAGAGTCCAACTAGAATTAATTAGCCTCTTATTTCAATGTATCTGCACCAAGCAAAAGTCATGCTCACCAAATCTGACTTCTAAAATGAAAAGTAAAATCCTCACTAAGTCAGTGAAGACCATTAAGGAATAATAATTATTGTATCCTTCACTACCATAAGTTTACCTGCACCTAAAATTATTCACTGTTATGTGGGGGAAGAATATAAAGGGCAGAAATGTAATTTCTAGATATTTACGGACCATTATCATGCACCACTCTAAAAAACAATAACTTACATTTACATAGTGGCTTTAGTGTTTACTCAGTGATTTACTCACCATAGCCAAATGAAGCTATTAGTGAAGTATTATTATTTTATTTTACAGATGAGGCAACTGAAACATAAGTTCTCACCAGTTGGTAAGTGGCAAGGTGGGATCTGAACTCATGTCTTCAGATTCCAAAACCAATACTCTTTAAGTGAAGATTTATTGCACCACATTGTTAGACACCTCTTCCTCTACTGAGACATCTCTCTGTCTCAGAGAGAAGTGGGGAGAGGGGAGAACAACAGTTTCCAGGAGATACTACGTTACCTAACAGTAGACAATAGATTTGCTGCATTCAGGCAATTTGTCTGCAGTCACCAATATTCCAATTTTCAAACAAACCTGTAATCTCTTCCCTTTGAAAATTCCCTCCAATAATTCAGATCACAACCTTCCTGTTATATACAACTTTCATTCATGTTTTCCCTAAAGTGTTCACAGACACAGACATCTACTCAATGTGCTTTCCTTGTTTTCTCTTAACAATGCAGGGTTATCAGTGGAGCACTTTGATCTGTCTGTCATTCCTCTTGTTGTGTGACCAGCTCATCTTCTCTTTCTTTCATGCAATTCTTGGATGGCATCCTTTACTCCTGATCTTCAGAATTCCTTGCTGGTTACATGCAGCCAGCTCATACTCACCATGTGCCTTTCCACTGACCTCTGTGAAACTCTTCATTTCATTTTTTGGAGGTAGTGGTGTTCCTGGTCTTGCTACCGTGCAGAAACACATGTTAAAATGTTTGAATTAAGAAGATAGGCTTTTGTTGTTAAAGAAAGTTTGAGTCAGTAAAAGTGCTTTGAAATTTCCGAAAAGCAATCTAGCCCTTCTTGTTCTTCCTTTTCAACTCTGGGCTCAGTTCACTGTCCATCTGTTCAATCACCCTCTGATAATAAACATCAGGCATAAAGCAGTGAAATGTACATATGCCAAAAGTATTCTCCATGGGGATGGAGGAGATCCAGCAGAGTCTAGGTCAAGAGGGGAACTCCTTGTGAATGGTGAAGTCCTCCAGATGGTCCCGTTTTCAGATGACAATGTTGTAACTGGATCAAAGCCCTACTATATTACAGAGTCTCCTAGAAGAACTCCATAATCACTTGAATGGAGTTGACCTGTCATTCACACAGAAAAGACCAAATGGATGAAGAATGTCTATTTCCCAGATTTCAATGTGCATCTGAATGGATACTCCATAGAGACTGTCCAACATTATGGATATTTGAGACAGACACCACAGATTATTACAACATGTCTCTTTAAATTCATTCCACTCTTTAAGAAAACTGCTTGCCCAGTGTCTGGTGGGAAACTCCCTGGCAAGTGAAAACAGCAGCAAAGGTAAAAGAATGTTGAGAATTTGGCTGCTGCCTACAATATTAGGATGAGCAGCAATTACTCAACTGCCTCGACTGTCAGAGACAGAAATAAGCATGTGAATTTGGGCAAGTTTTGGCCTGTCTTCTTCACTCAGGCTTCCCTCTTTGCAGTATGTCACCTACCTGCCTCAAAACCACACTGAAATGAGGGAAATGAGGAATCTGAGAAAATAGCAAAGTTTTTCAACACATTTAGCAACCTAAAGCAGAGGTATACATTTTTCCTTGAATTCAGACCAGGTCATGCTGTTTAAGACAGTTTCTAGATTTCAGTTTTTAAACATCTTCCAGATGATGATCATGGTTTTGCATTCTTAATTATTTCATATGAAATATAATTAAGGAATAAAGTAATATATTCTCCTGAATCTGGGTTTCTTAACCTAATGCCCATGAACTTATAAAAATATCTTTATAATTGCATTTCAATACATCAGGCTTCCTTTGTAATCCTAAATATTTTATTACTTTAAAGATATTACTCTGAGAAGGGGTCTGACATAGGCTTCACAGACTCTCTAAAATGTCCATGACACAAAGTAAAGGACCTTTGCCTAATGTTTGTAAAGGACTTTGTAAACCTTAGAGTGTTATACCAATGTCAGTTATTATTATTAAAAGTCTTTCCCCTTATTCTACTTGACTAAAACTAATGCCAACAATCCCATGTTCCCAAGAATCAAAACTATCACAGTTGGAAAGAACATCAGAAATCACCTACTCCAACATCCTCATTCAAGAGATGAAGCTATAGCAGAGTGGTACTTTGCTCAAAGTCACATAGCTGGTGACCACACTAGGTAGAGAACTCAGATCTCCTGTTGTTGCACCCAAATTCTCTCTTCTACTTTAGGCTACTTCTTTGTAGTCATGGAGTAATATTTAACCCTTTCCTAGGACTTCAATCACTGGAAGGGACCTCAGTTAAACATCCAATCAAGTCCCCTACCATCAGGTATTTACTTTCTTCATTTCATTTTAGAGATGAGACACCTGACTCCAAGAAGTTAAGTGACTTGCTCAGTGCTATCCAGTAAATGGCCCAAAGGGACCTGGAATCTTCGATTTCCTATACCTTCCCTTTAATCACTGTATACCAGACACTGTACACTGAGCTCCTCTAGCAGTCCTCCTTCTATTACAATATGGTACGGATGTCCTGGCATCCTTACATATAGAAATTTAGCCATGTGCCTATAATATTCACCCTTTTTACTGAAACACTTAGAAAACTTCTGGACTTGTGTTTCATTCTAGATCTGGTAGCAAAATCACCAAAATGTGCCTAAAATGTAGGAATTTGTGTTTTAATATATGAGCATCTAGTGGTTAAGCGCAGAAAATATCCCTTTTCTTCTCTAACCATATCTAAATCACTGGTAAATCCATTTGCTTCTTCCTTAAGAACATCTTTATAAAATCAATCTGCCTTAATCCTACTGCAAATACTTCACTTACCTTTAGAACAGAACACAGTATGGGCCCATCAATGGTGATGGCATGGGGCAGTCCAGTGGATTTTCTCTGAAAGTTTTTAAATTCTGGGTTTGACAAGATTATGGGATCTCCTGTCAGTGCAAGATTATAAGCATAAACTCCTACTAGAAAAACACCATGTGTTCTGTATGTTAGGATAAAATTCCTAGAACATTACAAGCACTTGGTTATCCCAACTCATTTGAACAAAGTTTAGTTCAGGTCATACTTTCTCTGTATAGCTCTGCCTTAGATCACCAGCTCCAGTAGTTTCTTAAAGACAGGTGTTGCATCTCTCCAATCTGGAGATTCTTTTCTTTTTATCATGGCTGTGAAATGTTTGTGAAATGCTTGCAGTCTTTGTATGGGAAGCTAAATAAGTTACCTCTTGTAGACAGGGACTAAGTGGACTCAGGTTTCATCTATCCCTGCCAGAAATTCCTTTCTGTTTTGAATCTGAGATGTTTGTTTATGGTTTTTTTTGTTTTGAAATGCTAAATAAGATGGGTTCAGTTTCTTGTTCCAGCCTACATCCTTTTTTTTACCTCACTATAGCCAGAGAAACTGGCTGCTATAGAGCTAAAGCAAATAAAGTATTCTTAAAAAAAGAAATCTCTTAAAATTCTATTCCCCTTTCTTAGCAGCTAAGAAGTAAAATCTTATTTAAAAGGACATTAAACAATCAAATAATGTGCCTAATTTTTCTTTTTCTATCTTTAGAGGTCAAAAAAGTATATCTAAGATAAGCTACAAAATTCAGGTACTTTTTTTTAGATTTGACCAATATACATATGGATAAATACAAACATATATATGTACACACACACGCACTTAAAAATAAATCTCACAGATTTTAAGGGAAATGGGGTGGTTGTTGCTTCTCTTGTGGTAAAAATTTAAATTTGTTGTTAAAACACCTGGATACTATAGTAACAGGGCAGCTAGGTGGTGCAGTACATAGAGTACTGGGCCTGGAGTCAGAACAACCTGACGTCGAATACAGCCTCGGACACTTAGTAGCTCCGTGATCCTGGTCAAGTCACTTAACCTTGTTTGCCTCAGTTTCCTCATCTGTAAAATGAGATGGAGAAGGAAATGGCAATTTCCAGTATCTTTGCCAAGAAAACCTCAAATAGGGTAATGAAGAGTCAAAAATGACTGAACAATAACAACTATAATAACATGCACTGGAGAAATTCTTAGTAAATATTTAGGACTTTGTACCAAATAATAAAAAATGACTTTCAAATTCTAGGTAGCTAAGTTTAAGGGCCAGAGAGTTGTCTACTTCAAGCACTATATTCTAGTCCTTTATACCCAATACTATGCCATGGATTTCTATTTAAGAAAAATGGTACTTATTTCCAGAAAGGACAGTTAAGAGTTTGCTGCCTAGATCTTCTAAAAAGGAAGTACACCTTAAGGAGATACCAAAAAGAACTACTAATGCTCTGATTCCAGGTCAGTATCTTATTTAACTATGAGGTATACATAAACTTACAAGAAGAAGTACAATTCACATCTTCAGTAAACTTCCCCTATGACAGTACTGAAAACCAAAGGGAAGGAAGGAAAGCTAGCCTTCACCCATTCTCAATCTCATTCTCAAAAGTATGGTAACTTCATTCAACATTGCCTGTTTCCTTAATGTAGTGAACCCTAAGCCTTGTTTTGTACATTCTAAAATATCTCCATTTACTTCAAGAGCTGTCATAAAATGTTTAAACAAGATGAAGTTTATATTTAATAAATATATATGTGTATGTATATGTACCATCTAGTGAAAATATATGTGCATTTTCCAGAGAGCTGGCCATAATAATAATAACCGACCTTCGTGTGACACTAAAGCATTTTACCACAACAAACCTGACAAGTAGGTGGCACAAGTAAGTATTATTTAGGTAAAGTAATGGTATGCCTTCCACTACACAGGATTTGGAGTTAGAAGAGCTGAGTTTGAATCCCAATTCTGTTTACTTCCTACATGACTTGGTATGAGTCACATCTTCTATGGGCCTTGTTTTCCACATTTGCAAAATGAAGGGGTTCATCTCTAAGAACACTTCTAGCTGTAATTTCTTTGCTGTTATCATTCTCATTTTATGGATGATGAAATTTAGGTTTTTTTATACCCAGATTTATTGACACAAAATCCAGTGCTCTTTTTACTACAGTTTGTAGCCATCATCAAGAGCTATTTTATGTTTGATACTAATGAGTCTATGGAGGTGTTTTTTAGTTATGGTCTTATTTGAACAGTATTCTCAGCATTTTTCAAACCTTATTCTCTGACATAACTTCAGATGCTTATTTTGTTATTAACAATAGTAACAACTAACATTTATATGACAGCACTTCAAAGTTAGGAAAGCACTTTTACACACCTCATCTCATTTGATCCTTTGCAGTAGGTGCTATTCTTATCCCTATTTTACAGAGGAGGAAACTGAAGCAAAGAGAGGTTAAATGACTTGCCATAGATCACAAAGCTGGTAAGTATATGAGGAAGGATTTGAACTTGGATCTTTCTCATTCCAAAGTTTAGCACTTAATCTATGTTACTTGGCTATCATCCTTAAGGATCAGTTTTGTTTTAGGAGGTATAGTTTGCATACCTGGTGCATGTGAGGAAGGGGAAGAATAATCTTTTAAAGGGTATATGTTTGACTAAGAAAATGAGAATGGAAAGGAATAGGGAGAAAGGGAAGAGGAAGACAGGAAAAGAAAGGGAAATATGACAAGGCAAGAATAGGCTGAATCTCTGCTCTGGTTTTTTAAAGAGCTTGTGATAACTGGCTTTAATGTTACTGGATGTGAAGTTTCAAGAGTTCGAGCTGAATGACAGGAAACTAGGTCCCCTGTTGGTCACGAGAGTGACCTAGCTCGCAATGTATCAAGGGTGACAGATACACTAAAGGAGTCTATCACAATAGCAACAGGCCAGGTACCAGAGAGCAAGATGCCATGTACACAATCCCTCTCTGCAAATTATTCTAAAAGAAAATGAAATGGAACGTTACAGGCTGTTGGAAAATGGAATGTTACAGGCTGTATTCTCAAGATTAAAAGTTGACCCACTGGTTCAAAGGCAAATATAGGCCTCAGGAACATGGCAAAGAATGCCCTAATCCTTGATAACTCCAAAATTTTCCACTTTAATTTTATTCTGATACTCTCCATGTGGTATGGAGATGAATTGGGGCTATGCTAGAATGACAATTATCCAACTTATTGAACATTAAAGGGACAAAAGGTCCAGCCAGTTCTCTAGAACCATATTCTACCCAAGGAACTGTTGTATTCATTTTGATGGGACTGGAAATTTGTTTCCCATTAAGAAAGGCTTAAAGTGGTTTTGGGGGGAAAGTTTGTTTTTATTTTTTCATTTTTTACTTTGGGGTCCAGAATGTAACTCCGTAAGTTAAATATCATATTGAGGATACCTTTAATTTCTTCTGTTCATAACTCATTAAGGAAGTATTTCCCCAAGTACCTGAGTGCTAGAAGAATGGCCAAAAAACAAAGAGAGAGACAATTAATGGGGTAGAAGAGTACCTAAAATTATTTCAATGGCACTCAATTCCACTATACAAGTAGATATTTTCCCACTCAGAAATGCCATAAAATCATAACTACCCTTTTGAACTACAGTTCAAATTTAACAATAGAAAGTGATTTCTTATTCGTCGGTAAAAACTATAGTCTGATCTACATTTATAAATTTTCTTAAAAATGGGCAGGATTCTCCTCCATCCCAGACTCCTCAAATCACTCTATCCTGAAGGGAAACTCTCCTCCTCTAAATTCCTATGACAATGATTCTTCATATAATTCATCTAACAAACACCTTATCATAACATGACTTCCAACTATTGTCATGAACAATTGGGTTTTTAAAAATTGCTTTGTTTATTTCTTATATTCTTAGGGTATAAGTAAGCTCTTTGAAGATAAGAACTACATAGCAAACCTCTATACTGCCTAGGACTGCCTCCAGACTCCCTCTTCTCTAATCCAGCTATCATATTTCTGCCAAAGCAATTTTCCTATTGCATAGCTCTGATTTTTCCCAATCTTAGTTTGCATGTATCATTTAGTGTATGTGTGCATATGTGTATATGTGTACACACACACACACACACACACATACACACACAGAGTCTCCTCCATTAAAACCTAAACTTGTTGAGGGCAAAGACTGTGAATTTTTCTTCGCCTCACCAGAACAGATCACCAGTGCCCAACGTGTAGTAGGCACTACAGAAATGCATGTTGATTGATTGATAATAATGCACTTCCCTATTACAAAACCTTCAGTGTTCCCCCAACTGACTAAAGTTGTTATTCAGTTATTTTTCAGTTGTGCCCCAATCCTTAGGGCCCCATTTGGGGTTTTCTTGGCAAAGACACTGGAGTAGTTTGCTAATTCCTTCTCTAGCTCGTTTTACAGATGAGGAACTGAGGCAAATTGGGTTAAGTGACTTGTCCAGGGTCACACAGCTAATATATGTCTGAGGTCAAATTTCAACTCAGGAAAATGAGTCTTTCTGGCATTCTAGCCACTGTGTCACCTAGCTTGTCTCCCTATTCCTGAAAACTATGCTTCTCTTAATGCAGCCCAAGATCATATTAGCTTTTTTGCCTACCACATTATACCACTGACTCACAGTGTACATGAAATCCACTAAGCTACCCCCTCACCTAGATCACTTTCAGAAATTGCCATCTATCTGTACTATACTTCTAAAGTGGATTTTTTTTTTTGTGCTCAAGTGCAAGACCTTATATTTATCCCTATTGAATTTCATCATATACGATTCAGCCCAATGCTATGACTTTTCAAGGTTTTGGATACTGACTGGATAACATTCATTGTCTTAGCTATCCTTCCCATGTCAGAGTCATAAACAAACTGAATTAGACTATCTATTCCTTTGCCCACATTATATGGATAAAAATGTTAAAAAGCACAGTACCAAGCATAAATCCCTCAGGATTCAAGCCACTAACAACTGCAGTTTGAATGCAGTCACCCACTCATTTCCGAATCCATCTCATTTTATAATCAGATATGTCTTATGTCTCCATCTTCTCCACAAGAATCACAAGATATTCAATATTATTTAAATATAACTGGGAAATAAGATACACAGGCACTGGGGCATAGAGATCCACCATGCTCTAATGGAAAGTTGGAGGGGGTATGGGAGAAGATATGGGAAAGAGCAGATTGGAGGAGGTGATATCCAGTGGGATCGCTATTTTGGGGTGGTGGGTAGGGGAAAAATGGGGAGAAAATTTGTAACTCAAAATCTTGAGGAAATGAATGATGTAAACTAGAAGTTAATAAAACATTTGATTAAAATAAAAAAGGAATCATAAGATATTTCATCAAAACGTTTACTAAAATAAAGCTAAACACTATAACAAAAGTCTTTTAATATACTAGTCTTAAAAAATGTCAAAAAAGGAAATGAGGTTAATCTGATATGCCCTTGATGAAGTCATGTTGGCTCTCTGTAATCACTTCCCTTTTAGATGTTCACCAATCATTTCTTTAACGATTCATTCTAGAATATTCCCAGGAATCAAACTTACATTCATTGCCTATAGTTTGCAGACTCTGTTCTTTTTTCTATTTTGAAAATCAGGTCAACCAAGGTTCATGAAAGTTAAATGACTTGCTTTTGTTAGTGGGCTTCAACAATCTGATAACAAGAAACACAACATAAACATGACGACATGCTTACCAGAAATGAATGGGAGGTAAATTTTTCACAGTACATGTTACCTCCTCATTAGAGAATCTTTGGTCTTTATGAGGACCTTTCAGAATGTCTATTATAGTTTAAGTACAGAAAACAAACCCACATTTATTTTCTAGATATGTGTGTGTGTGTGTGTGTGTGTGTGTGTGTGTGTGTGTGTGTATATATATGTATAAATGTATATGTATATGTATATATACCTGTACTGATATCTGGAATACACTGGCAATTACTTTTCAAAGAATGATTCACACTATTCCAAATTCTTCTCCTCTTATTCAAAGAATTATAGAAACAAAGAGTTTAGGAGTTTCAGAAGACCTTTGAGTCCAGTTCCTCTTTTTGAAGTATTTTCCCATTCTCCACACTCTCCAGGCCATGCTATTATAATTGTCTCGGAGGTGATATAAATTTTGCCTGTTCTTTACAACAGCTTCACAATTCCATGACTCCCATACATTTAATCTGCAAGCTGTACATTCATTCACCTGGGTCATCAACATTTCATAAAATAAATATAGAGAACATTGTGTACTATATTACTAAATACCTGCTACAACTGGACATGCTGCCTAAAGAGTTTATGGTTTTTCAAAGACAGTTTTCCTTATAAATCCATGTACTTGGCAATTTATAAATGCACTGCTTTCTAAGTATTTATGGATCGATTGTCTTGGTTGTTAAATTGCTTTAGTGAGTGAATGCACTGAGCAATATTTTCTCCTTCAGGAAATATGAAATTTGTTTAATTTTTACTAAAATGTTTTAAGTACTTCGACTTTTCCAAGATACTGAATTGATGTTTTGGTAGTTTGTTAGTCGTTTGTACATTAATACACACAAATGAAGGTCACTCAGTCCTGATGATTTGTATATGTTTTACAAGTAGTCCCCGGTGTTTTGTCAATATTTACTTTTGGAAGAACTAATTATTTCCTTATTTACTTATATTTGTTTCTCTTCCCACACTGTATTAACATAATTTTATTAGATCTTTGTTTGTTTCTCTCTAGTGGCAGCTCAGAGATTTCTTTACTGAAAGATCTTAGTGATGAGAATAAAAGACACTAGTGGTAAACAAAGTTTGGAGCTTTGGGTTGTACAATTTCCCTAACTCAGCTAGAAACTTACCAACTTCCATGCAATCCCTTTCCATCCATTAAAAGAAAACAATAATAATTACTACTTTCCTTAGAGGATAAGGTCTTAATGAGAATGCCTACCAAACACTGTGAGATTTACAGATAGTCTTATATAGCAGCCCTCCTTCAACTCAGTCATTTTGAGTTTTCTTGGTCTCTGAATTCTTTCCTATCAAAGTACTATAATAGTAGTTATTAATATGTCAAAACAACTTTCTAGCCAAAATAAGACTTGTTACTACAAATGTGATTGAGGCAAAGAAAAGGATGCTTTGGTCAAGTGTGCAAGCCCTGGAATTCTGTTTCCCTAATCACTATGGAAGGATGGGGCAGTAGTGCTCTTCTGAGGTTTAGAAAGTAGTTTTCTGGATTCCAGTAGTGATTTTTTTTTAATTGGAGCAATGAGTTTGGAAATGACAGGGACACAGAGTAGACAAACTATCATGGCAGCATCTCATTTCATGTCTCTTTGCTAAGATGAGGCCATAACTATTTTAATTCCCTTATGTGGGGAATTCAAGGCAGAATAACCATATATTCTCAGCTACTCCAGCTCTAACTACTACCTGCCAAAAGTAGTATAATGCCCTCGTTTCTGTTATCTCTAGAGTAAGAAAAAGTTGGATCTAATAAGTCTACAAATCTCTTTAACATATATTTTTTATCATGAAATAAATCCTTTATTGCCCCATCAAAAGTTTCCAGAAAATTCAACTTATATATTCATGCTATTTCCCAATCCTAAAGAGATCCTGAAACAATCTTTTTGGCCTCTTAAAGTTCCTGTTCTTGTTTCTAGACATCTTCTCATTAGGAGGGCAGTCTTTTTAAGAAACAGCAACAATTTTTATATTTTTGTTTTGTTTTTGTCCACACCTGTGATTTGATGGGTATAGGGAGATTCTTTCCAACTAAAGTGGATTGGCATCTAATAGAGAACTTACAGACTTAAAGATGTGTTATAGGAGGCACTGAATGGTTAAGAATTCTGTCTATATTCACACAGCCCATATGCATCAGAGGCAAAATTCAAAAAATGTCTTCCTGCCTTCAAGCTGGGAACTCTACCCACTATGTAATACTGCCTCTTGGCAACCTGGATATTAAGAGGTTAAAAAGGAAAACTTGGAACAAAAGGTAAAGATGTCATATTATCTTAAGATCTAGAATAGAGGATTTTAGGCTGAATTTAAAGAAAGTAGCAAGCATTCAATATACTCCAAGGAGGATCATTCAAAGATAACTCATTTGAACTACTGGATTTCAGAGTTGTTGCTTGCCAAGAAAAGGAAAGGTATGACGCATGGTCTTCAAAGAAAAAGATCTGGAACTGTCTGCATATGTGTATGCATACTTTTATAAATACACACACTTATGTTCATGCTCTTGAAACCTCTTCTACAATCCTATTATGATGCTTCCTTGTGATGTGGAGTGACCTAGCGCTTAGGATAGTGCTCTACACGTACGTAATAAATGCTTAATGAACTAAATTGGCCAAGGGTACTGGAAAGGCTTCAAGTATAGATGATGATAGACTATTGTCTTTTATCTGAGCACCTACCTAGTTTATTTCAGGAGTTCATCACCTGAAGGTTGGCCACCATGGTTATGGCATGGAGGGGATGTAATCTATATCGATGGCAGAAGAAATCAACACTAGTGAAATCAATAATCCGTGAAGTACTGCAGTACACAAACACACACAAACACATACACGTACATATTCATGTACGTGTATGTGTGTAGACATATCTAGATATTTATTTACTTATAGACTTTTTAGTCTAAAACCTAGAAAATATTTAAGGTAGAAATATCTCTAATGGATCAGACAGAAGAAATTATTATGTTGCCTTTACTTCTAAAGAAAAATGTTTTCCAATTACTCATTTTTTGGTACCCACAGGAAAAAGTTCATCTTTTAAGATCTAAGGTAAGAAGACAAAACCCATAACCTAGTTATGTGTTGGGTTCTGTCTTTAATTTATATGATCTTGGCCAAGTTACTTAGCCTTATGAGATTATTTAATTTCTCATTTTTAGAGTATGGTTAAAAAATACCACCTTTACAAACATATGAGAAATAAATAGTAATTAAAATTATTATGAGGCTGCACATATATTTTAAAAGAATAATATTTCAAAGAACTATAAATAGTTCTTTGAAAACCGGTAGATGAGTCATGATAATATTTCCATATTATAAATAAGATGTTTTCTCAAGGAAGCCAATAACAATAATTTTTTAAAAAAGATATATTTTAAAGGAGTTTACATTAACAGAAACAACCAGTAGGGGTCATTTCAGTGCAAAAATTGCAGCAAAGAAAGACACTAACATGAACAAAATACATAGGATACTGTTGATGTTGGTTACAATAATTACTATGTTTCTGCCTGGTGAATATCTGAATAAAACTGGAAAACAGTGAAACACCTGTCACTGTGGAATTTCCTGCAAAACAACAGAAAAGAAGAGGGAAAAGCAAGTATCTTCTGGATAACTGTTAGCACATTAAAAATTTTCATTCAGTTCTGTACAAAGGAGAACAATAGTACTTCTCTAGCACATTTTTTTCATCAAAAGGGTGGTAATCACTGAAGTCACTAGAAATTTACAATATTATATGGCTAGTCTTGAAAATGTTTCTAGAACCAATCTGATCAACTGCCACTATCATTCTTGACAGCCTGGGAAAATCACATATAACCTGAATCTGAGTCTTTGTGAACTTTTAGCTTCTTGGATTTGGAAACACAAATGTCTTACTACTTTTAAAATTCTAAGAAAGGTTCTGAAGAGCTACCTTTGGTAGCTGAAAACAAATCTGCTAGGATTAAATCCATTGCTATAGAACAGAAATTGAAATCTAATCATGTCAAACAACTCTTCCAAGCATTTTCCATAGGAATACCAAATGCATGGGGTGTTACCAATGGAAATGAAGCTATGCAGAAACTGCATCTCTTCAGAGGAATGAAATGCTCACCAGCAAGTGCCAAAAAAACTCCATAGTGTGATGACATGGTAAGAACGTGGCCAAACATTTGATAACTGTAAAGATTCACTTTGCTCTTCCTTTCCTTCACCAGATTCTGGTGAGAAGAAGCAAAACCAAGTTAGAACTAGATCTCCAGTGCCTGTAAAAAACTAAACACAAAGCAGAAAATCCCTCCCTGAGACTAAAGTAATTTTCTTGTGCTGTCACAATTTTCTAACTTTGCATTAGATAAAGTTGGATCAAGTCAAATATACATTCTGGGTAACAACAAATAAACACTTTTCCAGAAGAAGATCTGTACTTCCCTTAGAAGTAAAAACTTTACTCATGTCAGAAACTGATACTAAATGTTGCATTCCATGGTGGTGCACATAAAGTAAATATAAGCAACCTGAGTTAAGTCACTGTCATAAAGGCAACCCTGTCTCCTCTCCCCTTGTTCTTTACCAATTCTGAAGAACTGGCCTCCTTTAAAGAGTTTCTTATCATCATAACCGCTACTAGCTTACAAAACGGAAGATTCTTCTGACTTTCCTGAATTGTCCAGACTTTCAAAAACAAAGACAAGGTAACATGTATCTATATATAATTTACTCCCAAATAAAGGGGAATATGAGTGTTTAAATCTGTCACTTAAGCATTTTTGCTTTAAAATTTGACAAATCAAACCCGAATAAGAAAGGTATTTTGAAACTCTGGAACTACAACCAATTTTTAAAACCCACTGAAATTATTCTTCCCCTCACCACCTCTTAAATGAGCTATGGAGGAAAGTGACAGAAAGAGGAGCAATTTTCCCTCTTCTCCTTTCCTTCCATTCCCCCAGTCTTCCATTGGCTGGGAGTGAATCTGACTTTATGACTTATTCAGCAAAACCATACCAAACAGCATCACCATCTACAGCTCAAAGGGGATTCCTCTTTCCCCTGGCGTCTACTTGAACTTCTCTAAGTCGTGCTGCATCACCAAATAAAATTAACTTTATCTCACCTCCCTCTCCCCCACTCCTCCCCCTCCTAGGCACTGTGGTCAACCTTGGGAGGGAAAGGCAAGGAAGCCGGAATTTAGGCTGACATCCACCAACAGTAGCTCGCCAAACTAAAAAAGCTACTGCTCTTCTCTTCGAGGGCTACCTATGTCAGTCTAAACTAGATGGGGTGTGGATGGGTTGAGAGCAGACTAATACACAAAATGCTGCTGAAACAGGAGCAGAACAATCATTGCTGTCAAAAAAAAAAAAAGTACCAGCTCCAGGATCAAAAAGGCAGCAGTTATCTGATCCTGAAACCAACAGCAAATAAGGGGCCCCCAGTAATCAGCAGCTCCCCCATTCGGGCTCCTTGGACTCCTTTTCCTCGAGGAGAAAGAGAAGCCTTTGACCGTTTTCAATAGGCAAATAAATGAGTAACTACAGTATGCAACTTCCCCAGCGCTGACATATTCGGGAGCTGAAATTGATTTATATGCGCAGGGAGGAGGAAAGGGGAGGAAGAGAGGCACACACAAGGAGAGGGAGCTCCATCAACAGAGAAGAGACTTTCGTGTACGGTATTCTGAACGTTGTTTCACACTGCAGTATCAGGAGGGAGGGCCGGGGAGGAAGGAGGGGAAGGAAGGAGAGAAGGAGGTAGGGATCAAGGCCGGGACTTCCCCCCACGGAGCAGCCCGCGGGTAGCCTCTGCAGTGCCCCCCGAAGAAGACGCAGCAGCCTTCGGGACCAGAGCCTGCACCACCCCGCAAAAGACCAGGCTATTTAATCTATGGAAAAGCGAGGACACCCTCCTTCCCTAATACACACAGGCACACACCCCAACTAACACCCCTACGGGATGCAGGAGGGTGTGTGTGGGGGTAGAGGAGAACACCGCCCCACACTACTCCCCTCCCCCCCCCAAAAAAAAACCCCGACTGCAGCTGGCAAAGGGGACAAGGAAGAGAAAGGAGGCGGGGGCTCTCCTGGGGGCGGCGGCCGCCTTGCCTCCCTCCTCTGGCCCCTTCTTGCCTCGGATAAAGTCTCAGCTAAACTTTGTTTAGCTGAGTGAGTGCGCGCCTAGATTTAGGGGGTGGGGGTGGGAAGGATGGAGGGTACGAGAGCTGGGCCTGGGCCGGAGAAGGGGAAGATGGAAAGGTGGGAGGGGGGCGCGCTCACAGTACCTTCGCAAACGCCGACTTCGTACTCGGTGATGGAGTCGCCATTGAGCGGGGGGCGGATGACACAGCGGAGCCCCCGGTCGCAGGCTCCGTGGAGCCCGTACACGCCGCCGCAGCTCTCGTTCCTCTGTCGGGCGCACATATAACAGCAGCCGCAGATCCCCTGCACGATGCTGCCAGGGCAGTTCTTGGGCTCTTCGCACTTGGACTCGTCGCAGGGCAGGCACACCAGCGCTCGGGTGCCCGAGCGCGCCAGCAGCAGCAGCAGCAGCAGCGGCCCCAGCAGCGCGACCAGGAGGTGCCCGCAGCCGGCCAGCCCCCTGCCCCCCGCCACCAAGTACATCCTCCTCTAGCGCCGCCGCCTCCTGCTCACAGCCGGGCCGGGAGTGGAGCGGGCGCCCTTTCCTCCTCCGGGCACACTCGCCCCGGCGGGCGCCCAGCCGGAGCCCACGGTGGCCGCCGCCCCCTCCGGCTCCCCCCGGCGCGCGACTCCCCAGCCGGGGCGAGTCCCCCCACTCTCTTCGGCCCGCGCCGACCAATCCCACTACCGTTGGCGCCTGCAGCAGCAGCGGTAGCTTCCCCTCCTCCTCCTCCCAGGAGGGAGGGAGAAAGGAAAAAAAGAGAGAGAGAGAAAGAAAGAGGAAAAAAAAAGTTTCCTCTCGGCAGCTCCGGTTCAACCCAAACTTCTGGCGGAGGCAGCGGCGGTCGCGCTGGGCTCCAGCCCCGAGGCTGGGCGGAGGTGGCGGCTCCTCCTCCGGCTCTGAGAGCTGTGGTGGCCCCCGCAAGAGCAGCAGAAGCAAGCAGAGGCGGCGGCAGTAGCAACAGTCCCCCCTACCACGGGCTCCCCCGGTCCCCGCCTCCGGAGCCGGGCGGGAGCGGTGGCGCAGGCTGAAGGTTCGCGGTGTGCGCCGCCTAGTCCGCTCTACGCGCCCCAGCTCGCCTCCCTCCTTTCCGTCTCCTCCGGGCGCTTGTTTATGGCTCTCGCCGATCCGCCGCTCCGGCTTCGCCCTCCCCCATCCCTACCTCATCCCACAGACCTCGCCTCTACCGGCTCCGCGCGCCCTCATTGGCTGCCCCCCCCCACGCCCCCTCGCCTTCCCCTCTCTACCTCCTCCTCCCTCCTTTCCCAGTCTACCCCTATTCCTTCCTCTCTTCACTTGCCGCCTCCTCCCTCACGCCCCTTTCCACCCGAAGCCAGCCCCGCTGCACTAGCAGCCAGCCCGCCTCTCTCCTACTCCTGGAAGCAACACCGGGGACTCAGACTAAGAAGATCTGCCCCGGGCTCGCTCAAGCTGACGTCCCAAGCCACCCCCTAGCTTCGGAGAGACTGGGGCGTGGGTGTAGAAACCAGAAGAGGCTGAGTCCTGGTGTCCCAAACCCCTGCGGTGGTGACTCCAACACCACGACTGTCTGCTCTCTCCCAGCAGTGGCCTGGAAGCCCGACGGAGACACTTTCACATCCAGAGACAGCTCTGGGTCCGGATGCGTGGTGGAAATAATGGGGGGGGGCCGGACACAGAACTCAGGGAGTGGGGGACTACCGCTGCCTACACTAGGTAAACCGACAGGACCTGGCCACCAGTCGCTGCTACAGTCTTCCAGTATGAGAATGGGATACGTCTGTGAAACTCGAGGCGGGGGGGTGAGGAAGGGAGGTGATTCCATCTCAACCCTGGACAATGTATTCAGAAACCATCTTCCATTGGGCATTGAAATATGCTTTCAAAAAGGTGTTATGTAATGGAGTCTCTTGAAGCAGGAGGGCTCTAGGGCTAATCTGCTGGTGATCTAAGTGATTAAAACCGTCTAGGTAAATATTATGCAGGAGTAGAAATGGTGGATGTTATAGCTAAGAGTTTAATATGTACTGCCCTGTTTCTAATACAGTTGCATGTTTATTCTCTCTACTATTTCTGCTGACTTGCAGTATTCTTAGGAAAGAATGACCCCAAAATAATAGGACTAATTTTTTTTTCCTTCCTAAGTAAGGCCAGTTACACATTTACTAAAAACTTTAACATGCTACTACATGTCTCACACCATTTTAATATGCCATCAGACATTGTTGTCAGTTTCTTTACAAAGCTCGTAGATTGAAATGGTTTCTAACTTATGAAATTTAGGAATTAAGGTATGTGATGCCCTGTGTGATCCATCATGTATAGAATTAATTCATTCATTCATCTATTAAGCTCCCATCATGTGCCAGGCAGGCAGTATGCTTCCTTCCAGGGCTGCACATATATGAATAGATAGATACATAAATAGACAGAAGTGAATGAGTGAATAAAGTCCCTACTTTCAAAGAGAAACATTTGAAATTATGGAAAGTGCATTCACCAAGATTATTTACATAAGAGATTTTCTCAGGAATCAATCCATATTATGATCTGAATGGAGTCAATCAAATGAATGACCTGAGGGGGGAACAAGACTTTCCAATCAACTTGGGAGAAAAAATCTGCTTCTAGGATCATTAGTTATGAAGTGATTCACTTATTATCCACGGAGATTTAAGGGGCAGAAAAGTGCCATCCAAGAAGATACTGAATCATGACAGTGGAGCAGCAGCAACAACAACAACAAAAAAGTTAGAGAGAAGAAAGACTCCTTTTGAGATTTGTTGGGGGACCAAGTTGAATCTTAAGATTTGTGGTTTGACCACCAGGATCCAGAGCTAGTATCTCAGAGTTGTCAGTGAAGTGACCATGGAGGCACCAACATTAGATGCCAAGTTTTCTGTTACAAGTACCAGGGGAAAAGTGATGCAAAATCATGGTCATTTATAACCCCTGAATTAATAACACAGCAAGCATTTATTAAGCACTTTTTACATGAGAGACTGTTGGCTAGATACTAGGGATAAAGATATAAAAGGAAAACAAGGACTAAGTTCAAGGAATTTACAGGAGATAAGACATTTAGGGAGTGGGGGCCAAAGAAAGGGGTTTTGGTCTGTCACAGTCACAGGGGATTCTAAGTGAAGCCATAGGAGAGTAGATTATGACACTCTTCTCAGTAGTAATGATAATACTCACTTCATTATTGTTCCCTAAATGGTAAAAAAAAAAAAAAACTGGAAGCCATGGGAGGAGTGGAGGAGGGTACATGGCAAAACACTTGTCTTGGTTAGGCCCTGGTATTCTGGGGAAGGACTGGATGGCAAGCTTCCCTAGAGATCAGTTAGACTGGTATTGAAAAATGAGATGGGATGCCTTGGAAAGTAGTGAATGAGAGAAAAGTGTTTAAGTAGAGACTGAGTGATCTACCTGCCAGAGATGGGGATTCCTGCATTAGGTGGGAGGGTGGAGTAGATGATACCTCTAAGGTACCTTCCAGATATTAAGATTTTATGAGTCCAAGGCCTCTCTGGAAAATATAATTCCTAAGAAAGCTAAAAAAGAAAAATCCTTACCTTGTAGAATATGATTGATTGGCTCTTTCATGAACTATGATCACTCACCTGCACAGTACTCACAGATTTGTGGATAAACCATGAAAGAACTGGGTTTGTCATCTTGGCTCTGTGGCAAGAGTATTCTGTATTACACTTTGATGACTAAAAATGTAAGCAGTTGAGGTTGTAAAGACCCACTGAAGACACTTAAGTAGGTAAGCTCATTTGCATCTTGGGAGGTAAGTGGAGCCATAAATACACATCTTCCCTGCAGTTCTCAGTGGGTGTCATCTAAAGACAGAGACAACAACTAGGCAAAGTCCCAATAAAGTCAGGGAAAGACAGGAAAAGAAAAAACCTACCTTATAAGTTAGGTGGTAAAGTGGTTAGAGCACTAGTCCTGGAATCAAATTTGGCCTCAGATACTTAGCAGCTGCGTGATTCAGGGCAAGTGGCTTAACCCTGTTCACCTCAGTTTCCTCATCTGTAAAATAAACTGGAGAAGGAAATGGCAAACGATTCCAGTATATTTGCTAAGAAAACTTCAAACAGGTTCACAAAAGTCAGAAATGATTAAACAACAATAACCCTGTAGGAATTGAACGTTCCTTGGTAGGTCCAAGGAAGCCTGTCAGTTTTCAGAATAGAATAAGAATTAATTTTCTTAGGATTGTCAGCGAGCTAAAATACCATGAATGAAAAGAGAAGAGAGGAGCGTAGAGCAGTCAAGAGATTTTAAGTCAGAGGGTTCAAATCCTAAAATTTAATACCTATGTGACCTTGTACAAGTCACACTATCTTGGCCACAGGTTTCTCATATGTAAAAACAATAGGATTGGACAATATGACCTCTAAACTCCTTTCTAACTCTAAGTCGATGGTCCTTGAGATAGACCACATACCAAGGGACAATATGATGGCTATTATCTTGGCAAGGTCTCAGGACTTCAAGCCTGGATGCTTGATAAATAAGTTAGGAAGCCTGACTTTGAATAGGAATTAGAGCCAGCCCTAAGAGCTGGCTAGAGAATATGCTTAAGACAGTTCAGAACAGAAGAATCAACATTCACTAAAAGAGAGTGCAGGACCTTTTGTTTGGGCCAGGAAGAAAACAGGGAGCAGAGAGAATAGGATTTCCTGAAGCCAGGAACAAGGAGAAACCCTATAAGGGGAGAAGGAGACATATGCAACGTCAGTGCCTCTGGCATGAAGCCAATGGGGTATATTGGGGCCCAAATAGAAAAATAACTTTTCCAGGGGCTGGGAGCCAAAGGGAATCCCAGGAGCACAGAGGAGGTGACTGACTGCAGAATGAATACAATATGGCTGGAATCCAAAAGGGTGAGACTGGCCTAAGTCGGAAAGGACTTCCCTCTAGAGGCCAAATGGTGCTAGTTGGAAATTGTCTCATTTCAAAAACAGAGACAACATGGGGAGAGACATGCTGCTGTCTGGTCCTGCACATGAACTGGGAACAATCTGTCCAGTTTTTAATTTAGAAACTGCCAAAGGATATGAGGAAAGAATTCAAGGCTAAGAAAGGCGACAACACAGTTTGTGGAAAGAGTCCTGCCTGCGCTTGAGGTTAGGAGACCTGGATCTGAAATCCAGTTCCACTAATTTCCTGGATGTATGACCATGGAGAAGTCCCCTTTACTTCTCTGAACTACTTTCTTCAATTCTAAAATGGTGGTAATAATACTTCTATTACTTGTGTCATAGTATTGTTATGTGGGGAAAAGTACTTTGTAAACTTGAAAATCATGTATATGAATTTATATTTTATAGACATATATACATATGTATGTATACATAATGTGACAGAACCAATTATAATTTGGTAGTATATGATAGTGCACAACTTTATACAACAACCTTTATACGACAACCAAGGGTTCTTAAGCTTTTTTGTGTCATAGACCCTTTGGGCAGTCTGGTAAAGCCTATGGACCCCTTCTCAGAATAATGTTTTTAAATGCATAAAACAAAATATATAGGATAACAAAGAAAACTAATTATGTTGAAATACTATTATCAAAATATTCTAAGAATAAATTCATAGACCCTAGGTTAAGAACCTCTGTTTCATACCCTTTATGGAAAATAAGCAAATGTTTCTACATAGGTGGTGTGTGTCTTCCATGTTAGAGAAACCAGAAAATCTAATGTGTTGGAAGATTGGATGAAAGAAAAGAAAACTGATTGCATCCCTGGAAGTTGTACTTATAGAAGAAACAATACTGTGGGTGGTAACACATGGTGGGGCTGAGGAGGAAAGAGACCAGAAATCAAAAGATGGTTCTCTGGTTCTCTTTACAATTAAGGAAATACAGTGTGAGGGGACATAATATTAATATGAATATTAGGCTGATCCTTCTTGACTCAGTCTTCAGTTATAGTTTCAATTACTATGTTCACTTGGTTCAGGACCCTGTAATTTTTTTCTTTGCCCTGAAATTGGAAAAAAAATTGCTATTAAAGATGTATAGCGTTCCAAATAGTAGATTTTCATCTCTCTCTGATGTTGCCAAGTAAGAAAGGATACATACATTGTGATGGAAAGAACATTTCAAACAGATATACACACACATATATATAACATACACACATAAGCACACATATATGTATATACATATATATCCTTTCAGGCTTATGTTTTTCTAACTATATCTGTTTCTCTTAACTACTTAATGATATTGTATGAGAATCAAATGAAAGAATGTAGATAAAGTACTTTGTAAAATCTTAAAGTACTGCATCAATATCAGTTGTTATGAATTGAAATCTTGCCATCTGTACCCACCTGCCATGTAATATGTATATCATGTTTATCAATAAATTGTATTTTTATTTTTTTGTTAAGTTGTTTTGGGTTTTTTTTTTAATTGTGTCTGATTTTTCATAACCTTGTTTGAGGTTTTCTTGGCAAAGATGCTGGAGTGGTTTGCCATTTCATTCTCTAGCTTTTCATTTTACAGATGAGAAAACTGAGGCAAAAAGGGTTTAAGTGATTTTCCCCCAAGGTCACAGAGCTAGTAAATGTCTGAGATCAGATTTGAACCCAGGAAGAGAAGTCTTTCTGACTCCAGGCCAGCACTCTATCAACTGTGCCACCTAGTGGCCATAAACTGCATTAGAAAACTATTAATTGCATAGTTTTTAACACTTTGGTCTAAGAATATTTTTTAAAACCTTTCACTTGTTGAGCTCTCCTAACTGTCAAAATGCCTTTACACCCATTTTTTTCTTTTGATCATTAAAACAGACAACATTTGAATCTCTGAGCTAGTCAGTCAATAAACATTTATTAGCACCCACTGTGTGCCAAGCACTGTGCTAAGCTGTAGGTTAGGGAGGGAAAAGTTAATCTTATCATTTCTAACATTAGTCAAACTGCCTTTTAAAGAGCATTATATACATTTTAAAGAAAATTCTTTCAGCTGAGAAACTCGATTCATATTTTAGAAAAAAAATTCAGGACATTTGCAATGAGCTCTTCTCCCCTCTTCCTCATTTGACATCATTCATAAACCTTCTACTATCTCCTTCAACCCTTTTTTCACATGATGGGGTGGCTCTACTCCTTATCATGGCTAAGCAACTTGCTCATGATCCCATTCCATCCTGTCTCCTTCAATAGATTATGCCCTCTGTCATCCCCACTCTATCACTCATTTTTGGTTTCTCCCTGGCTCATTTCCTACTGCCTGCAAACATGCACATGTCTTCCCTACCCTGAAAAAACCCTCACTTGATTCTCCCATCTCTATCATCCTACATCTTTTCTGTCCTTTTATAGCTAAACTTCTTGTAAAGATCACCTACAGTAGGTATCTCCACTTGCTCTCCACTCACTCTCTTCTTAATCCTTTACAACTTCTGACCAAAACTGCTCTCCAAAGTTACCAGTGATCTCTTTGTTGCCGAATCCAGAGGCCTTTCCTCAATCTTCATTCTCCTTGACCTCCTTGCACCTTTTGACACTATTGATCACCTTCTCTTCCTTGATGCTCTCTTCTCTCTAGTTTTTAGGATACTACCCTCTCCTGGTTCTCCTACTTACCTAAGTGTTCTTTTTTAGTTTCCTTTGCTGGATCCTCATCCAGATGATAAATCTAATGATAAATGTTCCACAGGGCTATATCCTGGGCCCTTTTCTCTTCTCCCTCTCTACCACTTCATTTGGTGATCTCATCAGCTCCCAGGGATTTAATTAGCATCTCTACGCTCTCCAATTTTTGCATCCGCAACTGCTTTTCAGATACCTTAAGCTGGACTCTAGTAGACATTTTAAACTCAACGTGTTCAAAACTGAACTCATTACCTCTCCTCCTAAACGCTCCCTCTCTCCTAACTTCTCTGTTACTGTCTAGGGTAGCACTATCCTCCCAGTGCTTCAGGCTTGCAGGCTAGGAGTCATCCTCCATTCCTCGATATCTCTCACCTCTCTTATTTAAACTGTTGCCTGGGCCTGTCAACTTCACCTTTGTAACATCTCTTTAATAAGCCCCTTTCACTCCTCTTATGCTGCTACCGCTCTAGTGCAGGCCTTCACTACCTCATGCCTTGATTACTGCAATACCCTGCTGGTGAGTTTGCCTGCCTCAAGTCTCTTTCCACTCCAATCAATCCTCCATTCAGCCACCAAAGTGATTTTCCTAAAGCGCAGGTCTGAGCTACAAACCCTCCCCCGATGAATAAACACAAATGACTCCCTATTGCCTCCATGATCAAAAATAAAATATTCTCTTCGATCCCTTTATAACCTCCTGCACATGTGCACGTACACACACGCACATGCACACACACCATCATCATCACCACCACCACCACCACTTCCCTGTCTTACATTTTACTCTCGACCCTTCCCCTGTCTCCCAATCAGTATTCTTCATCCCAGTGAAGCTAGCCTCCTGGCAAACTCCATGTCTCACCTTCAGGTATTTTCCCTAGCTCCTCCTCCGTGTTTGGAATATTCTCCCTTCTCATCCTGACCTACTGCCTGTTCCTTTAAGTCCCAGCTAAAATCCCATCTTCTACAGGAAACCTTTCCCAGCCCTTCTTCATTCTAGTGACTTCCCTCCTGTAATTTTTCCCTGTATATCCTGCATATAACTTGTTTGGACATATTTGTTTGCCTATTTATTCCCCCTTTATATTGTGAGCTCCCGGAGGTCAGAACTGTCTTTTGTCTCTTTTTGTATCCCCAGCACTTAGTATAGTACTTGATACATAGTAGGTGCTTAATAAATATGTGTTTGATGAATTACTATTGTTACCCCCACTTCATAAAAGAGGAAACTGAAGCAGGCAGAGGTTAATTGACTTGTCCAGGGTCTCACAGCTACTAAGTATCTGAGGTAGGTTTTGAATTTAGGTCTTCATGACTCTATCCACTCTATTCTGTGCTCTAGCCACTGCTTTACCCAGAAGCCAGAAAGAAATAATCAAGTGTACTGAATCAGCCTTTCTCCCCCGTTTCCTAAAAAAGCCACCCACCCCATAAACTACTATCTAGATAAGGGCTTCCGTGGTACTTTTTATCTTTATCAGAACCAAAGTGCTGCAATTTTTCAGACCTCTAAACTAAGAGATGAAAGAGGAAGTTGATTGAATTGAGCTTCTGAATTAGATCTAGACATCTGAAGTAAGAAATGAAATTAAGTTTAGCAGAAGTCTACTTACTTCATCTTTCCTCATCAATGAGGATACTCCTTCAAACAGTGCCAGTTGCAACCCACACACCGCTTTTCATCCTTTGTGACTTTTGTTCATCCTTTCTGATAAACCTTTTATAGAGACTCCACCAAATGTTCCAGGAACCTTCCTCTAGGTATCTTAATATTATGTAGGTATTAATGCAACCACAGAGATGTCCATTTGTTTTTCCTTATTCTTTCTATGTGACTAGCTAATTTCCTTTTTCAGTCTTGCATTTTTGGATGAAATGTTTTTTGCGTTGAAATTCATCAGTACTGATACATTGCAGCCCACTCATGAGTACCATATGCTTCTCCATTGTCCTTTGGGTGACCTGCAATTTTTATTCCTCAGTGATTGTGGTATTCCATTATCTCAGAACAGGGAATAAGGATGTGCCTATGATTTTACTGTTTGGGGAAATCCTGGACAGTAAAACTCCCTCTACTAATGTAAATTGACACCTTCTCTACAATTTATAGGTTTGGAGAGTTTCCTGAAGTACTGAGAGGTTAAATGACTTGCCCAGCCAGTAGTATCAGAAGCAGACTTGAGCCTAGGTCTTTCTGGCCTAAAGGCCAGCTCTCTATCCATGATGCAGCCATAGCTTTCATTCTAGGTTGTTTTTAGTTTTGTTTTACTTTTTTGCTTTGTTTTAAGATATATCTCTCTTTTAAGGAGCAGTTTGGGGTCAATGAGAAGCAGAACAATTTCCCAGATATAATTTAGTCCATTTGCTTTCTTCTGTTTGAGTGGTTCTCACGACCTCTTTACACTCTTAAAAATTACTGAGGACCCCAACAAGCTTTTGTTTATGTGGGTTATGTCTAGTGACATTTGCCATACCAAACATTAAAACATCAGTATTATGATGAAAAATTGTATTTACCTCATAAACTCTCTGAAAGAGTCCCTCACTTTGAGGGAGTCCCATATTTTGAGTATTTCTCTTTTCTTTCATCCTAGATCCATCTCATTGCCCACCTGGAGTGTATTTTTCTAAGACAGGTGTAGTGATAGACCAGTTCAGTGGATTGCTCATACAGCTTCACATCCTAATCTGAAAAATAGACATCCTTTATCTGTTCATTTGTTTTCCTATGTGTATTGTTAGGCTTCATTCTTTTGTGTTCTTGTGAGTCTGATTCAGGAGGCTTAGTAATGTTCTTGGGCTTGAAACAATTAGCACAATGTCATCTGCAAACAGAGCATATGGAGAAGCTCACCATCTGTAGAGAATGTAGATTATGTGCAGGACGTCAGGTGAAAATGCCTTTGGAGAGCATACATCTCCCTGTTTTATGCAGTGTGGTAAAGTGGATAAGGAGCCTGACTTGAAATCTGGAAGACCTGGGTTCATTTTCCACCTATCATGCATACTGATTGTGGCTGGGCAAGTCATTAAATCTATCAGTGCTCTAGGCAAATTTCCTAGACTCTAAGTTACAGAGGAAGTATCCTTATCTAGGAGTACCTTGTACCAATGAAATCACAGGTTCATTCTCTTTGCTTATGCCTTCTTGATAATCAGAGGAGATATGTGTGTATATGTATGGATATATGCATACATATATACACACACAGGCATACATATATACATACATGTGCATATGTGTATATTCACAGAGATACATTTACACATGCATACATGTATGTGTATATAAGATTGTATATGCACATACACACACATGTTTGTTCATTCTTTTTTCTCACAAAAGATCAATGACATCAGGAAGGTGATGTCTTGATGTTTTGACTTGCAAGTGAATTGGATTTAAGTGAGGCAGGGCTGTGCAAAATCATCAGCCTCACTCTCTTCTCCATTGGAGGCAAGATATAGGTCATAGACCAGTTCCAGTTGGGCAATGCTGCTACTTCCTCCCTTCTCCTCTTCTTCCTCTTCTCCCTCTATCCACATGGGGAGTGATATACATGTGGGTGCTCTGCCCAAAGGAATATAAATTTTGATCCCTTATACTTCTCAAGATATCTTGGGGTTTGGCGGCTAGATTTTTTTTCTTCCCTATTTGTTCTATCATCCCTCCCTCAAACTGGGACAATTAACTCATTTGTCTCATGTTGTTTTCATTTATGATTTCTTGAAATATAGCTCTGGTGTACCAGGCTTGATAAAACCCATTGAGATTCAAATGGAGCTACTTGACTATGCTTTAAAACTCAAATCACTCTGGCTCTCACTGACTGGCCTGATTATATCTTACTGATTATATGTGCATATACATATATGTATATATGCACACACATATGCATACACATATTTGTTTCTATCAAGGAACCTTATTTAGTATTAACAAATATATGAAAGATAACTTGTTAGAGAGGAACTTTTAAGACTATTTTTGGCCTGCTGTTATCAAATGCTTCATTTTTTTTTTAACATACACAACAAACAAGAAGCACAGTGAAATTTTGTACCTCTCTTTGATAGGTGAGTATGATTATGTAATTGAAATAATGTAGTCTACTCTAGAATATTCTTTGCAAAATCCTAACTTTTTTCTCATTTTCAGGGAGGGTTTAGCTCAATCATAGAAACACCTACTGAGAGGGAAAAGCAAACATTTAGATAGGCCATTATTCATATTTTCTTACTTGGCTTCTTTTTTTTTTTCAGTATTAACTTGTGTTCCCTTTTCTGTCCTCCCTGCTTCTCTCTCAATCATTCAGGAGATTTGCTTCTTTCAGATATCTTTAAAAAACCATCCCTCAGTTCCTTCAAAATTGTGTTACCTCCAACATGAACCTTCTCTGCATCTATGTCATCTGGTCTTGCTCAATCTTTTTGTTTTTGTTTTTAGGGTATGGCAATGTTTATTCTGAGTTGGCACTGAAGGGAGGGGAGGATGAAGAAGAGGTGGGAGGTAGGACAGGGGTGGTGCATTCTAGAGGAGCTGGTCCCTTTCCTCCACACTGTGGTCCAAAGTTCATCCAGCCATATGTCGCATCCTCTTCCACCCATGGTCCCTGCTTCTTGGACAGATCTGTCATGAGGTGAGGAAGGTCCTGAGGGTAGAGTTGTCTCCAGTGGTAGGAAGGAGAGCCCAGAGCAGTTGGCCATCTCAGTCTCAGGTTCTGAATGGCTTCAGGACCTGAAGGAGTATCCTGGAGCAGGGCTTTGGGTTTTGGAGAGGCTTTGGAGAAGGTGGCCAGAGCCAGGGCAGAGACCAGCATGCACACCCACAGCTGCCTCATCCTATAGAGCTCCTGAGGAGGGTCCTGGAAGGTGGTGACAATTCTTCAGAGGGTCCTCTGGGTGTGTTCTGCTCCGCAGGAGAACGCCCTCCCTTTTATAGCCCTGAGGCCCCTCCTTTTACCTCCCCCCCCACCTCCCACAATGAGGTCAGAGGAAGGAAGGAGGGAGAGGAGGTGTATATATAAGTGAAGGAGGAGGAAAGTGCCATCTTTGTTTTCTATTCTACTTTTTTCTACCTTTTTATGTATGTAGCATGTCAGGGACTAAAATGGTAGATTGGGAATGTAGTGACTCCATTGTTTTTATTGGAGAAAATAGTTTGTTATAGAAGTGTTGAAATATCGATTCCATTTTTCATCTATTCATTTTGCTTTCAGTTTGATTTTTTAAGTGATCTTAAAATCATATTGTGGGATCTATTAAATTGTGACTCAATGTATTTCAGAGTGTCTGAATTGTAGTTTCTATGACTACTTCTTATTATGTATTATTTGTTTCTACACTTCTGAAATCAATACTGCTTGCTATAGAATGTATACATGCATACACAGAATCACACATATTCATATTTATAAATAAAGCTTTTATTTACATATTAGCATCTTTGTGTATTAAGAGCGTATTCTCCCTTGTTTATAGAATTTGAGTTAGCATTGTAGGATCCCAAGGAGATAGGGAGGAGGGACATAAGTACCTCAAAATGGACTTTGATTCCTCACTTGAGAGAAGGAACTAAGGATATTCTTACTTATGCCAGATAATTTAAAGAACTCTCCAGGAAGATTTATTCCCATATCACTTGGCATATATCCTAGAAGTTTTCATTGTTGTGTAATGGGGATCTGGCATATGGGCAGACCCCATCAGCTTGCTCAGACTGCAAGTTCCACATGTAGGACACCAGGGAGCAGATGGTATCTCTCCATGTGAAGCTGCTTCTGGGAGAGTTGTGATAACACATAAGCGAAGTGCCTTAGAAAGACTGCCAAATATGTGGACATTCTGTAGTTGGTTCTGGTTGGCTGACTAATCATGTGGTTGGGTGGAGCCTTTTGCATAACTGGAACTGTCAGTGTCTTCAAAAGAGACCTCAGTCAGTTTTGGCTATCACTCTGTTGCATTTGCAACTGAGAGAGTAAGGTGACTCTCTCACTAATGGTGTCCATTGAGAGATTATTATGCTAATGAAAAAGGCCTTGGATCCTTCTTCCCTAGGAGGTCACATGGGTCCAGAGTTCCCAAGAGCCTTTGCTCTTGGCATTTTCATTTCTATTCTAAGTAGAGTAAGTAGAACCTCTGATTTCTGTCAAGTGAGTACCACATGAATGTGGGAATTAGAATCCAGGGTCGCTTTTGTAGTCAGCTTGGCATCAATGCCTTGGGGAGCAAGGAACAATTTTCCCAATCCAGTGAAAGGACTTAAACTTGTTGAGAATAATGCTATAAAGGAACTACACCAAGTTATGCACCTAATTTGTCATTCCTCCTCCTGACCCACCTGATCATCCCCAGCACACACAGAAAGTAGGGGAGATGATGCTCAGGAAGTGTCATGGGGAATGCTTGTATATTTATTCTTTGTATATCTTTAAACTAAATATCACTTTGGAAAAGTTAATCAGTGTTAAACGGTTAAATGGAACACAATGTCCATTACAACTTCTAGATCTTTTTCAGAACAATTGCTGTCTATGTCATTATGCCTTTCTCATCTTAAACTTGCAAAGTTAACTTTTTGGTTCCAAGAATAAGACCTTATGTTTATCCCTATTAAATGTCATCTTATTAGATTCAACCTAAAGTTCTATCTTGAATTCTAGGATCCTGTAGGAGTCTAGGTTTACACTCTTATGTGCATAGTCAGTCATGGTCACCGTGTTGGTTTTGCATAAATGTTTTTCTTTGTTATAAGGGAGAACAAAATTGAGGTATGAAACTTTATCTGGCAATGACAGTGAAATAAAAATAATTGCATCAATGAAATATTTTGAAATAAGTAGATAAAGTTGATTTTGTTTGAATTGAATTTTTTTCAAAAACAAATTGTTTGTGATATATAGGTTTGAACCTTTCATATAATGAATGAACTTTTAACTTCTTTTGTCTCTTGATATGAAGCCGTATTTTCTAGCATATTAAGTGGTACTGTGGCAAGAAAACTAGATTTGGGAGCCAAAGACATGGATGGACTCAACTGAAGGAAATTTATTTTTTTATACTAGTCTTACTTCAATGTCTAATTGCATCATGGAGTCAACCCTAGGGTCTTTAAGGCTTTAATCCCAATAGAATACAAGGGCCATCAGGGCCTACAAAGATAGAATGACTTTAAGTGTGGACCCAGGAGTTAGACTATAGAACTGTTATCAGAGGACAAACCTAGGTAGATTGAGAAAGGCTTCATCATCAAAGGATTGGCCAACAAATGACATCCCACAGTACCTGATAAGATGGGAGTACTGTTGAGCAGAAGAGTTTCAAACTACACAAATGAAGGGAATGTCCTAACAGATAAAATCATGATTCCTTGAAGTACTAAAATATACATATTTACTTTTATTTATGTACTTGCAAGTTGTCCCTTGGCACATTGTGTCTCAGTTTCCACATTCACAATTTACTTCTACATTTAATGCATTTGGCTTCTTCAAAAATCTGTCGTGATCTGATAAAAAAAAAAAACCCTGACACTTAAATTAAATATTTCTCACATTTTGAAATTGTGTCTGTCAATTTGAGGAAATGTTTTATAAGGAAACTTTTTCCAAGTACAAGCCTTTAGGAAGACAATCTTAGGGAGTAATTTCTGGCATCCTACCTCTACCCAGGGATGAAAGATGCTCACACGTATGGTATGACCTGCTTATTTTTCATTTTTCATTTTTTTTGGTCTTTCCATACTCTTAGATATTCCTGATTCTTTAATAATAATAGCTAGCATTTATCAAGAACTTCAAGGTTTACAAAGCGCTTTAGAAACATTCATTTGTTACTTAACCCCGATTGCTTTTAAAAAAAAAAAAAGAAACATTCATTTACTTTGTTCTCACAGCTCTGAGAGGTAGATGCTATTATTACCCCCACTTTACAGATAAGGAAACAGTTAAGTGACTTATCCAGGGTCACACAGCTACTAATTATTCTAAGGTCACACAGCTACTAAGTATAGAAAGACTCAGGTCTTTCTGATGCCATGTATGCACTGAACCATCTATCTTCCTATGATTTCTCATTGATTGCCAAAAGAATTGTAAGTTAATAGAATAATAGGACTTTTAAAGCCCTGAATCTTTCATCGTTCCTATAAGGAGGCTAGGATACTCTTCCATCCCTTTAACTGAATAATAATAAAATAATAACAGAATTTATATAGCACCTACTATATGGCAGGCACTGTGTTAAATGTTTTTAGGCACTGCGTTAAATGTTTTTCAAATGTCTCATTTGATTCTCACAACAACCCTGGGAGGTTAGATGCTATTATTATCCCTATTTTACTGATAAGAAAACTGAAGGTTAAGTGACTTGCTTAGTAATTCTACTCCTAATACAGTAATCCCTTTCACATTGTGACTTTCCCCATCATGGGTTAGATATATCACTGGTCAGCATAAGAAATTAAATTTTTGGGGAGTTTTGCAGAAGCCACAGACATGTGAAGGCCAGCAGACAACACAGGAAAAGTTGGGACTCAGGAATGCATAAAATATATGTAAAGTATTATATAATATCAACCCAAATTTTACAATAAGGTACTGTAAGTACTCCATTAAAGAAAAAGGAAAAAAAATCACATTTAGAAGGCCAAAATTTTTTACATGGATTTTCCAGATAGTGGGGGCACCACGTCCCTAATCCCTATGATGTGGAAGGGATAACTGTATATATGAGAAGCTGGCATCAGAGTCAGAATGACCTCACTTTAAGGTCTGACACTGGCTCTGTGACCCTGGACAAATCACATCACTTCCTGGAATCCTCAGGCAACATTCTAAGAAATATAAAGGACTCTGCATTTATGAAAAGAGTTTCCTTCCTGAGGAAGGTATGATGAGGTATGGGCTCTGGGAGCCCCCTCGAGCTCTCCATGAGTCCTTGAGGTACAGGCTCTGGGAACCCCACTTGGACTCTGATTAAATTGTCCCATTTGATGAGGTATTTGCATGAGGCCATAAGCCTTACTAGATTTCCCACCCTTGAGCCTATCACAATATCAATATACCCTTGAACTGGCCTAGCCCACCATTGTCTGTGGTGTCCAGGTGGCCTCCCACCCTTAATCACTCATTGACCTCATTAACTCCTCCTGAAGACCCTCCCCAAACTCCTCCTCTAGACCACCCCTAGATTCCTCCCACAACTTTCTGTATATAAGACCCCATCCTGTCTTCAGGTCTGTGAGAGAGCCATGGAATAGCCATAGAATGACCCAGCACAGACTTACTCTGTGTCTAATACAAGCGAACTTTTAATAAACTTTACTTTTCTTTGGCTGAGAGAAGACTTGAGTAGAATTCATTCAGCAGGACCCGGCGTGTTGGTATTTTGGGGTCTCCAGAGCAACCCTAACCCTCTCTATGCATAACCTCTTCACCTACACAGATTAAATCACACATCTACACCCTATATCTATATTTATGTCATCTATAGTTGTATCTGTATCTATTGGGCCAGCTTAGGCAGCTCATTTACTAGCTGTGTGATCCTGGGCAAATCACTTAACTCTGTTTGTCTTGGTTTCCTCATCTGTAAAATGAACTGGAGAAAGAAATGGCAAACCATTCCAATATCTTTACCAAGAAAACCCCAAATGGGATCACGGAGCAGACATGACTGAACAACAAAAAAACGTTGGTGTTGCTGGAGTGCAGTTTACTGCCCTCAACAATTTCTTCCTCTTCTCTAGGAATATTTATCCTTCATCCTAATTCTTTCTTTTCAATTGTATTATAGTGTGGTACAGTAAAAGAAAAAATAGTTCTGGACCTGAAGCCAGGAAATATTTAGGTTGGAATCTCAGGACAGAAAATTTACTAGCTGTTTTGTAATGAGCAAGTCCTTTAACCTCTCTTAGTTCCTTCTTTTGTAAAATGGAATTGATAATATCTGTCATACCTACCTCAAAGTGTTGTTGTGAGATTAACTGAGATAATGTATGTGAAACACTTTTCAAACTCTATAAATGCCAGCTATTATTATTCCATCCCCATTATTTCTTTCACATTTCAGGCCTCAGGATTCATATTAAGTATTCTATGTTTCTCCATGGCCTTCTTCAATCTCTGTTTTCCCTTTCTCCCACATTCTCTCTAGCTGATCTCTAAGAGGAAAATCCTCATCTCAACCCTTCCCCATATGCTCAACTGATCCAGAATAGCTAACTGGAGGGAGTCAGATATGAGGGAAATGTCAATTTATTCTAAGGAAAACTACAAGATCTAATCCTGGTTGGTGAATCTGTCATGTCATTGCCTCAGAACAATTTTTTAGGTTTAAAAGAAAAACTATTTGTTCTGTAACTCTTAAGAAAAGGCTAGAACTCATCTTGTCTTACCCTTAAATTTTAAAAATGAGGAAACTGAGGCCCAAAGAGGAGAAGTGACTTGCTTAAGGTATAAAATGTTATGATTCTATAGGTATTGCAAGTTTGGACAGAAGTAGGGAGTAAAAAAGAGGAATATCATTAGCCTGTTACTTAGCATTGGTAGAAACCATTTGGAGGGTTGTGTGTCCTCCATAGTTTAAGAGAGACTTTAACAAATTAGATAGTAACTAGAGTAAAATGAACAGGATCCTGAAAGATTTGTAAACCATGTTATATGAGGAACACCTAAGAATTTTTCACCTAGAAAAGAGAGTTGGAGGAAGCATGACAGCTGTCTTTGGTTATCACATGAGCAGTTCAATGAAAAAGTAATATTTATGTATTCATCCATTCAACAAACATTTATTAAAGCAACTACTACATACATGCAAGGCACTCATGCCCATCGAAATGACTTGGTTGACCAAGCAGTGAAAAGCATAGCATTAACTCCTCAAACTCCTGAAGGAGTGGCTCCCACAGTACAGGTGCCCATGGAACCTTTATTTTGCCCCATAAGTTGGACCTTAGCATTTTCACCTTGCTCTGAAGGCCTGCCTAAGACTCCTAGACCAACATGAGAAGAGATAGTCACTGACCAGAAAAGAATGCTTATCAAAAAGCAAGAAAAACTTCAAAAGGAGGTATGTGAACCTGATAAGACTATGGGATTATGGGTTGGGAATTTCACAGGGCTGCTCCCATTGCCTATGGGATGTGGCCTAGCTTCCCCAAGCACAATGCATCCAAACATCTGAAGCCAGCTCCTCTTTCAGATGTGCCCTTTGAAATCTGGCAGATCAATTTTATTCAATGACCACCTCCCCTTGGATACAAATATGCTTTGGTTATGGTCTGTATGTTTTTCTGGTAGGTGGAAGTGTTCCCCTTTCATACTGCCACAGCCTCTGGGGTAGCAAAAATCCTCTTAGAAAAAAATCATTCCATTATGTGGGGTTCCTAAAGAGATATGTGGTAAGAGGTACCCATTTCACAGGAGCTTCATTAGCTAAGCTACTTTCATCCTGGCCAATTACTCAGCACCTTCCTTGTGCCTAACACCCTCAGTCATCAGGAATGGTTGAAAGAGTTAATGGGATATAAAACCCCTCTTGTTAAAGTTCTCTGAAGGACTAGGCATCTCCTGGCCCAAAGTCCTTCCTTTAGCCCCACTAAGGCTTGGATGTAGACCAGGGGTGAAAAACCTACAGCCCTAGGTCCTTGGGTATGGCCTTTTGCCTGAGTCCAAGTTTTACAGAACAAATCCTTCTTTTAAGAGGATTTGTTCTGTGAAGTTTGGATTCAGTCAATGGGCTACACTGAGGACATAGAAGGCCACATGTGACCTTGAGGCCACAGTTTACCCACCCCTGATCTAGACCATTTGGTTCCTATAAGCTCAACTCTCACAGAGTTCAGCCAAGAAAGTGAAAAAGTAGAAATACAAAGTTGAAAAATGATAGTCCCTAGCTGCAGAAGTGTATAGTCTAATAAAAGGGTATCGGACATATACAGATGGTTAAGATACAAGGTAGAATGCAATTAGGATGGGGGGGGGAGAGAGAGAGAGAGAGAGAGAGAGAGAGAGAGAGAGAGAGAGAGAAGAGATCATATAGGGTACAATAGGAAAATTTGGGGAGAAATCCTCATTTTCACTTGAGAATCAGGGAGGCTTCATAAAGGAAACAGTAACTGAACTGAGCATTAAAGGATTTAAACAAGTAGAGATGAGGAGAGAGTATATTCCAGGTAGGAGGAGGGTCTATGTAAATGCACAAGGACAGGAGAGGGCAGGTTAAATCAGGAAACAGCCAGCAATCCTGTTTGTCTGGAATGTAGAGTATGTGAAGGGGGAATAAGACTGGAAAGGTAGGTTGGTCTTAGTTTGGGGAGAAAGCTAAATACCAGGCTTAAGTGTCTTTATTTCAACCTATAGAGAATGGGAGCCATTGAAGATTTTTGAGCAGGGGTGTGATAGAGTCAGTCCTATGCATTATAAATATTATTTTGGCATCTCCGTGAAGAATAGATTTGAGAAGAAAAATACTGGAGGTAGGGAGACCAAAAGTTAGAGAGTTCAAAAGGGCAAGAGAGAAGTAATAAGGAGCTATACTATGAAGATTACAGTAGAAGTGGAGATTGAATTGGATATAGAGGACATGGAATCAACAGGACTTGGTAATTGATTGGCTAGCTAGAAAGGCAGAGATGAAAGAAAAAGACCTGGCATTATGGCTCTGAGATTCTGAACCAGCATTGTGGATAGAGTGAGAGTTAAGAAAGTGTGTCTCATGGGCCAGCTAAGTGGCACAGTGGATAGAACACCAGATCTGTAGTAAGGAGAACCTGAATTCAAACCTAGTCTAGATATTTACTAGCTGTGTGACCTTGGGTAAGTCACTTAACCTCAATTGCCTTCTCTTCCCCCCCAATAAAAGAAAGTATGGTTCAAATCTCACCTCAGATAATACTTGCTAATTGTGTAATGATTGGGCAAATTATTTAACCTCTAAAAGCCTCAATTTCTTCATTTATAAAATGGAAATTAATAATAACTGTACTATATTCAAAGTTGTATCCTTGCTTAGACCATGCTTAGTAAGCCTTACATTGCTATATAAAAATGAATCATCATTTCTAATAAGGATGTAAATGCATTTCGATCGGGGATGATTTCATTTTGTCTTTATTTCTCTAGTACCTAGTGTATGTAAAATATTGAATAACTGTTTGTTCATTGAATTGAATTAAAAGGATGGTGATGCCAAAACCAGAAACAGAGAAAGTTGCAATAAAGGGCAGGCTTAAGAGGGAAGATAATGAGTTCAGTTTTGGACGTGCTAGTCTCTCTTCCCTCCTTGTTTCTGTCACTCTGTGGCTCACTTCCGTGATGCTACCTTCCAGTTGCTTATCACTGTGGCCTTCACGGCTGTTTTTGATCTCATTTCCTCTTTACTGTGCTAACTCCCCACTATGTTACTCCTTCTCCAAAGATGGTGCCAGATTTCTAGAGTTATAGCTTTTTAAGACGGCTCAGGAAAACTTTGGAGGGTCTTTCAAAGATCATTCTATCTCCTCTACCTTTTCTCAGGTCAGACCTGGGATCATCACTCCTGGTAGGAAACACACACACACACACACACACACACACACACACACACACACACAGAAACTCATTGGTGAACCTGGCATGTCATTGCCTCACAAACATTTATATAGGTTCAAAAAAAAAAGAAATGAAGAAGAAAAGATTGGCTTTTAAACACTTAAGAAAAAGCTAGAACTCATCTTGTTCAATCCTTTTATTTTACAGATCAGGAAATTGAGACCTCTGGAGTCCTTTGGAACTACTTTGAGAGTACCATGCCTAGAGGGCAACCTTGAAGCCAAGTAAAGGAGATCTCCAAAGGATATAGTGTAGGGAAAGAAAAGAGGAAAGCCTAAGGCAAAGCCTTTGGGAAGAGTCATACTTGTGGGTGGCAGAAGGATCATGAAACAATGAAGACTAAGAAAGAGAGGATGGATCAGCCTAGAAAGAATCAGGAAAAAGCAATGTCATAAAAGCCAAAGGAGGAGAGAATAACCTGAAGGGGGTGTTAAACTTTTAATAAATTTTGCTTTTCTTTGTCTGAGAGAAGACTTGAGTCGAATTCATTTGGCAGGACCTGGTGTGTTGGTATTTCGGGGTCTCTAGCACCCCTAACCCTATACCTCATCATTTTATGGTGACCCTCTTCAGCTTCATTACTCTGTTGCTCACCTCCATGACTCCACTGTTCAATTACATATCACTGGTTCTCATTGCTATTTGGAGGCCTCAGTTTGCTATTTTGAATCCCTGCTACATTGCTTTTCCCCAGCAGATCATGCTAGATTTTTTGGGAGTTTCTGCTCTTTCTGTCCCAAGACCAGAATGCCACTGGGATATTTAAGACTTTATGCTAATTTACTGAGGGCCTATAGCACTGCCTGGTTCCCTTCTTCAACCCTCCCACCCTGCCCCACCCCTCTCATGCCAAGGGGGAACGCTCTTGCTTGAATAACTCTAAGGAATTTCTGTCTTCTACTCTGGGTCAGCTTATGGTGAATCCATCTCAGTTATTTCTTTAATGCCAGGCTTTGAGTCTTGGGGTTCTAAGGGATTTCCTTTGCTCCCTCTGCTCACTTACCTTTTCATTTGTCATATTTTTTTTTTTGTGACAGATATTCAGGTGTGACATGCAAATTAGCCTAGGGTGGGATGGAGGAAGAACTGGAACCTGGGAAAATAGACATAATTCAAGTGCCAGGCCACTTCAGTTACCAGATTGGCTGTGTGGTGTCAAGAGCCAAAGGCTAAAAGGAATGGAAGAACAGGTATTGATCAGAAAGTCCAAAGCCTAGGGATTCTATCAAAGTTTAGGAATCCAAAAAGCAGAATAACTTGGAATTAACATTGTCTAGATATTGATCCTAGAAGCTTATGTCTTTTGATTCTAGGGTCTTTGGCTCTTTTTTTACCCTAAAAACCTCCATCATTCCTAGCTACTGCCTTGGTGGCTTTGAGAAGGCCTAGTTGCTTCCCAATGACTCCCTTTGAATTTGAAGACTGTATTCATTTTATGGCATTGATCTCAATGGCATATATTAAAAATATCCATCAACTTCCCCTTCATAGCCCCACTGTGGGTTTAAATGCTGCAAATTTACTTTTTTGTACTCATTTGTGTTTCAAACCTGTTATTATCTCTACCTGCTCTATAACATAGTTCATCCTTTATTGATGCTTAATGTACTAAGCTTCAAGGGGGCATCGCCTCATTCAAGTATTTTGAAATTTGGCAAAATGTCCACATTCACTATGTCTTTCGTAATTTCATATTTCTTTCTTAGACCTATCCTCTTAGCTCTAGGCCCACATTTCCATCTGCCTAAGGAACACCCCTACCTAAACTCTCACTAGTAAATCAAACTTAATGTATTTATGCTGAGCATTCAAAATGAATTCACTAAATTCATTATTTTCCTCACCAAACCCCTCATACTCTTAACTTTCCATTCTTTTTTTTCCTTTTTTTTGGAAAAAAGAACCAAGAACTTTTTTTGGGGGGGAAGGCAATTGGGGTTAAGCCAATTAGCCCAAGGTCACTTTTATTAATTGTGTCCATTCTTTTTGACTGAATACCTGTAGGCATATTAAACTCAATATGTCTTACACTGAACTCATTATCTTTCTCCCCAAACCTACCAATCATCTCTTATTTTCCTTTTTCCATTAAGGACACTACCATCCTTAGAATCACCAAGGCTGGAAGCTTCAGAGTCATTCTCTACTCTTTACTCTCCCTCACCCCCCTATTAGCAGTCAATTGCCAAGTCTCGTCGATTCTACCTCCACAATATCTCTCCTATCAATCCCATTTTCCTCACTCATATGGTTCTCACCACCTCTTGCCCTGTACTATTGAAATGGCCTTATAATATATCTCTGCCTCAAATCTATATCCCCCACACATCTGTCAAAATGATGATTGTAAAGCACAGGTATGCCTATATTAATCTCTACTCAAGAAGCTCCAGTCTCCCCTCCCCATCTCAGGACAAAATTTAAACTCTTCTGTTGGCATTTAAAGCCCTTTAGAATCTGGCTCCCATGTATTACCTATTATAAACTGCAAGTTCCTTGAGGTCAGGAACTCTGCCCACTCCCACCCCAATTTTGGGTCTCATGCTAATATCAGTTTTTCATATAGTAGACAATAAATGATTTTTGAATTGAATGGATTACATTCACTTTTCACTCTTCATTTCTGATCCCTATCATTATTTTAGTCTAGCTTCATAAGGTAGTCAATTCTTCTTCACCCTTCTCCAAATCTTTTCTACTTCAAAATCAACTTACTGCATCAAATTGAGTTTCATGAACCAGTCCTCATACACATTGCTTTCCAATGAGCTCTGTAACATAAAAAGTGATACTGGTCTGAGATCATCTAGAAAAGTTACAAGGGGGAGCCCAAGCCTATAAAGCATTTAGCCAAATAGGAACAAGGTAGATGGGAAAAGTTCCAGATTCTTCTCTAACAAAAGATGTTCATGTCTGAAGAACCTGGCATGTTCCCAGAGAGGTTTGGTTGCTGCATAGAGGACCTTCCATCAAACCCCATACATAGCATTTCATCTCCCACTTTCATGCCTTTTCACGGACACCCCATCCTCCCATACATAGAATACTCTATGTATAGAATACTCAAGCGGCAGAGGCAAGGTCTGAATTTGGGTCCTTTGACTCTGTGATTTGCAACTAAATCTACCCTTAAAGCCCCAATCTTTTTGAAAGATATCAAGTCTGGGAGTTTCTGATGAGGCTTCAAAGCACTTAATTTCTCTGTTTTTGTTTTGTTCTGTTTTTTCATTTTTAAAGTGGGGGGATAGTACTAGATGGGCTCTAAGGACACTTCAAGCTCTAAAATTTCTATGATTCTGTGATGAATCCTCTCTCAGAGGAAATGATCACCCTCTTCCTTACTAAGTCGAACTCCCTTATCATCTCACTTTATACCCTCATCTCCTCTTGTCTGGACTATTGCAATGGCCTTCTAATAGGTCTCTGCCTCAAATTTCTCTCCTATCCAACTCACCCCCAATACATTGGTCAAAATGATGATTGTAAAGCACAGGTATGACTATATTAATCCTTGATCAAGAAGCTCCAGTCTCCTCCCCACTCTGTCTCCACCAAATCAAAATTTTATCTCCTTTGTTGGTAAGGAATTTTTTATTCCATTCTCTCCTGTCTTCCCTATGACTGATTTATCCATCATCATATTTTTCTCATGCAACTTTAATTCTCCTTTCTGTGCTGCCCACCCTCCATCTACAAACACCCCCATCCAAATACCCACCCAGCCCCCCCCAAATTTATAACAACCCCTTCTTTTGAACCTGCTATTCCCTCAATTGGTCACTTTTTTCCTTCTCTTTCATCGTTAAACTCCTATTTAAAAAGTCTTGTACATTTATTACTGCCACTTCAATAGTAACAATGGCTAGGATTTATATAGTATTTTAAGGTTTGCAAAGCACTTAACAAACATTTCATTTTATCTTTACAAGGGAGGGAGGTGCTATTACAACCCTTATTTAAAAAGGAAGAAACATGATGAGAGTGGTTAAGCGGCATGGCTGGTTTAATTGTCTGAGGTTGGATTTGAGCTCAGATCTAGTCTGTCTCTAGGTTCAGGAAGCTATCCATTGCACCACCTAGCCATCTCAATTTTACACAGTACAGTTCCCATCCCCACCACTTTCTGGACTCTGTCTCTGTCTTGTTCATGGGTCACTAATGACTTCTTTATCTTTGGATCAAATGACTGCTCCTTTATTTTATTTTATTATACTTCATCTGTGGGAGGGAGGTCCTTATGCCCCTACTCATTGTCACATTTGACAGAGTTAAACATCTTCTCTTTCTTGATCCCCTCACCTCCCTTGGCATCCTTGACACTCCATTCTGATTAACACTCCATTCTGATTAACACTATAATTACAGAAGCCCCAGGGAGAAACTAGAACCTGGAGAACTACAATATAAGTAATTGTTGCCATAGCTAGGGTGGGCAGAGGCAGCATGCATACCCTGGGGTAGTTAAGGAGTAGGAAGGGCTATTATCCTTGTCTAGGAAGGGCTATTATCTCTTTCAACAGTGGATAATTAGGCTAGCCCTCCTTTGGGGCCTTTGGGTTGTTTGTATAGTGAGTGAGAGTCAGATCCCTGTAAGCCCCAAGGATTCCAGATTCGTGTAGCTGAATTGTCCTGGGGGCCGAGAAGTATTCCTTAGGTACTAGTGTCTTGGGTGCTGATCAGCCAAGAGTCAACTAGACAACCAGTATGTACGTCTGTGTTCACCTCTGGAGGGTGTGTGTGTGTGTCTGCTCATGCAGACTTGAGTTCTGTTTTCTAATCAGGGCTGTCTGTGTCTGCGATTTCTTATACTGATAAAATGGGCTTTTGAGATTCCATCACACATCCAACAGACCTAACAACTTTCATGTTACTCTTTTTGTCTCCTTGGTTGCTTGCTCAAATCCTCTTAAATATCTACATCTCCCATCACCAAATATCTGTTCTACCACACCAAAACTCTAATCCAGTATTTCTAAATGCCTGAGGTATCACCACCTGTATGTTCCATTGGTACAGTTAGTTCAACATGATGAAAAACAAATGACTCTTCTCTCTTCCTCCCAATCTACCCCTTTCCCTAATTTCTCTATTTCCATTGAGGACATCATCATACTACCTGTCACTTGTAACTTTAATCTCAGAATTGACTTTGAATCTTCATTCTCCCTTATTTTCTACAATTAGCTGCCAAGTCCTGCAAGGTCTCTTTCATTTTCAACTTCTTTTCTACTTCCATTGTAAACCACTACAGTTAGGTCCTCTTACAAAAAGGCTATTAATAGTAATGGCCTCCTCACTGGTATTCCTTTCTTAATCAGTCTTCCAATTTCTTGTTCACACTTCAGCTTTAGTAATCCCAGTCCATAGCTCTAATGATGTCACTCCAGCAGTAAACTTACACACACACACACACACACACACACACACACACACACACACCCTTTTAGAATCTCTTCATTTCCTACTTAATGAAAGTGTAAGTTCCTAATTCTGGAGTTCAAGGTCCTTCACAATGTGTCCAATCTGCCTTTCCAGGATTTCTCCTGGAAATAAGGGGAATACCCTTCTAATTTTATGTTTTATTTTCTAATGAAATGGACCTTATTCCATCCCCTGATTTTTCTCCTGCCCACTCCCATCTCTAAGCCTTTGTTCATTCTGTCCTGCTTGCCTAGAATGGATGCTCTAATGTAATAGCTGCTGAAATCTATCCCTTCCTATGAGGGCCAGTTCAGGTGCCATCAAGGGGATTTGATCAAATACTTATTTTTAATATCAAAAATAGCTATTTCCTCTGTCGTTCTTTTGCTTCTTTTACTGAAACTTTTCCTTCTACAACTCCCCAAATGGTGGTAGCATGATACAATAGTAAGTGAGCTAGATTTGGAGTCAGAAGACATGGATTCAAATCCCAATTCTATCACTTAACAATTATGTGACTTTAGGTATCATTAGCCTCTTTGAGTCTTACTCTTCTCCTGTAAAATGAAAGGGGTGGACATAGATGGCCTCTAATATCCCTTTCAGGGCTAAATCTATGATGATTTGCATTTATTTCACTGTCCCTTACATCAAAGTTATTTTTATATATGTCATTTCTAGCCCTGTTCTACTCCATAGCTAAACTCTTTGAGAGAAGAGACTATCTTATCTTTTTCTTTCTTTCTTTGTTTCTCTCTTTCTCTCTTTCTCTCTTTCTCTTTCTTTCTTTCTCTCTCTCTTTCTCTCTCTCTTTCTTTCTTTCTCTCTCTCTTTCTTTCTTTCTTTCTCTCTTTCTTTCTCTCTTTCTCTCTCTCTCTCTCTCTTTCTCTCTTTCTTTCTTTCTTTCTTTCTTTCTTTCTTTCTTTCTTTCTTTCT
>NW_027187359.1:20234873-20288653 GCF_028583685.1 Petaurus breviceps papuanus | reverse complement strand
TTCTTTCTTTCTTTCTTTCTTTCTTTCTTTCTTTCTTTCTTTCTTTCCTGGGTGTCCTAAACCATGGAAGCAACTAAAATTGCTTTATCTTTAGTGTCTAATTTCTGTTTTGTAGGGGGCATGGGGATTGGAGAAAATGTGTAGTCTGACATCTTTTTTCTGTGACAGAGGAGTCTTTAAAGCTGCTTTCTCTTTGACCTCCAATGCCTTGCACATAGTAGGCATTTGAAAACTATTTGTAGAATTGAATGACAAAAGATCCTCCTGTCTCTCCCCTTAATCCCTTTCAATCTTTCACAATAATACATGCTGACTCTAACATGAAGCATTTGCCTGTGTCCTGGGTGCTGAACTATTCCAGGCATACAAAATCCTGAGTTTGAAATCTGGTTACCTAGTTATTTCAAGGAGTTCAGTGAAACCAACCAACTCAATGACCCCTTACCCCCACCCCTCAAAAAAATTCTGGTTCATTTTCTTTATTAATTTAATTGAAAAATCATTTAGACAAGCACCAACATGAGAATGTAAGGTGTGTTGCAAAATCAAACAAACCACAATAGGCTGCTGAAGCTCCAAAAATGTTGGGCATTCCTGAGCTAGAAGGTCAAGATATAACAAAGGGAACATGGAGCAGCGCATGTTTTCAATGTCAAAGTGGGCTATTGATGTTTCTTTCTCTTACTTCCTTTCTATTACTTACACTTCTTTGTCAGCAAGGTCTGTACTAAGTATCTGAAGAGAATTCCTGATCTTTTTTTTTCTCCCTGGCCTATGAATCACAGAATTGCTGAAGCCACCAGGGTACTTAGGGCTTCCTAACAGGTCATATTAAATGTTATATTATTATCAAAAATATTATGCATGAAAATTTTATTTAGCAGATAAAAGCCTGTAGAGACCTGATAGTAGCTTTGAATCATTACTTTTGAGAGGATGGCTATTTGTTCCTTTGCCTTAAGATTTCTTATTGAATCATAGTGGTTTATTTTTCCCCCCTTAGAATCAGAAAGACCTTAGAGACCAATCTCCTAATTTTACAAATAAGGAAAATGAGGCCTAGAGTAGGAGAAATAACAGATTTTGGCATTTGATTCTAATTCAGCATCTAATTTCAACATCTACTAAATTTGCATTAGTCATGAATAATGGAAAAAGAACCCTTATTCCACACTTCTCTCATGAGCTGCACCTATTGGTCACCATCTATGTGCTTTGTTTTGACCATAGCCTGGTGCTACTTTTTAGCTCAGATTAGCCTTCACCTCGGAAGACCTGGTATCTCTTGCCAGTGGATAGTTAGATGAACCACATCTTGGTGCTTTGAGTCATCCATAGGGTAAGAGTCAGATCCAGACAAGCCTCCAGAGATTAGGAAGGGAACAGTTGCATAGTCTGGGTTCTCAAGAAGAGTGTCAGGTCAACTTTCACGCCAGCATTGTCACCACCTTCCACACCCACACATGCTATCCTGTCACTGGGTGGCTGAATCCTAATCATTTTGTCTGGGACTTATATCAACTGCCCAGTCATTCTGTGTCTGGCATCAAATTCCTTTGACCAATTATTTAGTGCTGAAAGCCACCACAAACAGTCCTTCTGGCTCTGGATTCTAGTAATTTTATAAGTGAGCTCATTGCCAGAGTACTTGTTCCCAGTTGCTGGATTTCAAGGAAGTTAAGCTTCCCCAGCCTGCTTAGATAGAAACAATTTTTTTTTCCAGGCTCCCTCTCTCCACCCCCACTACTGTCTTCATTGTGTAACCTAAGACTCAGTACACAACTCTATGCAATTGAACCTCTGTTGTCTGACCACTCCTTCTTATAAGCTCTGAACTTGGCTTGCATATTTGGAATATGCTTCTCATTTAGTCCAAAGCATCAGACAAAAAATAAAATTACCTCCCTCCCAACTCAGAACAAAAAATAATACATTGCTTAATTAAGATAATATAATCACTTTTGATATTTGATAGATAAAAGTGAACAGTAATAAAATTATGTAGTATTATGTAGTAATAAAATTATGCACAGCTACACAGAACATGTAGAGCCCTCAAAAAAATGGAAAGGGCTTCTTTAGAAAGTAGAGAATTGCCCATCACTGCCTCAGTTGCTGAGCCCTTACTCTAGGACCCTAGGCTTCTGATTGAGTAGAATTCTCCATATGTAGGCCAACCTGGAGCCACTTTTTCTACTCTCTGGCCATTTTCATACTATGTTACCACCCACAAAACTTCCCAGCACTTCCTCTCTCACTTCCATCTCTAGCTATGGAAAAAGTGATAAAATGTTCTACCATTCCTGAAAAGGACACATTAATCTATCTCTGGACTTCTCAGAGAATGACACCCATCTCTCACTACCACTCCCTTATATGTCATCTTCCCCAATGAGAATGTAGACTTCTTGAGGGCAGGGGCTGTCTTGCCTTTTGTATTTGTATTTCCAGTATTTAGCACAAAACCTGGAACATAGCTTAGTAAGTGTTTTTTCCTTCCTCCCTCCCTCCCTTCCTTCCTTCCTTCCTTCCTTCCTTCCTTCCTTCCTTCCTTCCTTCCTTCCTTCCTTCCTTCCTTCCTTCCTTCCTTCCTTCTTTCCTTCCTTCCTTCCAGTCCAGTCCATGCCTTAAAGGAATCCCCACTTTAACATGCTTGACAAATGATTATCCAGTCTCTTTGACGACATTACCTAAAAATGAACAACTCTACGCCTCTAAGTGGAGGCTGGATGATACCTGATCAGAAAGAAATTCTTTTGAAGTACAGGTTGGCCCAGATGCCCTCTGAATTCCTTTCCAAAGAGATTCTGTCATTCTGGACAAATTTCCATTATATTTGTTAAATCAGTCACATCTTGTATTCTTAAACTGTTAGGGCTGGAAAGGGACCTTTAATTTTATTAGTTTCTTCATTTTACAGATAAAGAAACTGAGGCCTAAAGAGGGCAAATAACTCACCTAGGTAATTTAAGGTAATCACCTACAAGCTAGTAAGGAGCAGAATTGGAACTGTCCATAAGACTTCTGTTTCCAAGTCTCGTGTTCTTTCCGTGCTGCCGAGGTGTTGCTTCTTGTTTTCAGTTAATCCCCCAAAAAGAATGCTAAGCATTGAGCCCTAGAGAAATTCTTCCCACCAGGCATTCAGAAGCAGTTAAGCTCTTGCTTCTCTTGCTCCAGTGTGCATTGGTCAGCAATAGCATAAGTATCATTCTTTGCTAGGCCGGACCCAGCAAAGTATACGGAGGCTGCCCTAAATAATACTCCGGGTGTCTTGTCGCAAAAGCCAGTGACGTGCTAGTGCAATTTATTTTACACCGATTTATGAGGCCCGCTGCACACAAATAGATTATTGTAGTGTCTGTGATTAATGGGGCACCGTGCAGCTGTATGGACTTCATAAATCATTTGATACAACGTCGAAGCAAATTTTACTTGCAAAATCAGTTTCAATCAGCTTGGATAGGAAGGTAGGTGAAACAATTGAATGTGTCCAGTTGTGGGAGATATCTATGTGCACAGCAGTCAGTGGTAGGTTGGGTTTTATGTCTCTTATTATCGGTGATCTGGAAGACTGAATAGGAGGCACATTAATTAAATTTGCAGATGCAATTGGAGGTGTCATCAAAGCATGGAAAGCAAGAGAAATGTTCCAAATGGGCTGAAAGTATTGGTGGTGGTGATGGGGGAGGCAAAAAAAAAAATGTAATACAACAAAAACTGAGCAGTGGATGGGAGAAATCTAGGAATAAGATAATGGTTATGAGACATAAAATAGCCTGAGAAAATTTGACAGAAAAATTAGTGTCGCTTAAAAGAATCCAACCGAGAAGCCTATTTCATAATGAAAAAATAGCATTTGCTTTCCTTTCATTTCATCCTTTGACTGGAAATCGGGTGAGGTTTTAGGAGCCAGTAGTGGCAGATCTTGCTCCTGTCATCCCTTGCTTTTTTGCTGATGTTCATCGTTTTCTTCTCTTGACCTTGGAAAGTAAGAGCAGGAATCTGAAGTTTGTTGAGTCAGCACCAACTCACCCTTCAACCTCTTCTATGGCAAGGGATGGGGGTGAAGGGCAGGAGAGTGAGATAATTGTGTGACAAAGTTAAACAAAAAGAATTCTCTCCTAACTTCTAGGCTTTGCTAGCTATTCCTCTCATTCATTTATTAATCATTCAACAATAATATTTCCAAATCTTTTTCAGTCTTCTTACTGTTCCTATGAATTAGCCTCGTTCATACCCTCCTCATTTCTTCCCTGGAATATTCTAATAGACTCATCCTAACTAGTTTCCCTTCCTCCAGGAGGTTGCTCACTACCCTCTATAACTAAACTTCAAAAAGTTGCCAACAAAAATTCCTTTGTACTTCCTTTCACCAAAAATCTTCGATGATTATTTACCTTATTTTCTCTAGGATAAAATCAAACCTCCTAACCTTGAAATTTAAGGCCTCCTATACCTATAATCCAGCTGTGCAATAGTCTTATAGTTTTATTTCATGTTACTCCTCTGGTTTTATTCTTCATTCCAACTGAACTTGATTAGTAGCTGTTTGTTGAATTTGACTCGTCTCCTATTTCCACGCATTAAAAAAAAAAGCCATCTCCCATGCTTGGAATTTACTTCAGTCATTTCTATTTTTTCTCTCAAGACTCAGCTTAGGTGGCATCTCTTCCTAGAGGACCTTTGTTATCCTTCTCCTTTCTCTCTTTCCTTTGTTGTTGTTCAATTGTATCCAAATCTTCATGACCCCATTTTGGATTTTCTTGGCAAAGACACTGGAATAGTTTGCTGTTTCCTTCTCCAGCTCATTTTATCTATCATCTATCTATCTATCTATCTATCTATCTATCTATCTATCTATCTATCTATCCATTCATTCATTTAGCCTTTTGGAGGGCAATTGGGGGTAAGTAAATTGCCCAAGGTTACACGGCTACTTTTTTTGTGTGGGTGTTAAATGTCTGAGACCTGAACCGAACTCAGGTCCTCCTGACTCCAGGGCTGGTGCTTTACACAATGCTCCACCCTCTAGCTCATTTTACAGATGAGGAAACTGAGGCAAATAGGCCTTGCCCAAGGTCACATAGCTAGTAAGTGTAGTAAGTGTATCTGGATTTGAACTTAGAAAGATTTCTTCCTGACTTGTGGTCTGGTATGCTCTATCCAGTTTAACACCTCTCTCTCTCTCTCTCTCTCTCTCTCTCTCTCTCTCTCTCTCTCTCTCTCTCTCTCTCTCTCTCTAAGAGCTGAACATAGCTTCACCTGTTTCTCTTAAAATTTTCCCAAACTTTTGTCCCAATCACTCTTTACCCTGTATCTTGTTTGTTTGTGCACACACTACATCTCCCTTTGTGCAATGTAAGCTCCTTAAGGCTAAGGACTGTTATTTTTGTTTTCCTAGCACCTGGTGAAGTGCTTTGCTCATAGTAGATGCTTAATAAACTTTTTTGAATAATAAAAGGCAACATAACATTTTCAGGCTTGCAAAGTGCCATATATAAATTACCTCATTTAATCTCAGAACAACTCTGTGAGGTAGGTGCTATTATTATCTCAGTTTTACAGGTAATGAAACTGAGGAGAAGAAAGATTAATTGACCTGCCTGGGGTCACACAAATAGTAGGTGTCTGAGGCAGGATTCAAACCTACATCTCCCAGCACTCTGATCCCATTACACCACCTCAGTGTTTTGGGTGTAATTGAATTTACTGCATTGAAGAATACTTACATAGGGATCTACTGTCATTGATCTTTGAAATAACAAGGGAAATAGGAGAACAAGATTGAAGAAAGGTAAATGTTCCACTTCAAAAGTAAAAGGTGAGGGGTAGGGAGGCAAGAGCCTAAAAACCTATAGACCAGAGAGCTTCATTTTGATTCCTGGGGAAATCTAGAATAGATCAGTAAGGAGATGGTTGGCAGACCTTTAGAGAAGGAAGCAGTGACTGAGAAGAACCACTGTGACTTCACCAAGAATAAGTTATACCAAACTAAACTAATTTCCTTTTGGGATGGGGGAATTATTAAACTAGTAGATGGGGGTGGGGGTTGTGGCTGTAGCTTGACTAGATTTTTAGCAAAGCTTTTGATAAAATATTTAGTATTATTTTGTGTAGAAGATGGAGAGAGAAGGACTAAATGAAAGCACAATTAAATGGATTCAAAACTACTTGGATGGTCAGACTCAGGGAGTAGTTTTTAATGCTCAATGTGAATTAGGCAGGAGGTCTCCAGTGGAGTATTTCAGGGATCCGTGCTCAGTTCTGTGTTGTTGAACATTTTTATCAATGGCTTGAATAAAGGCATAGATGTCATATTTATCAAATTTCAGATGACAAAGATCTGGAATGGTAGCTAACACACTGGACATTAGAGGTGAGGATTCCAAAAGGTCTTGACAGACTTGGGATGAATCTAAGAAGATAAAATTCAGTAGGGGTATAAAAAGTTACTCTTAGGAGTTAAAAAAATCAACTTTAAAAGTACAGATGGTAGAGACACGGACAGACAACAGTTGAAAAATATCTGGGAATTTTAATGAACTGCAAGCTCAAACTGAGTTTGCAGTATGATGTAGCAACAAAAAAAAGCTAATACAATTTTGGGATGCATTGAAAAGGTATAGGTTCCAAGAACAGGAAACTATTGTACTCTAACCTAGTCAGACTACATCTGGAGCTCTATTTTGTTCAGTTTTGGACAACACATTTTAAGGACATTGACAAACTAGACAGCGTTCAGAGGAGAGCAACCAAGATGGTGAAAGGTGTTAAGAACATGTCATATGAGGATAGACTGAAAGAACTAGAAATGCTTACCCTGGAGGAAAAAAAAATTGAGGGGACAGGAGAAAGGATAGCTATCTTTAATTATTTCAGGATTTGTTCCATGGACAGGGCATTAGACATTCTGCTTGGCCCACAAGGGCCAAGAAATTGGATAGAAATTGCAAAGAGGAAATTTAGGTTTGATGTCTGAAAAAAAATTTCAAAAATTAGAGTGAAAAATGTAAATGTCTCAAAAGGTGGTAGGCTTCTCCTCCTTGGAGGTCTTCAAGGAGAGACTGGACATCAGTTGTCAGTTATTAGTGGGGACTGCTTTTATGTATATGTTAACTAGTTGGCCTCTTGAGGTCCCTTCCAACTCTTACAGTCTAAGATTCTATATTCCCCTCTCTTAGGTAACATTCTCTGAGCATTGACTATCTCTTACATTTTCTAACATTAACATTTAACTAATTAACTAACTATTTTGCAGAATTGTTATTGGGGCCAGAGGTCCTATCAGTTTCAGAAATGAGTTTGGGACAGGAGGGTCTAGGGATTATTTACAAGGGTCAAGGAAAGGCAGAAGTCTATAGCACTATTAACAGAGCTTCCAAGACAAAGGACTTCCCCAGAGAAATTCCTTGCTTTCTGTTTCGGTAATTTAACTTTAGGTGAACGCAGATGTGTAGGGGTTAAAAGATCATTTTAAAGGGAAATTAGTAAATTAAGTGAAGGTCTGGTCTGCAATAAACATAATTAGATAGATAGCAAGATAGATGAATTCAGAATTTTACAAAGAAAAAAAAACTACAATTGTGGGGAAAGAATTGTGTCTTCAAGCTTTAAAGGGAGGAGAGCCATGGAAAGGTATTATGATAGAGTGGAAAGAGAATTGACCTCTGAGTCTTAAGATTTTGCTATGCCCCAACCTTCCAGAGACTTAGTTTCCTATAAGAAGAATAAGAATAAGGAGAATAAGACCTACTTAAAGCTTTCTCATGAGGATCAAACAAAAAAAATAGGCATTCTATAAATGAAAGCTATTAGTAAGGAGGCAGCTTGAGTGGATGGAGTGTTGGGCCTGGAATCAGGAAGATATTGATTTAATCTCTGCCTCAGTAACTTAACAACTTGTGTGATTCTGGGCAAGTTATTTGATCCCTCTGGGCCTCAATTTCCTTATCTGTAAAGTGAGAAATTGGACTAGATGGGCTCTGAAGCTCTTCTGATTTCTGAATCTCTGCTCCTATGATCTGTCGTAGTTTGAAAATTTTTCTTATATTATTTATGCATTTTTGGGCTTAGGTTTATGATTTCATTTGTATAGGGAGCTTCTAGTGAGGCACTTCCTCTACCTTTGTTGACTTGTGGATCTGTCCCTTGTCTTTGACTTAGAGAATTGCCTGGGTGCATTGGGAGGGTGAAAGACTTTCCAACAGTCTCACAGACTGTATAGGCAAAGCTGGCCTTAGACCCAGGTCTGCCCTATTGCAGTACAGATCTATTCATGACACTGTGTTGCCTCCGTTTAGTTAAAATAACACAACAGAACCAGTAATTACTTGTTCCTAGTTATAATGCGAGGCCTGAGAACTGCAAGGAGGGCCTGAGAAGTGCTTTTATCCTTTTTAAATTGGCACATTGAGTTGGTCAGATTTGCTAGTGATCATCTTGGAAGGCAGAAAGAGCAGTCTGGCTCTCAGGGATTGGGGTACGGGATCTGAGGGAGTATAATGCATTTAGGAAACAAGGATGTAGTGGAGCTAGCTCCTAGGGATTCTCAGAGCAGATAGCTAAATTTTCAGGGGAGCATTTACATTTCAGGAGTAAACAAACACTATAAATTAGAGCTTGATTTATTGTTTTGTTTATTTATGTACTTAAGAAGGTCCTAAGAAGAGAAGATGTTAATATTGCAGATTAAATTTAAAAGTGTGCTGCACTTACGGAGAGCTGGTTGTTAAACATTTACCAGTACATCCTGGGGTACAGCTGAAAAGTGTCTCTGATTAGGTAAAATGAACTGGGTGGGGAAGTAGAACTCTCTGGACACAAGAGAGGAATGAAGAGGGGGACAGGAAGATGTAGGAATGAACAAGAATAAAGAAAAAATATAGGAGGCTAGCACCAGGGATTTTTAAGGGCTTAGGGGGGGGGGGGAGGAAGGGGAGGATCCAAAGGCTAAGGATGAGTTGTTTGCTTTGCACAATTAATGAGTCATTTGCATTGCACAATGTGTCTACAGACCTGTGGCTGTTTCTTCATACTTTTCTGAAGAGTTGGAATCCAGAAGCTTCTGGTCCTTAACCCTGGACCAAAAGGTGAATAAAAACCCTTAGAAGCTTCCTAGTAAAAGGCCTTATTTTATAGATGAGAAGTTGGAAATTTCCAAGGGGTAAAGCTGCTTACCCTACAGCTCCTACCACAGGCAAATAGCAAAGCTAAGGTTTGGATCCAGGTATTCTACTGACTCCAAATGCAGTGTTTGTTCCACGAGGATACCCTGCTTAAACATAGTATTTAGGATCAAGACCATTTTAAAATTAAGATCTGATAAGAAGTGATATATCATTTTTCTGTGCTGAGTTCTTTACTTAAAAGGGTCACATCCATGCTATGATGGTGATGTTTCCTAGGATGCTGGGGTCAGGTTCTTTCTAGAGAGTGGGTGGTTAAATTTTTAGTTTAAACATTTAGACTGAGAAATTGGCAAACACTACAAACCAGGACTTGACTTATTATTTTGTTGATTTCAAATGATGGATAAAATGTTAATAGTGTAGGCAAAACTTAAAAGTTTGTCATTTTTCTTTTTTTTTTTGAGATCTGTCATTAAACATTTATTAGCACACTCCTGTCCCATACCATATTCTGAGGAACAGGTGAAATTAGCCTTTGGGTATGTTTATGAGGTTATGGAATTTTTTCATATTTTAGAAAAGAGATGACTTTGAAATATAATAATTCTGTCTTTTTCTCACTGTGACCTTGTGAAAGTACATTTCTTTCCAACTATGATAAAGGACTTCTACAGAAACCCCAAAGTATAAGCGTTGTCACCTATAGGTAGAAAATGCATTAATTTGTTTTACTGTGACCTAGATGCCAATGGGAGAAGGAAATTACTGACTTATTATCTTTTTATTATTCCAGACCTTGACATAGGTCATAGGATCATAAGTCTAGAGCTGGAATTCCAACAACCTCAGAAGTCATCCTCTTTAACCCTCTTCTTTTTAAAATGAGACTTGGTCCAAGTCACACTGTTGATAAGTATCAAAGGCAAGCTTGGAAGTCTGCAGATCTAAGGTAGTGCTTATTCACATTGCCTCCAATACCTTTTTTTTTAAAAGTTTATTATTTTTATTTTTAATTTACAAGAATTTTAAAAATTGACATGTCCCTCCCACCACTCCACCATGAGCAATTAAAAAAAAATAAAGCTTTCTATACTTTCTGTACTTATCTCCATAGTCCAGCCAATTCTCACATTAGCTCTAGTGACTTTATGAGAAATCAAAATACTATTAAACAGATCCAAAATAAATGGAAAAATAGAAGGCAATGTGAAATATCTCATTGGGAAAACCACTGACCTGGAAAATAGATCCAGGAGAGATAACTTAAAAATTATTGGACTACCTGAAAGCCATGATCAAAAAAAGAACCTAGAAATCATTCTTCAAGAAACTCTCAAGGAAAATTGCCCTGATGTTTTAGAACCAGAGGGCAAAATAGAGGTTGAAAGAATCCACCGATCACGCCCTGAAAAAGATCCCCAAAAGAAAACTCCTAGGAATATTATAGCCAGGTTCCGGAATTCCCAGATCAAGGAGAAAATATTCTAAGCATCCAGGAAGAAACGATTTGAATACTGTGGAAACATAATCAGGATAACACAGGACCTGGCAGCTTCTACACTGAGGTATTGAAGGGCTTGGAGTATGATATTCTGGAGGTCAAAGGAGCTGGGATTGAAACCAAGAATCACCTACCCAGCAAAACTGAGTATCACGTTTCAGGGGAAAATATGATCATTCAGTGGAATAGAGGACTTTCAAGCATTCTTGATGAAAAAACCAGAGTTGAATAGAAAATTTGACATTCAGATACAAGAAGCAAGAGAAGCACGAGAAGGTAAACAGGGAAAAGAAATCATAAGGAACTTACCAAAGTTGAACTACATATATATATATATATATATGTATCCCTACATGAAAAAACAATAATTGTAACTGATGAAACTTTTCTCAGTATGAGAATAGTTGAAGGGAATAAAAATGTATGTTTACATATATATATGTATGTATATATACATATATATGTATATGTGTGTATATATACATATAGATGTCTATATAGTTGGGTATATGGGTATATGAATACATATGTGAATGTGTGTATATATGTGTACAGGTATACATAGAGGGCACAGGACCAATTGAATAGGAAGGGATGATACTTAAAAGGTGAAATTAAGAGGTGAGAGAGGAATATAATGAGAGGAGATGGGAAGAGACAGAATGGGGTAAACTATCTCATATAGAAGAGGCAAGAGAAAATTGTTACAATGGAGGGTCAACCTTATTCTCATTGAATTTGGCTTAGGGAGGGAATGACATATACACTAAATAGGGTATCTTACCCTACAGGAGAGTAGGAGGGAAGGGGATGACAGGGAGGATGATGGAAGGGAGGGCAAGCTGGGGGGAGGGAAGTTGGAAGCACCCATTTTTGAAAAGGGACAGGATCAAAGTAGAGAATAGAGCAAGTGGGAGGTGGGATAGGAGGAAGGGAAATATAGTCAGTCTTTTACAATATATCCACTATGGAAATGTTTTGCATAGTTACACATGTACACTTATACTGAATTGCTTATCTTCCCAGTAAGGATGGGTGACAAAGGAGGAAGGGAATGAATCTGGAATTCAAAGTTTTAAAATCAAATGTTTAAAAAAATATATATATATTATTAATATTATTTTACATGTAACTGGGAAATAAGATATACAGGCACTGGGGCATAGAGATCCACCGTGCCCTACTGGAAAGTTGGAGGGGGTATAGGGAAAGATATGGGAGAGAGCAGATTGGAGGAGGGGATATCCAGTGGGATTGCTATTTTAGGGTGGTGGGTAGGGGAAAAATGGGGAGAAAATTTGTAACTCAATATCTTGTGGAAATGAATGATGTAAACTCGAAGGTAATAAAGCATTTGATTAAAAAAAAAGAAATTTGGTCAATATGATAACTAACCATTTATTCCAGAGGGCCATTGATCATGCATGCTACCATTCTGATAGAGAGGTGAAGGAGAGATGCAGAATGAGATACACATTTTTAGACATGCCCAATGCAGGAATTTGATTCACTCAACTATATATATTTACTTCCAGGGTTTTGTTTTTCTTTATTTTTTGTTTAATGGGGGTGGTTGTTGGAGGGAAAGAAAATAAATTGCAATGAATACAAATTTTAAAAAGAAAGGCTTATTAAATTGAAAACAGGGCTCTCTAACATCAAATAGTTTACAATTTACTAGGACAATATAAATCAAATACAGATGATTGTAATGTGTAGTGTCACATAATAAGTATATTAGAGAGGTGAGAAAGAAAGTATTACCTGAGGCCTCAAAGGAGAGGCAAGTATGTACATCTAACTGGAGGAGAGCTAGGGGGCAGGAAGTCACATCACCACTGACAGATTCTGTGTTGCTAATCACATTAGGTCCTTGCCTTCTTAAAGCATGTGGTCTGAAAAGAATGGTGATAATAATGAATAGAATTGCATCAGAAGACATAAGGTGACCTGGTTAATAACAATTCCACCAAATTGTCTTCCCTAGACATTTGGGCCAGCCTAGTGTGAGGCAACAAGGCTTAAGGGATAAAGGGATAGATTTGGAGTTAGGAAAAGCTATGCTGAATTATCAATCCTGATATTTGTGTGACCATGGACATACTGCTTAATTTCTCAGAGCCTCAGTTTCCTCATTTGTAAAATGGTGATAAAATATTTACTTTACAGGGTATCCTGTGAATCAAATGAAATAGAATATTTTATTTGCAAACTTTAAAACACATGGTTGTTTTTAGGGGGGCAGTAGGCAGTTTGATGGATCTGGACCTACAATTTCATCAGTATTGTTATTCAATCAAATCTGACTCTTTGTGACCCTGTATGGGTTTTAATTTTTTTTTTTGCAAAAGTACTAGAGTGGTTAGCCATTTCCTTCTCCACTGGATTAAGGCAAATAGAAGTGAAGTGACTTCCTGGGGGTCACACAGCTAGTAATTGTCTGAGTCCAGATTTGAACTCAGGTCTTCCTTACTCCAGTTCCAGCACTCTTATCTACTGAACCACTTAGCTGCCTCCTTTTCATCAGTGTAGGTAGCTCCTAATGTGGACATTCTCTCCACTGAAGCAGGTGGGCAATTCTTCTGTAACACAGAGTCTTTCAGAGTTGTCTGAGAGCACCAGGAGATTAAGTGACTTGTCCATGATCACAATAGTCAGTATATATCAGAGGCAGACTAGAACCCAGGTCTTTTGGACTCCAAGACTGTTCTTCTATGTATTACTATGCTTCCTATCAGAGCACTCTATACATCTCATTTATTATTATAGTAGATATAGCATATTTGTGCAGAAGAGAAATAGACGGCTAGGCCTTGGCAAATGCCACACCCCAATATCTCTTCTCTCTCTTCCAACCAAATTGGAATTAGAAAGGCAGTAGGTTAGAGGAGATGCCCAATCTAATTCTTTGAATTCTGGGCAGTTGCATGTTTGCCGTATCTGCCACTGATTGGATTGATTTTATTTATCCTCATTATAATCCTACAGAGATTTCTGGACCCTTAAAATGGTACAAGGGTTTTGTTAAGTATTAAGAAGATAAAAACAGTGAATCTGATAGATGATATTAGATAGAACATATCTTCTAACATAACAAATTGAAAACATTTCCAGAAATTAGGACAAGTTTTCTGGAAAACTGCCAATAAGCTTATTGTATAAATATGAATATCAACAAGATTTAAACTCCCAAACATTTTTTCCCCTGTTGGCCAGAGATGTTAAGATAACCAGAGGCAGACACCATAACCAAAGCAGCCTGATCAACAGTCGGGAATTTACTTAATTGCAAGATGGATTTTCAATTAAAACATATTAAAGTGCTAATATTTATAATAAATGAAAAGCAATTGATTCATTCATGAAATTCCTCATTATATACCATATCCCTCATTTACAAAAGAACCATCTATAAATGACTTTGCTGTCTTATTTCAAATCTGTGGCATGCTGGAAGATGTGTCTAAAACGGTACATAAATGGTGAGTTCTTTTAGTTGTATGACCATGTATTAGGAGTCCTCCTTTCTAGGTCCACTCAGGACTTTGGAACTAGACAATCTCTGCTTGTGCCTGTGAGTAGGTAGGATGGGAGATTCTCTGAGGTCATATAGCTTGTGGAGGTTCAGACCTGGCACGAAAGAGGCAGATGCAGTAACCAATAGGGATAATTGCCTATTGTTCTCTATCTGGGCCAAGAAGTCACAAGATCCACTTATGCTATACTTCAATGTCAATAAATAAAACAAAAAAAAATTTAGGAAAAAGAAAGATCAAGGAATGTAGCCAGAAGTGAGATAACACAAAGATACTCCATGACTTACTTTTAGGTCACAGTCCTAGAGTTTAAGAAACATCCATGGATTTGAAGACTGGGAGCCCAAATTTAGAAAAGTAAAGCCTGACAGTATTGGATTCATTTTACCAGTCTCTCATATGTGAACAAAATGCATTGTTGACACTGATGTGTTATCTCAAAGTATTGATCTGGCAGAACAAAAATTCTTCTAAATGACTTAGATTCTTTTAGAAAACCAAGAATGCCAGAGATTTAAGAGTACAGACAGGGAAGGGATAAGCAGGTCCAGTAAAGACTGGAACATAAATGAAAGAAAAGAAGAGGAAGGGAATAAATATTTATGAAGCATTCCTACTATGTGTCTGGCATTGTGCTAAGTGCATTTTATAGTTGAGGAAACTAAGGTGAGATTAAGTGACTTGTTCAAAGTTACACACCTAATAAGAGAGGACAGACACACCTAGTAAGAGTGAAACAGGATTTGAACTCAGTTCTATCCTAGAAAGCTGTGAGGATTAGAGAAGTAAGACATGATCAGAACAAAAAAATATTGAAAGAGTAAGATCTTGGGGGAAAATTACTAGAAAAAGAAACTTCAAAAGTATCTCTAAAGAAAACACTGGCAAAAACATACATGAAACTTAGAAGTCTAACAAATAGGCTGCCAATTGTTTCAATTCTATCAAGGAATGTTGTAGTCAGAACTTGTTACCCAGAAACAGAAAATGGATTTGAATTCTATCTTTTACATAAAATACCATTTCAAAGGTAAAGACATAAGAAATCTTAGAGTTTAAGTGACTTACGCAAGGACACACAGACAATAATAGGGACAAAGGTATAGTAGAAAGAGAGTTAGGCTCAGTCAGGAAAACCTGGCATTTCAAGGCCCACAGTTGATATATATTGACTGTGTGACCCTAGAAGATCTTAGAGAGTTGTAGAAAAACAGCAGGGGCCACTACCAGTACCAGAAGCAGCCATGCTTGAGCACCAGCAATGCTAGCACCATCGCCAGCGTTAAATTCACGGCCAACTGCACAAAGAACAGCAGCTATTACCACCACCAGCAGCTCCAGCACCAACAGGACCACAAATACAGCCTCTCCAGGGACCAGTAGCAGAGGCAGTAAGGTCAGCAGCAATCCCAGCAGCAGCAGGAACAGAAACGGAAAGAGGAGGTAAAGCAGCCAAAACAGCAGCAGCAAGAACGACAGCCACATTTACAACAACATCGCCAGGAGCAGCAGCACCACCACCACTAGCAGCTCCAACATGAGCAGCTAAAGGACCAGCAGCGCCACCTTCAAAGGAAACAACACATCGATTACATACCCAAAACATGCCAATTACAGATATCATTGTGTCAAAGTCATCAGCACAATAACAAGAACGTCATGCCAATGACACGCCAACAAGAGGCTAACACTTTATTGGGAAAGCCAGCAGCAGCACACTAATCACTAATTACATGCCAACCACACAATAACAATTAGATACAAGCACTGGGACCAGCACCAAGCCAACCACCAACTCCGCTACCTGGGGCTGCTCTATTTCTGGTGGTGTTGGTGCTGGTGATGCTGGTGCTAGACCTGCTACTGCTGCTGCTGCTACTGCTGGTGCTTCAGATGCTGTTGGTTTTGCAGTGGCTGGTGGGAATTGGTGGCTGGTAGTGGAATTGGTGGTCCAGTTGGTGCTGGTCTTGTCGCCTGTGCTGTTGCTGGTGGCTTTCACAGAAAATTGTTATCCTGTTCTTGGCATGTAATTAGTGTGTTGTTGCTGGCTTTCCCAGTAAAGTGTTACCCTGAGGGTCTTCCCCTCCCAGTTTGATTTTCTTTTATTAAAGGAGCCATCTCTCGACTCACTTTTTAAAGAGGGCTATTCACTGAATGGGCAGTGACTCACTCAAAGTGAGAACTTGAAAAGACCTTAGCTTAAAAGGGCTAAAGTCTCCCACTGCATCCTGGTCCATCTTTAGTTGTCCTGGACGATATCTGGCCATTAGACCCAGATGGTTCTGGAGGAGAAAGTGAGACTGGTGACTTTGCACAGTCCCCTTTCACTTGAATCAAAGTCATTTGCAAGTCATGGCATCATCTTCCTGATGTCATGGTCCTCTTTGAGAATGAAGGACAAATCATGACCTGTGAGCAGTATAAGCTACTTGAATGGGGACCCAGATGGCCAGTTCCAGTTGGGCAACTCAGCTTGTCTGTCTCCTCTCCTTTACCAGTTCCAAGTCCTGTCCCTCCTAACCCATCACCCCCCAAAAAGAGTAGAAATAAAAATACTATCCCTATGTATCTCACAGGACTGGTGTGAGGGCTTTGTTAAGATCCCTCAGTGCTATATAAGTGTGCAATGTTTTGATAATTACTTGGAGAATCCCTCTGCTCATTGTCCTCCTGTTTTGGAGATGGGTAAGAAACCCAAACAGTGGGGATCAGAACAGCAGTAGGAAGGTTAGGGATCAGAAAAATTTAGGCCCTTGACACTCTGCCTCTGTGTCACTCCCCTACTCAAGTCCTGAGATAGAACAAACCATCCATTAGAACTTTTGCTCATGTGTTAGATTCTCCTTAAGGAAGTATGTAGGAAGCATGTTAGTCAACAAACAGCTGTGTAGGTCGCCATTTAATAAGGGCATCATTTTTTTTCTTTGCTAGAACTGGGAAGGTTAGGATCAGGAGGAAGGGTAGAAGACAACCATATTGTTGCATTTTGAGGAACTTGAAGGGACATAATGTTTAAATGAAAGAGAAAGGTGGGAGGATGTTTTGAAACTGACATCTTTTCCAGAAGAATAAAGACCTTGATTCTTTTGTTCACGCAGTAACCAGTGTGCTTCAAAACATAATTATTATTCCAGAACCATAGACTTTCAGAGTTGAAAGGCACCTGGGTCATCATCTAATCCAACTCCCTTATTTTTTAGTTGAAGAAAATAAGGTTCAGTCAGTAAGCATTTAATAAGTGCCTACTATGTGTCAGGCACTGTGTGAAGCTCTGGAGATACAAAGAAAGCCAAAAGAAAATGTCTGCCCTGAAGAACTACCTAAGGGGCGGCTAGGTGGTGCAGTGAATAGAGCACAAGCCCTGGAGTCAGGAGGACCTGAGTTCAAATCCAGCCTCAGACACTTGACACACTTACTAGCCATGTGACGTTGATCAAGTCACTTAACCCCAATTGCCCTGCAAAAAAACAACAAATAAAGAACTACCTAATTGTCAGTTGGTAGGGTTAGGACTTGGACCTCCATGATCTCATTCTCACTGCAAGTTCTATTGTCTGCTGCTTCTTTGCAGCAGGACAGTTAACTGTTTCTGCCCTGCCCACTGATTTGCTTTTAAAAGTGGCATTAGGCCATATTTTGTGGATGGATGCATTAGAGCAAGTGTGGTATAATGAAGAGTGATGAATGATTCAGATTTCAGAAAGACCTGGGTCCAAATCTTGTTCCTTATGCTGTAATGTTAAAGGAATAGGAAGATCTTCCCTGTCCATCAATAGGCCTATGTGACCACATGTGTTCCCTTTTCCCTTGGAATAGGAGCCATGTTCCCATTTCTAAAGGTACACAGATATTTCAGTCACAGATGTCTTGCTGCTTTCCCAGCATCCTGAGTCACAGAGAGTCCATTGGGGAAGAACTTGCCTAAGGAGGAGCTTGCTTAGGGGGAAGTTTGCTTACAGGGAGGCTTGCTGGTAGGAAAGCTTTCACACCTTTTGGTACTAAGCTAATTAGTCAATGAGGCCTTAGGGTTGTGGTGCCTTCTGGCTCTGAATCTATTAGTTGAAAACTATATATACTGGGAGGTTGGTATTTTACTTTGGGGGTTTGAACATGAGAAGGACCTTTGATTCTCTGGATGGGAATCTGGGACTCTAAGTAGTCATTTGTTAAGAGCTCCCCACCCCCAACACTACTCAGATGTTGGTGCTCCCCTCATCCCAGGGTGTTATGTAGGTGGTTGTATTATTCTGTTTAGACAGTTGGAGCCCAGTCTTTTGCATTCTTTCTTGGATACTCACTTCTTTCTACTTATCTGTAATTCAAGTAAGATTGTTGATCCCTTTAAGGTTGTCTTTCCTTTAGAAGATCAGATCCAAAAACTTGTGCTAGCACGCCATCCTGGTGTGCTAGGGGCTTACTACTACATATGCTTATTCTCTATGTGTTCTTGGTCAAGTCACTTAACATCTCTGGGTCTCATTTTATCATCAGTGAAATGAGGGAGGTTGATTTACATTAGAGGTTCTTAATCTCAGCTATGTGAACTTATTTTTAAAAACTATTTTTATAATTGTAATTTAATAGAATTAGCTCCCTTTGAAATTATATTTAAAAGTATATAAACATACTATATATATTTACATTATTATATATAAATTGTATATATAATGTGTGTACATACACATTTACACATACATATATGTATACACATGTTATGAGGAATCCAAAAGTTTCACTAGATTTCCAAAAGGGTCCATAACACAAAAAGGTTAAGAACCTTTCATCTAAATGCTCTCTGAGGTCCCTTCTAGTGCTGTATCTGAGTCTATTGCCATAGACTCAAGAGGGAAGATTAAATGTGAGCCAGTGTAGCTTACCACAGACAGCAGAGGGCAGCAGAGAGCCACTGGAGTCTATTCTAGCGTAAAGTGGGATCTCGGAACAAGCAAGTTCAAGTATCAGGAGCATGGAGTGATGACATGGTGTGGTGGTGGTGGTGGTGATGATGATGATGATGATGATGATGATGATGATGATGATGATGATGATGTGTATGTGTGCAGAGAGAGGTACTCAAGACCATGAAGCCAAGGGGTGGATCTGGAATCATAGGTTGGAGTATAACACAAAGCAGGCAGAAGTGACAATTTACAAGGTGCAGTTATTCAAAGACCTTAAGAATTGAGAGCTATTGTTTGGTATGCTCGGATCGTCCTTAAGTCCTTTCCCCGCTCTGGTCATTAAAAAGAACCTTCAGATATATGGCAAGGATCAGACATCTATGATGTTACCTCAAAAAGTTATGGATGTAACATTCCCATTTTTCTGAAACCACCAGTTAAGGATGCATGATCTTATTGATTCTTTTCTTGAACTTATGGCAGTGCCTTACTGTAGCAGGCTCCAAAAATGTTTATTTAATGGAAAGCATTTATTTTATTTTGCTGAACCTACTTCTTTCAATCTTCAAGAGAGAACTCCTGGTTCAAATATTCTATGTTTTGGTGATCAAGTGAATTTTTGTAACTTTCACGTTTTTGTGTTTTTTCAGGTTAGGCTTTCTCAGCTTTCATGTTTGTGGACTTGAAGAGTATTAATTTTTAATGCTCTTACAGGAAGTCCTTCCATCTCCTCTCTCCTAGTGTCTCACTGTTGTATGGTATGGTGGAAAGAGTCTTAAGAGACTTAAAGTCAAGAGACACTTAGATCTGAATCCTGTCTTTGACACATTTATTTAGATAGCACCATCTCCAATGTGATTCTCATTTCTTCATCTGCAATGTGGGAATATTAATGGAGTCTACTTTATATGGTTACTATGAAGGTCAAATTTAAAAATGTACAGTGCTTTGCAATCAGTAAAATTCTTTAAAGAATCAGCTATATTTATTGCCAAGTAAAGACAGGTTGTCACATCATTCTATCTTGGATAGCTATTTGAGAGTTGTCTTATTACAGACCAACACCTTGACAGCACACACATATCAACGGAGCCCAATGATTTTATTCTGTACTCTTCATAGCAAAGTCAATGTAGGCTTGTACTGAACCAATGACACAAGCCCCTGCCCATGGGCAGAATGCATGGTATTCATACGATAGGCAAAGACCACTCTTAGCTGTGAGTGCCACAGGAGTCTAGGTTTTGAGTTGGAAGGGTTCTTAAAGCTGGTATTGTCCAACTCCTTCACTACAGATGAAATAAGTCAGTGACAGGCTAAGCGATCTGCCCTAAGTAGTAGGTAGCAGAGTTGGGCTTTGAACCTAGGTCCACTGACTCCAAATCAACTCATTTGCTCATTTTTTCCACTCACTGTGCAGTGGTACAATGCTGCCTCTCAAGGTCCTTCAGGTCTTGCCAACCTCTACTATGAACACACTCCAAGTTCAGTGCTAGCTCATAAGGAAAACATGATAATGAGTAGTGAATGGAAACCATTTAAAAATTCTGTTCTCACATTACTTGCCTCTGGGTGAATTGGCAAGTGTCTTCTTGCTATGTTCTGATATGTAGGTGGAGCCACTTTACCAGATGAATTGCCTCTGTGGCACTCACCAATGGGATATCAAACTCATATCAACCATCGAGGTCAAGTAATGGTAAATGTAAAGTCATGACTCCACTAAGAAAGGAATGAGCTGTATGATTCTTCCTGTGCTAGATCAGTACCTGAAGTGCTGACATGTTTGATCCTTTAGATCTCATTACTTAGAAGATACGTAAGTAGGGGTGTATTGGTAAATGTCTAATAACTGGATCTCTGAAAAAAAGTACATATGACATGCTTTTAAGTTTAATATGCATCATCAACATTTTCTCCACTGATTTCTTAAGTCTAGATAATCAACAACAAAAAAATTAAGCCCTAATTTGTAGCATTTGCCAATATCCAAAGTGTAAATGTTCACAATGAAAATTTAACAATTGGCTCTCTAAAGTTTCAGAACACCCCTATATAGATCACATAGAGCAAGAGAAAGAGAGAGAATGGGAAGATGTATTATTTTTATTGTAATAGCTAGCATGTACACAAAACTTTAAAATTTACAAAGGGCTTTATGTATAGTATTTCATTTAATTATTATTTTATGTCTACTCTTTTATCTCATTATGATATTAAGACAACTCTTGGGTTCAGTAATGGAAAACTGGTAGAACACTAGCTCTGGCAGATCCTATGAAGTTGGCAAAGTTCCAGGTATGGTCTTAGGGACAGACTATATCTGTTTAGCTAAATTTGAAGGAGTTCATCATGAATAGATGTCTTTGAGGTGATGATATTTTTCCCCCAGTGGAAACTTGTTAAATTGTCTATTAATGCCTATCAGGATTGAAATTTACATCAGGGGAAGGAATACCATCTACAGTGAGGAAATCACAGTATTATAGATTTAGCACTGAAAAAAGATAATAGTCCAAATAATCCCAATTTATATGGCTTCTTTTCTTTGCTTTTTAGTTTTTTTTTCTGAATTTGGCAGATACTAACAAATAAGAGCATTTCCATATACAAATAAGAGAAAAAAGATGATTGTACTTGAAACCATATACCTTTATTACAGTACATAGCTTGTTTTAAAAGATATGTAATAAATTCATTACATTAGTTCCAAAGCTTGTCTGTATTTCTCTTTGAACTTCTTTCCATTCTTTTTTATGTGTTTAAAAACACACTTGATTGATACTCTTAACATTCATCTTTTCTTTTTAAAAATAATTATCACTGGGGCAGCTAGGTGGTTCAGTGAACAGAGCACCGGCCCTGGAGTCAGGAGGACCCAAGTTAAAATCTGACCTCAGACACTTAACACTTATTATCCATGTGACCTTGGGCAAGTCACTTAACCCCAATTGCCCTGCCCTCTCCCTTCTAAAAGGCAAAAACTTTATCTTTATCCCCATCTATACTCTAGAGATGTAGTTGGTCATTGTCTTAATTGGAGTTCTTAAGTGTTTTAAAGTTGTTTTTCCTTATAATGTTCTAGTCATTAGATAAATGGTTTTCCTGAGTCTGCTTACCTCATCTGGCATCAGTTTAGATAAATCCTCCCAGGCCTTTCTGAATTCATTTCTTTCACTGTTTCTTAAACCCCCTACAACATTACTTATTTATTTTTAACATTCTTTTCTTTTTAAAATTTGAGTTCCAAATTCCCTTCCTCCCCTCCCTCACATACTGAAAAGGCAAGCAAAATGAAATCAATTATATGTGTGAAATCATGCAAAACATTTTCTCATTAGCCATATCATGAGAAAAAAAAACAAAAAAAATTAAGTGAAAAAACTATTTCCTTTGGATTTGCACTCAGAGCTCATTAATTTTCTTTCTGGAGGTGGAATCCTTCGGAATTGTCTTGGGTCATTGTACTGATCAGAGTAGCCAAGTCTCTCACAGTTGATAATCATTGCAACATTGCCTGTCACTGTGCATAGTGATCTTCCAGTTCTTTTTACTTCACACTTTGCATCAGTTCATCAGTTCATACAGTTCTTGATATGTTCTTTCTGAAATCAGTCCCCTCATCATTTCTTATAGCATGATGGCACTCCATCACAATCATACACCATAACTTGTTCAACCATTCCCCAATTGATAAGTGTTCCCTAAATTTTCAATTTTTTGCCACCATAAAAAGAGCTGATATAAATGTTTTTGTACATATAAGTCATTTTCCTTTCCCTTTAATCTTTTTGGAGTACAGATCTGGTGGTGGTATTACTGGGTCAAAGAGTATGCACACTTTTGTAGCCCTTTGGGCATAGTTCCAAATTGTTCTTCAGAATGGTTGGACCAGTTCTCAGCTACATCAACAGTTTATTATTTACCTATTCTTCCCTCATTTTTCCCAGAATTTGTCATTTCTGATAGGTGTGAGGTGGTACCTCAGTGTAGTTTTAATTTGCATTTCTCTATTTAGTGTGGTGATTTAGAGTATTTTTTCATATGAATACAAATAGCTTTGACTTCTTAAAACTGCCTGTTTATATTCTCTGACCATTTATCAATTAGGGAATAAATCATATTTGTATAAATTTAACTCAGTTTCATATATATTTGAGAAATGAGGTTGCTTTTATATCTGAAACATGCTGTAAACATTTTTTGACATCACTTCATTGTCTAAAGTACCTTTTAGCAAAATTTAGTTTCCCTGATTATCTCTTTAAATTAGGTCTATTTTCTTCTGCTTTGTCTGAGCTCATGATTTCTACTTCTTGCCTTTTTTATTTCAGCTGAAGTATAATAGATTCCAGACCTCTGTTTTAGCTCTGTGTATGTCTTTCTATTTCAAATGTATCTCTTGTAAACAACATATTGTTGAATTCTGACTTTTAATTCATTCTGCTTTATGTTCCATTTTATGGGTAAATTCAATCCCATTCACATTCACAGCTGAGATTACTAACTGTGCATTTCCCTCTATACTATTTCATTCTGTTTACACTCCTCTCTCTCCTTTTATCTGGTCTCTTCTCAAGTCTGTTTTGCTTTTAATAACTGCCTTCTTTAATCTGTCTTCCTTTTTTTTTTTATCACAATCCACTCCATATCTCTCATTCAATTCCCTTTTTATTTCTCTTTTGGGTAAGATAGATTTCTATACCCAGCTGAGTATGTATATGTAGTCTTCCTTCTTTGAATCAGTTCTAATGAAAGTGAAGTTCAAGCACTGTCCATCATTCCACCTTTATTTCCCCCACCACTATAACAGCTCTTTTTTGTGTGCCTCTTTTATATGGGATACTGTTCCCCATTCTACCTCTCCCTTACCCCTTCTCCTAATACATCCTTCTTTCTCACATCTTAATTTTTTCTTTGAAATCATCCCAATATATTCGACCTGCACCTCTCTGTCCATGTAGATTCCTTATAACTGCCCTAATGATGATAAAGTTCTTAGGAGTTACATGCATTATCTTGTCATATAGGAATGTAAACAGTTTAACTTTATTGAGTCTCATGATTACTCTTTCATGTTTATCTTTCCATGCTTCTCTTGAGTTTGAATGTCACATTTTCTATTCTGCTCTGGTTTTTTCACCAGGAATGCTTAAAAGTCCTTTATTTCATTAAATGTTTTTTCCTTCTGAAGGATTGCACTCAATTTTCCTGAGTAGGTTATTCTTGGTTTTCATCCTAGTTCTTTTGTCTTCGAGAATACCATATTTTAAGCCTCCTAGGGGCCATCTCCAGTTGACCTGATCTATATCTTACCACTGGACCCAGAGAGCTCCAGAGGAGAAAGTGAGGCTGGTGACTTTGCACAGACCTCTCTCACTTAAATCCAATTCACTTGAAAGTCATGGTACCACAAACAACAGGACAAATAATAATAACAATTCTAAACCCTCTTCTTTTATGTGGTAGCTGCTAAATTTTGTGTGATCCTGACTGTAGCTCCACTATATTTTAATTGCTTTTGTCTGGGTACTTATATTATTTTCTCCTTGACCTGGGTGCTCTGGAATTTGGCTATAATAATCCTGGGACTTTCCATTTTGGTATCTCAGGAGGCGATTGGTGGATTCTTTCAATTTCTATTTTATGCTCTGGATCTAAGATATTGGGGCAATTTTCCTTTCTACTTTCTTGAAATATGATGTCTAGGTTCTTTTTTTTTCTTTTTGCTGATGGCCTTCAGGTAGCCCAATAATTCTTAAATTATCTCTTCTTGATCTATTATCCAGGACAGTTGTTTTTCCAGTGGGATATTTGACATTTTCTTCTATTTATTTTTCATTCTTTGGACTTTGTTTTATTGTTTCTTGATGTCTCATGGAACTGGTAGCTTCCACTTCCCCAATCTTAATTTTTTATGGAGTTTTTTCTCTAATGAGCTTTTGTACCTCTTCTTCCATTGTCCAATTCTGCTTTTTAAGGTGTTCTTTTCTTGCTTGGATTTTTGTACCTCAATTTCCATTTGACCTAGTTTTCTTCTTAAAGAGTATTTTCTTCAGTGACTTTTTGTGCCTCTTTTATCATTCGATCAATTCTGTTTTTCAAAGTGTTATTCTCTTCAGCATTTTTTTGGTGCCTCGTTTACCAAGTTATTAATTAACCTTTCATAATTTTCTTGAATTAGTCTCATTTCTTCTTCCAATTTCCCCTCCACCACCCCTTTTTACTTTCTTTAGCCCTACCAGGAATTCTTGTTGGGTTTGAGTCCAATTAGTATTTTTTTGAGGCTTTTGTTGTCTTCTTTTATGTCTTGGTCTTCTGTCCAACTGTAGTAGTCTTTTATGGTCAAGTTCTTTTGTTGTATGTTCATTTTTCCAGCCTATTTCTTGACCTAGAACTTTTTCTTAAAGTTGGGCACTACTCACTTGAGAATGGGGAGCTACTGTCCCAAGCTTTAGGCTTCTTTTTGCACTATTGTTTTCAGAATTTTTGGGGTCTGTAAGTTTTTGGTACTTCAAAGGTGGTATGATTGGGGAAAGGTGTGGTTACTGCTTTCCTGGTCTGTGCTCTGGTCTTTATCCAGAAAGGGCCCCTATGTGCCTGCAGCTGCAAATTCTAGTGCTACTCTTGGCTCTGGAACTATGACCAGGTCCCCTGCTCTTCTGTAGTCATAAGTTCTAGTCTTCCTCTCTGCCTTGGAACCCCAACCAGGGCCCCTGCTCCCTTGTGAATGACTACAAGTGCTCCTCTTTGCCTTGGAATTGTGACGCAGAACTGCTTGTGGGCAAAAGATTTGCCAATTAGCACCAGCTGCACCTAGTGCCAGTAAAGAGTCCTTTATAATTTATTTCTGATCAGTTATCTGATCCTTTTACTGTCCCTGGACTGAGTGCTTCTGAAGCTGCTGCTGCTGCTGCAGCTATTCTGGCAGCCTTCAAGGTCCACCACTGGCACTGATGTGTTTGGTTCTGGGTGGACATCTACCCCAGTGTCACCTCAGGTGTTGCTCTCTGATTGATTTCCTAAGTTATATCAGGCTAGGAAAAATGTCTCACTTTGGCCTTTTGTTGCCTTTACTACTCCAAAATTTCATTTGAGGAGTTATTTTAAAGTTGTTTGGAGGGGGCTATTGGGAAAGTTCAGCTAGGTTGCTGCCTGCACTCTACCATCTTGGCTCTGCCTCCCCTTTTACTATTTCTTACAGCAAAATAATGTGATTTTTTTTCAGCCATTTCCCAACTGATCAGCTCTTTCCAGTGTTCAGGTCTTTGCTGCAACAGAAAAGGCTACTATGAATATTTTTGTGTGTATGATACCTTTTTCTCTTTTTAAAAGTTTCTATGGGCTATAAATCTAGGGTCAAAGATATGCACAGTTATTATTTTTTTAGATATAATTCCAAATTGGTTTACAAAATGGCTAGACTAATTTGTAGCTCCACTAACAGTGCATAAATATGCCTGTCTTTCTATATCCCCTCCAACAACTTTTATTTTTCATTTTTGTCATCTTTGTCAATCTTATTGGTATGAAATAGAACCTTGAGGTCATTTTACTCTGTATTTTTCTTATTATTAATGATTTGGAATTTTTTCATATGGCTTGCTTTTCTTCTTTTGAGAATTACCTGTTCACATCCCTTGATCATTTATCTGTTGGGACGTAGTGCTATTTCTTTTTTAAAAAAATCATTTCCTTATATATTTTGGATATTAGAAATTTTTGGTTATGGTTTTCAGGGAATCTGATAATTCTTAAATTCTTTGATTTTTTGGGTTAGTTGTTTTTGATAGTTGATAGTTTATACTTTCTTTATTTTCTTCAATCTTTTTCCCCCCACTATATTTTGTCTCATGGAGTTGAGTTTTGTTTGAACCATTCTGATTTCCAGAGAATTTACTATCTGTGCAAAATTTTCTACCTTCTGTTCAGAGCTACCTATTCTTTTAATTCTTTCCTCCAAAGCTCTTATTTTACTTATATAATTCCATTTTTATCTCTTGCTTTATTTTCTCCAGGTATTCTTGTAGTCCTTGTTTTCAAATAATTTATTTTCTCTGAGGCTTTGTTTCCAGTTAAAGTATTACTCTTTCCTTCTGGATTTATCTTTTGGGTATCTCTTAATCCATACATATCTTCAGAGTGTTAAATTTCTTCGATTTATTCATATCTCTGGTTCCTGACTTGGGACTTGGTGTCAGAGCTAGCTCTGCCTGTTCTACCACACTCTTGAATAGTGTTGTCAGTCCCTGCTTGGTTCTAATATCACTTTCTTGGGTTCATGCCACTAGGTTCTGTTTCCCCTGGTGTCTCTACAGTTAGTGTTGCCATGCTTCAGTGACTCCAGTCAGAGATTTGTATTTTTCTGTCCCTCAGGCACTTCTGTCATCTTGTAGTTTTGTAGTGACTTTCTCAGTGGGGGGGAATGACATATTCTTCCATCCTTCTGGGCCTTCCCCAGTTGGAATATGGTTGTATCAATACTCCCTGGGGTTCCCCTAGTCAGGGTGCTGCCCAAGGCTTCCCCAGTTGGTTGTTACCCAAGGCTTCCAGTCTGTTTTTCTTTTCTTTTTTTTTTTTTTTTAAGCAATCGGGGTTAAGTAACTTGCTCAAGGTTACACGGCCAGTTATTTCTGGGTGTGGTGCTGAGTGTCTGAGCCTGGGATTCGATCTCCAGGTCGTCCCAACACTGGAGCCGGTGCTCTTACTCGCTGAGCCACCTGGCTGCCCCTAAGCAATTGGGGTTAAGTAACTTGCTCAAGGTTACACAGCCAGGTGTTTCTGGGTGGGTGCTAAGTGTCTGAGCCCGGGATTCGATCTCCAGGTCTTCTCAACACAGGAGCCGGTGCTCTTACTTGCTGTGCTACCTGGCCGCCCCCCAGTCTGTTTTTCTGTACTTATGCTGGCTTCCTTGGAAGGTTGCCTTTTTCAACATCTGCAGCTCCTGGCTATCTTTTTTCTGTAATTCCAGGCTGGGTGAAGGAACTGACTAGTGTTTCTTTTAAATTTTGATACTCTTTTTATGCCATTGCTAGCATAAAAGTGGGAGAATGGGGCTCCTCTGTGCCCTGTCATGTGGTCATTTTAACCAGAAACCTTCAATTCCTTAATTTCACAACAGAGGTCCAGAGATTTGAATAAGCTGCCCAGGGTTATACAACAAATAAATGTCAGAGTGAGGATTTGAACCCAGGTTTTCCTGGATCTATGTCCAACACCTTCCTTTCCAGTCTTCCCATCCTGTCTGGTGCACTTCTCAGTGGTCTAGAGAAAAAATCATCACCTGAGGCAGATGCTGTTTGCCAATCTTTCTTTTCTCCACCTAGCTAGATGAAGGGGAGATTAAACTGACTGTAGACACAGCATCAGCCTTGAAAGGCATTCAAGTAAGACCAGATCTGCAAAATATATTGATTCAGTTCTAGGCTCCTTTGACAATTGAGGCGTAGATGCTTCTGTTTAATTCTTACAGTGTATTGATAGCTTACAGATGCACAGATTAAAACAAAGTGGTTTGTTTGCCCATTTCCACAGTAAGTAGTAAGACACACCACCCAGTGATCTCCATTTTTCTCTCAGCCAAGTTCATGTCACCTCTATTCAATATTTTTCTATCTGTTTTCTTCACAATTTGGTGTAAAGTAATCTGCAGCCTCAAACTGTGGTGTCAGATTTGAAATTCAATAACAAATGAGTGTCTGTCTTCTAAAAATATGTCTAGAGAAATGGAAAGGGATAAAAAGGTCTTTTGACAAAAGATCATCAAGGACATATGTTGGCACATTCAAAGAATTCTTCTGTGACTCCTGACGCAAAAGGGGATTCTGAGACCACTAGGTGTCACTCTGCACAGAAGCCTGAACTTGGAGATTAAAAAGCAAAACATCAAAAAAATTTTTTTTTGGTAAGACAGTTTTCGTTAGGTAGCAACGTAGGAAGGTTTCATGCGATGAGCTTGATTCATCATTCCCCACCGGGAATGCTTTTTGTCCACAGGCAAAGAAGAGAACGACCTCTTGGGTTCCTCTATTACATTTTTCACTTTATTCTGCTTGCAACCAGTATAGCAGAGTATGTACTGCTGGCTCCAGGGAGGACAGGCCTGTAGAGCAGTAGTCTGAATGCTCATTTGCTTTATGAATATTATGGAGGATGATAGACAGCAAAGAGTTTTACTTCATGGGGGAAGGAAGTAAAAGCAGATGCAGGAGAATAGTTTGTACATACTGTTTTGTCTAGTCTGGAATACTTCAATAGCTCTCTAATTGGTCTCCCTTCCTTCAAATCTCTCCCTTCTCTAATCCATTCACCACACAGTTACCAAACTGATATTCCAAAATCATTTGTATCCACGTCATCTCCCTACTCATATATGTTTAGTGGCATCCTACTGCCTATAGAATAAAATGCAAACTTCTTAGTATGGCACTTAGAATCCTCCACAATCTGGCTTTTGTCTGTCAATTCAATTTAATAAACGTTTATTCTAGTCTAATTTTACATTACTCCTCTTCAAGCATTCTCTGTTCTAGTAAAATTGATCTGTTACTTTTCTGAGAAAATGGAGGCATCCCAAAGGGCTATACCCTTTGTGCATACCCTTAAATCCAGGAATACCACTCCTAGGTCTATATCCCAAAGACATTTTAAAAAAAGAAAAAGGACATATTTGTACAATAGCATCTCTTTTTGTGGTGGCTAAGAATTGGAAATTGAGAGGATGCCCATCAACTGGGGAATGGCTAAACAAGCTGTGGTATATGATTGTGATGGAGAATTATTATACTATAGGAAATGACAAACAGTATGATTTCAGAAAAACCTGGAAAAACTTACATGAACTGATGCAAAGTGAAGTGAGGAGAGCCAGGAGAACATTGTGCACAGTAACAGTGATATTGCATGATGAAGAACTGTGGATGACAGCTATTCTCAGCAATACAATGATCCAAGACAATCTCAAAGGACTCATTATGAAGCATGCTATCCCCTCCAGAGAAAGAACTCATACTGCCTGAATACAAACTGAAGCATGTTATTTTTTACTTTCTTTTTCGAGGCTTCTTGTACAAAAATGACTAATATGGAAATGTAAACATGTAAACATGGTTGTACATTATAAACTATATAGGATTGCTTATTGTCTCAGGGAGGCGGGAAGAGAAAGAGAAAGGGAGGGATAGATAGAATTTGAAATGAGAAACTTTAAAAAAATCTTGAGAAAAATTGTTTTAACATGTGATTGGGGAAAAATGAATTCTTATATAAAAAAGAAAATGGAGGCACACATCTTCAGTTTCTTCTTCTCCCCCATTCCATCACTCACAATCCTTCTTCATCATCCCCACTCCTCTTATCTTTTTTTCTGCTGTAATCTCTGATGAAGACGTGGACCTTCCCCTCATTGAGGCTAACATTTCTGTTCATGTTCTTGATCCCTTCTCCTACTATCCTTTTCAAGAGCTTATCCTCTCTTGTTTCTAATCTTTCTCTTCAGTCTCTTTATATCCAATGATATGTTTTCTTCTGCCTTTTCCCTATCCTTAAAATCCTTCACTTGGCCCTACTATACTTTCAAGCTACATATATTTTCTCTCTCTCATAGAGATATTCTTCTAAAGGAATACATTCATTTCCATTTCCTCACCTTCCACTCATTACTTAATCCTTTGCAAAATGGCTTCTGATCCAACCTTAAACCTGCTCTCACCAAGTTTTCTAAGAATCTCTTAATAGCTAAATCCAAAGTCCTTTTCTCCATCCTCATCCTTCTTGACCACTTTGCAGGGTTTGGCATTGCTGGTCACTTACTCCTCCTCGATACTCTCTTCCCTGTATTTTTTTTAAATGCTTTATTAACTTCTGATTTACATCATTCGTTTCCACCAGATTTTGAGTTACAAATTTTCTCCTCTTTTTTCCCTCACCCATCCCCCCAAAACAGCAGTCCCACAGGATATCCCCACCTCCAATCTGATCTCTCCCATATCCCTTTCGACTTTTCCATTGGATCTCTATGCCTCAGTGCCTGTATACCTTATTTCTTAATTACAATTTCTTAATTAACATGGTATTAATAATAGTATATATATATATACATATACACACATATATATTTGAATATTTGATTTTAAAACTTTCAATTCCAGATTCATTCCCTTCCCCCCCTGCCACCCACCCCCACTGGGAAGACAAGCAGTTCAGTATAGGTTGTACATGTGCGGCTAATGCAAAACAATAACGTAGTAGATATATTGTAAAAGACTGACTATATTTCCCTCCCTCCTATCCCACCTCCCACTTGTTCTATTCTCCACTTTGATCCTGTCCCTTTTCAAAAGTGGGTGCTTCCAACTTCCCTCCCCCCCCCAGCCTGCCCTCCCTTCCATCATCCCCCCTCTCATCCCCTTCCCCCCCTATTCTCCTGGAGGGTGAGATCCCCTATTTAGTGTGTATTTCACTCCCTCCTCAAGCCAGATTCAATAGGAATACAGTTGACCCATTCCCTTTTGCCTTCCTATTCTTCCCCTCCATTGTAACCATTTTCCCTTGCCTCTTCTGTATGAGATAGTTTGCCCCAATCTGTCTCTCCCCATCTCCTCTCATTATATTCCTCTCACCTCTTAATTTCACCTTTTAAGTATCATCCCTTCCTGTTAAATTGGTCCTGTGCCCTCTATCTATGTATACCTATAAACATATATACACACATTCACATATATATTCATATGCCCATATACCCTCATATATAGACATATATATATATATATATATACATATATACATATATTTCTAATCCCTTCAACTACTGAGAAAAGTTTCATAAATTACAATTACTTTTTTTCCATGTAGGAATGTTAATAGTTCAACTTTGATAAGTTCCTTATGATTTCTTTTCCCTGTTTACCTTCTCATGCTTCTCTTGCTTCTTCTATCTGAATGTCAAATTTTCTATTCAACTCTGTTTTTTTCAGCAAGAAGGCTTGAAAGTCCTCTATTCCACTGAATGACCACATTTTCCCCTGAAACATGATACTCAGTTTTGCTGGGTAGGTGACTCTTGGTTTTAGTCCCAGCTCCCTTGACCTCTGGAATATCACATTCCAAGCCCTTCAATCCCTCAGTGTAGAAGCTGCCAGATCCTGGATTATTCTGATTGTGTTTCCACAATATTCAAATTGTTTCTTCCTGGCTGCTTGTAATATTCTCTCCTTAATCTGGGAATTCCAGAACCTGGCTATAATATTCCTAGGAGTTTTCTTTTTGGGATCTTTTTCAGGAGGTGATTGGTGGATTCTTTCAACCTCTATTTTACCCTCTGGTACTAAAACATCAGGGCAGTTTTCTTTGAGAACTTCCTGGAGGATGCTTTCTAGGTTCTTACTTTGGTCATGGCTTTCAGGTAGTCCAATAATTTTTAAGTTATCTCTCCTGGATCTATTTTCCAGGTCAGTGGTTTTTCCCATGAGATATTTCACATTGCCTTCTATTCTTTCATTTGTTTGGATCTGTTTAACATCATCTTGATTTCTCATAAAGTCATTAGCTTCCATTTGCTCCAATCTAATTCTGAAGCAATGATTCTCCTCATTGAGCTTTTGAGATTCTCTTTCCATCTGGCAAATTCGACTTTTTAAGGCATTCTTCTCCTCATTGCCTTTTTGAGCCTCCTTTGCCATTTGAGTCAGTCTGTTTTTTAAGGTATTATTTTCTTCAGTTAGGCTATTGACTCTCATTTCATAATTTTCTTGCATTGTTCTCATTTCTCTTCCCAATTTTTCCTCCACTTCTCTTATCTGCTTCTTAACATCCTCTATGGCCTGTAACCAGCTTGTATTTTCCTTTGAAGCTTTTGGTGCAGGAGTTCTGACTTCACTGTTTTCCTCCTGTTCCATATCTTGCTCCTTCTTGTCCCCAAAATAGGAATGTAACGTTGGAATCTTCTGTCTGCTTTGTTTCCTTTGCCTGCTCATTTTGCCACTCAATTATTTGACTTTTGGGCTTTTTGCCACAGTAGGACTCTGCCACCAGACAGGGGAGTTTTCATCCCAAATGCTGGAGTTTTCCCAGTTGCCAGAGGTATTAGATGGGTGCCTTCTCTGAGGTCTCCACACACTCTGGCAAGCTGGACACACACCCCAGGACCTCCACCCTAGACTGCAATCCAGATCCAAGCAGGTTAAAGCAAGAGCGATTATCCCTCAGACTGGTGCTTGGTCCCCCTACACTCTGCAGGCCAGGAGCTGAAGCCGCCACATGGCGCTGTCTGGCTGTCCCGGCGTCTCAGCAGTTTCTCGCCATGGGGGTAGAAGCCACGCACTCCCCCTTACTGGGTCCCAAAGTCCAGACTGCACTGGCCTCTCACCTTGTCCTTCGCATCTGTGTATTGATAAATCTGGAAACGGCCACAGCTGTTGCTGATCTGGAGTCCCTCTGGCTGGCAGCTGGTCAGGCTGTCCTGGGGCTAAAGCCTCGAAGTGGGGCTGGGCTCGGCTCCCAGAGCGCTGTGCTGGCCGATTCCTGCCAGCCTGCCGGGCTGTCCTCAGCTGGAGGTTAGCTTCTCTGTGTTATTTTGTGGGTTCTGCAGCTCCAAAGTTTGTTTAGAGTCCCCTTTTTACATGGATTGGGGAAGGTGGAAGCTGGAGCCGCGGGAAGGTCGTGCTTCTACTCTGCCACCTTGGCTCCGCCCCCATGGCACTCTCTTCCCTGTATTTTCATGGCAGTGTTCTTTCCTTGTTCTCCTTCTGCCTGTATGAGGGCTCTTTCTCAGTCTCTTTTGCTAGATCATTACCCATGTCCCACCAAGTATATGTGGATACCCCCCAGGACTCTGTCCTAGTTTTTTTTTCTTCTCTCTTTACCATCTTTCTTGGTCACCTTATCAGGTCCTATGAATTCAGTGATTATCTCTTCATAGATGATTACCAAATCTACATATCCAGAAATCCATTTTCCTATCAATAATGGCCTAATGGATATTTTCAGTGGAATATTTCATAGGCATTTACAACTCAATATATCCAAAACAGAACTCATTATGTTTCTCCTACAAACCTTCTCCTCCTAACTTACCTATTTCTTATAAGGGCACTACCATCCTTGCAGTTATCCCAATATAAAATTTCAGAGACATCTCTCTCTCATTTCCCACCACCACGTCTTATGCAACATCTCTCACATCTGTCTCCTTTTCTCTATTCACATGGTCAATTCCCTATTTCAGGCCATCGAGATCTCTTATCTGGATTATGGCAATAGCTTCCTAATGGGCCTCTTTATTTCTAGTCTGTCCGGTTTATTTTTTATTTAGCTGCCAAATCATTATTTCTAAAGCACAGGTCTGACTGTACTATGCCTTTATTCAAGAAGCTTCTGTTTCTCCTTATTGTTTCAAGGATGATACATAGATCCCTCTCATATTTAAAACCTTTTATGATCTGGCTCCCAGAATCTCCTTCTAGTCTTATGTCATGCTATTCACTCTCATTCCTATGTTGCAATCAAATTGATCTCTTTGTTATTTCCCCTAAGTCATTTTCCATTGTCTACCTCTGTGACTTTGTACAGGCTGATCCTCATGCCTAGAATGCTTTCTCTTCATCTCCACCATTTGAAACCCCTGGCTTTCTTCAAGGTGCTCATTATTATAAAAGTTCATGGGATCTTAGGTTCTAGAAGGGACCTCAGAGGATATCTAGATCACTTGTCTTACTGTACTGATGAGGAAACTTGAGACCTATAGAAATTTAGTGTCATGTTCAATGTCATACAGGTAGTAAAGGTCAGAGACAGTATTTGAACCCAGATCTTCTGGTTCTAGAACTTGTGTTCTTTCTACTGTATTGTATGGTACCATGCTATTCCCTCTTTTAGTGACAGACTTTCAAACACTTTTTCTGTTTTTGGAGGGGGGAAGGCAAGGCAATTGGGGTTAAGTGACTTGCCCAAGGTCACACAGCTAGTAATTGTGTCCAGTGTCTGAGGCCTGATTTGAACTTGAATCTTTCTGACTTCAGGGTCAGTGCTCTATTAACTGCACTACCTAGCTGCGCCCCAGACTTTCAAATACTTTAAGAGACTTAGACAACTCCAGGTACTACTAGAGAAACTTCAGGAGGAGTGAAATATAGTATACTAGCCTTCAGAAAGTGAGGGGTATATATATATATATATATATATATATATATATATATATATATATACATATATGTATATATATATGTGTATATATATATATGGGGTAGCCGCTATTATACAGATAATTCTTAAATCTGTTTATCCAGCCCTAACCTCTTCCTTGAACTTTAATCTCACTTCTTCAAATGCCTGTTGGATATCTTGAACTGGATGTCTCATAAACATCTTTTTTTTTTACTCTCCCCCTCCCAGAGGGCTACAATAAAGTTTAGATATGTTTCTCCATAGCTATAGATATATACATGCACATATACATATATATAGACATACCATTCCCAAACCTATTCTACTCCTGATCCTTGTTTTTATGAATATGCATATCTCATTTCCTATCCCTCCTGCCTCCTCTGCTTTATTTGTACCTGCTCCCTTGCCCTCCTATGACTTGCCTACCCCCCTCTAAGAATCCCTCCCCTATCCTCCCATTCCTATAAATCTAAACACCCTTCTATACCTGGCTTTTACCTATTCTCTTACCTTCTCCTCTAAAGATCCCTCTCTTGTCCTCTCCCCCCTCCCTATGCCCCTACCATTTTATTTTTTCTGAATTTAGAAGACTTCTATACTCTTTTTAAATATATATATGTATTGTTCCCTTTTACACCCATTCCCAATGAAAGTAGGTTACCAGAGCTACCAGCCTTCCTCCCCCATCTAATTCCTATGTATCAATTCTTCCTCTTGTACCTCATTTGTATAAAATAATTACTCCTTTTAGCTGTTCCTAAATGGTTTTACTTTTTCAATTCATATCATGCTCAGGTTTTCCCCAGTCTTTCTCAAGAACTACCCAATTATTAAGAAGAATCTTAGATATGAATTTTATATTTTACATATGTAAAAAGTAAACAGTTTCTCCTTAGGGATTCCTTATAATCAGTCTTTGTTATGTAGATCTTATATTTATTTATATTAGTTCTTGTATGTTGAATTGTCTATTAAGTTTAGGTTTTTTTTTTTTAAACAAAGTCTTGAAAATCTGAGAGCTAATCAAATGTCCATTTTTTTTCTTTCAAGATAATAGTTAACTTTGCAAGGTATGAAATTTTTGGCTGGAGCCCCAGTTCTTTTGCCCTTCTATATGTTGTGTTCTAAGACCTATAGTCCTTTAATGTTTCTGCTGATAGGTTTTGTGTAATTCTAATTGTGGTGCCATCATATTTAAATTGTTTTAATCTTGGTTCTTTTAATAATTTTTCCTTGAACTGAGGATTTCAGAATTTAGCTATGATATATCAAATGACTTAAACTCAAAATAGACATTTTGTCTCTGCTTAATAGAATACTATAGGAATGCTAATGAGTTTTTAAACAAGATTTTTTCCCCTTGAAAATTATGGTGAACTGGGAAGGCAAGTTTAAGGCTGGTAGTAGAGAGGGTTCTTGGCAATGGGATAGAGGGGAATGTAAGAGGAAGAATGACAGAATCATAGGCATGGAGTTGGAAGGGAATTTTCAATTTAAGTCCCTTATATTAGAGGTATGGAAACTGAGGTCCTGGGAAATTAAATAATGTGTTCAATGTCATGTAGGTAAGCACCAGAGGAAGGCATCAGAAACAAACTACTCCTACTTCAACATGTCAGCTGAGCATCAGGCATTGTACAAATGGACTATAATATAAATAGTAATAGTGATGGTGGTTGGTTCAGGCAGATTAGTATGAACAATGTCATAGGGAGAGGAGCAGGGAAGAATCAGGTGATTCTAATTACCACATTAAGGTCAGGTCAGCCTGACCAATTTCCTCTTTCCTATTTTCCTTTAAAGCTAAATTGTTTAGGTTTAGATAAGTGAACAAAACCCCAAATTTTGCTCATCATCAAATTTTGTGCTCTAACTGCTGCATTCACTGGTTTAAAAAATAGATATCCCCAAATTTACTTATCTGACCAAGCAAAGGAAATGGTGTTTGGTTTTTTTTTTCTTTTAAGAAAAAAAATCATTTTTATTCTGGTGTTAACTTCCTTTGGAAATGTATTTTAGTATATTGATTCTTCCTTTCTCTGACTGATAACAAATTAAGTATGACCTCAAACTCTATGAGTATATGTTATAGGAAATAAAGTAAAAACATTAATACTTAATAATCCAAAATTGCTGTTGTTGTGTTTGTCCTTTGTTTTCGAAGAGGACCATGGCATCAGGGAAATGATGACATAACTTGCAATTGACTTTGATTTGAGTGAGGGAGGGCTGTGCAAGGTCACTAGCCTCACTTTCTCCTCCAGAGTCATCTTTATCCAGTGACTCGATATTAGCAGGATTACTGGAGATGACCCAGGATACAAAATAATGAAGAATAACAAAGGTGAAGATAGGGTAAAATAGCTGAAGACAAAAATTAGCCAAATAATGTGGTACAATAGAAAGAGCAGTGCTCTTGGGTTCAGAAGTTTTAACATTTATTTTTTATTTATTTATTTATTTTTATTAAGCAATCAGGGTTAAGTAACTTGCTCAAGGTTACATGGCCAGTTATTTCTGGGTGTGGTGCTGAGTGTCTGAGGCCGGGATTCGATCTCCAGGTTGTCCCAACACTGGAGCCGGTACTCTTACTCGCTGAGCCACCTGGCCGCCCCTAAGCAATTGGGGTTAAGTAACTTGCTCAAGGTTACATGGCCAGGTGTTTCTGGGTGTGGTGCTAAGTGTCTGAGCCCGGGATTCTATCTCCAGGTCGTTCTGACACTGGAGCCGGTGCTCTTACTCGCTGTGCTACCTGGCCGCCCCAGAAGTTTTAACATTTATAAAATAAAGTGATTGGACAACTTAATCTCAATGGCCTTTTCCAGTTTTAAGACTCTAATTTTTCTGATTCTAAGACCTGAACTGGAATTTAAGAAGTGTGCTTACTATGATCTTTGGCAAGTCACTTAGCCTCTCAAAGTCTGTTTCCTTACTTGAAAAGTAGTGGTAGTAATATTTGCAGAATTGTCCTCATAGGTCTAGAGAGATCAGGGATTTTGTGGTTGGTAGGAGTGAATAACAAAGGTGGAGTACCTCATCTGGCCCTTCCTGTCTTGTACCAAGTTGATTTGTCTGGAAAACAGGCATGATGGAGGTGGAAAAGAATCTTGTTAACCAAATTCAATGGAACAACTTTGTAGTTTTGCTACATGGAGGATGACAAGAGTTGAATGAAATTTTCAGACCCAAAGTCAGATATAAAATTAGGATCAGGGAGCTTTAGTCTAGAAAGTGGAAAAAGCAGGGGCAGCTCGGTGGCACAGTGAGCAAGAGTGCCAGCCCTGGAGTCGGGAGGACCCGGGATTGGTTCCTGCCTCAGATACTTAACATCCACACAAAAAAGAACTGGCCATGTAACCTTGAGCAAGTTACTTAACCCCAATTGCTTAAAAAAAAGTGGAAAAAGCAATTCAAAGAACAGATTTTAAAAGTCTAAAAATATTTCTAGTTAGATGACTGGGCTCTGCATCACAAAAGAGCTAAAGACAGTCCTAGGGGTATAAACTAAAGAGCTAGTAGGCACTGCTTTTCCCTTTCCCCCACCCCCATGAGAAAGAAGCCACAAAGTAATTGTAGTCTAGTAAACAGCAGCATAGAACAATTTAAGTTTAACAGAGAGTAAACACATGGAAGGGACAAGCATGGTAGAAAGAACAGAGCAGAAGAACCCAGTTTCATATGGCAAACAGCTTTCTAGATGATAACACCACTATAATGGATCTGAAGCATTGGAGATAGAACTTGTCCTGTCCACATATGTGTACCAAGCACATATGTTTGTGTTACCTATGATTGAGTTCTTCCATAATGTGTTCTCTGGTCAAGCAATGAATCAAAAAATATTTATAACAATAACAACAACAACAATAGCAAACAATTATATAGTATTATATGCAAGGTCCTCTACTAAATGCTTTACAATTATTGATCCTCACAACAATCCTGGGAGGAATTACTATTTTGCTCATTTTACAGAAGAGGAAGCCAAGACAAACAGAGGTTAAGTGACTTGCTCAAGATCACACAGCGAGTATCAGAGGCTATATCTGAACTCAGATCTTCCTGACTCCAGACCTGATGCTCTATGTACTATGGTCACCTTATTAAGTGTTATGTTCCAGGCACTATACTAACTCTAAGAATACAAAAGATAAGGGTGAAATATCCCCTGTCCTCAAGGAGATTTTACATTCTAATGAGGGTGACAACATGTACATTTATAAATTAATAGAAGATATATACAAAGCAGAAACAGGGCAATCTTGAATGAGAAGGCACTAGCAGCTAGGGGGCACACAGAATGCTTATTGCAGAAAATGGAATTTGAGCTGAATCTTAAAAAAAGGACTAGGGATTTCACAAGACAGAAGTGAGTATAGAAGGTATCTTAGAAATTACATAGGTCTATAGAGAGACAGGAGATGGAGCATCATGTGTGAGAAATAACAAGGGGCCACCATGACTGGATAGTAGAGTGTATGGAGAGAGGTAATGTATAAGAAAACTAAATCGCTAGGTAGGGAACAGGTTATAAAGGCTTCTAGGTGCCAAACAATGAAATTTATATTTGAATCTAGAGATAACAGGGAACCTTTGTTGAACTTACTGAGGCAGCTAGATGACTCAATGAATTGAGACTGGTGCCAGGGAAACCTGAACTCAAATATGACCTTCAACACTTGCTAGCTGTGTGACCCTGGGCAAGTCATTTAACCTCTGTCTGTCTTAATCCCTTGGAGAAAGAAATGGCAAACCACTCTGGCATCTTTGCCAAGAAAACCCCACGAACAATATAGTCCAGAGTGAGACATGACTAAACAACTGAACAAACAATTTGAGCTTACTGAGTAGGAGTGTGATGTGGTCAGACCTACACTTAAGAAAAAAATCACTTTGCATATAGAGGGAGATGGGGGGATACCTGAGGCAGAGAGAATAAATTGTAGGCTATTGCAGGAGTACAAGTAAGAGGTGATGACGGACAGATGATAAATGGGGGTGGTAGTTGTATGAGTGGAGAGATGAATGCTGGAGATGTAGAGATAAAAACAAGATTTGGCAAATGATTAGATCTGTGGGACAGAGAGTGAGGAGTTTAGGCATTTTAGAGAAGTTTGAAAAAGAGTTGGTTTTTGGGGAAAGAGTTCTGATTTCAAACATATTGAGTTTGAAATACCTATAAGACATTTAATTTGAAATGTCCAATAGGCAGTTAGTCACACATTCTCATTGTTTGAATTCCTTTTCCCTAGCCCCATGATATGAATGAATAAATGTGTGAAAAAATAATTTATGTAGTTCTTACTATATTCTAAGCACGGTGGTAAGTAATTTGCATACAAATGCAAAAACAAGACAGCTCCTGCTCTCAAGGAGCTAATTTTCTAATGGGGGTGTTGGTGGTGAACACATATAGGGAAGTGGTGATCAGGAAGGAGTGTTTTGTTCTGGGAAGTCATAAAGATAGTAGGTGGAATTGGAGAATGGCTGAACAAGTTATGGTATATGAATGTAATGGAATTTTATTGTGCTATAAGAAATAATGAGCAGATGGATTTCAGAAAAACCTGGGAAGGTTTATATGAACTGATGCTGAGTGAAATGAGCAGAACCAGAAGAACATTGTACATAGTAACAGTCACATTGTGCGATGACTGACTTTAATAGACTTAGCTCCTCTCAGCAATGCAGGGACCTAAAACAACTCCAAAAGACTCATGATGGGAAATGTCATCTACATCCAGAGAAAGAAATATGGAATCTGAATGCAGATCAAAGCATATTATTTGCTCTCTTTTTTTTTGATTTGTTTTTTCTTTCTCATGGTTCCTCCTATTTGTTCAAATTCTTCTATACAATATGACTAATGTGAAAATATGTTCAATAAGAATGTATATGTAGAGCCTATATTAAATTGCACACCAACTTGGGAAAGGGGGAGAAGAGGGAGGGGGAGAAAATTTAAAACTTATGGACGTGAATGTTGAGAACTAAAAATAAATCAATTAATTTATTTAAAAAAATTTAAAAAGGCAGTGAGTGGAGTCATAGGGGAAATTATTGGCATTTCCTTTCCAATGTGAGCAATGGCAGTATTGTTATGCATATATTTTCTAAGTAGGAAAGCAGGTAGCAGGGCAAATATGGTATATTTGTGATGCCAGAGTGGATGGCAAGATGGTGGTAGGGTGGAATGTGAAGCATGGTTAGGGCTGGCTAGATATAATAAGTCATGTAATGTGTTTTCCAGTGTGGACAGTGTAGCCCAGGGTGGGAGTTTTTTTTTCCTTTTTGGAGGGCAATTGGGGTTAAGTGACTTGCCCAAGATCACATGGCTAGTTTTTGTGTTAAGTGTCTGAGGCCAGATTTGAACTCAGGTCCTACTGACTTCAGGGCCAGTGCTCTATTCATTGCACCATCTAGCCGCCCTGAGGGTGGGAGTTCTAGAGCTGAGAGGGTTAAGTTCCTGAAAAAGATTCAGTGACAGAGCTAATATTAAAGTCTGGGTGGTTCTCAGGACTTAGGGGTAGGCAGGTCAAGTAGGAAGATAGAGGAGTGGTATGTGAATTATAGGCTGGGGCTGGATAAAAGTAGTTATCCTTGTGGGCATGGGAGCATGTATCCCCTGTCTAGAGGGACAAACTTCTTTGACACTTTTTTTTTGTTATTCTATATGTTCATATATTATATTATTCTATATATTCTATATATTTAAATGTCTTTTTCTCTGAACTAGTCCTCTAGTAGAATTCAGAGGAGTTAGCACATTGGTGAGAGCTTGTGAGCTATAGTTTTGAGTGAATACTGATCCTCAAAATGCTTCAGACTTTGGGCTGCTTGATGGGGGCCCCAATGTTATATAGCAATCAGCCTATATAATGTTGTTGGGTGGTTTAGTTGATGCAAAAGGCTTTGTAACAGTAAAGTTTATTCAAATTTGTCTTTTATTTAGTGCATACTGTATGCTGAGCATTGTAGAAATAGGATATTTTATAATTTATATTTACTTTGGCTAGTCAAGGAAACAGTCAAACACATAAACAAAGACACTCTGTTCATACCTACTCTACTGGAACTGAACACCTCCCAAGCTTAGCTCCCTTTTTTAACAGTCTCAGATGAATGAAACAATGAATGGCCTTTCCTTTGTCCAGTTGGGGAGATATTATTTGTCTCCTGTATTTTTTCCATGTTGCATTGAGTGATTGACAGAGAGAGAGAGAGAGAGAGAGAGAGAGAGAGAGAGAGAGAGAGAGAGAGTGCAGGCAATTTATATAATCCACATTCACAAATTCTGGCTCCATTACATAGGCTAACAATCATTATGAGTAATACAAATTTGTCATTCCATTTTCCCATGCCATAGGATCAGAGAATCTTAGATTTAGAACTGGAAGGCACCACTGGAACCATCTAGTATAATTTCCTTATTTTACAGATAAGGAAAATGAGACCCAGAGGGCCAGGCTTTAGGTCACAAGGATATTAAGTGACAGGAAGAATTTGAACTCAGGCTCATTGATTCCAAAGGCTGGACTCTTTAGATCTTAAAAGTATTTTTGCTCTATTAATAAAGCCAGTTCTTCCTAAATCTTCTTGTTGATATTTCTCAAATTCATGGCTATTCTATTATTGGCTCTGACTTCACCAGTGAGGGAGGCAGTTTGTGCCAATCTTCGAAGTGTTGAGTCACCTGTTAGTCAGAAGCCTGACCTTGATGAACTCTCAAAACGATAACTGTAATGGATGTAACACTTATTTAGTGCCTGTCTTTTCAAGAGCTAATGCTAATAGATTTGCTGTTACAGCTGCTGCTTTGCTTAACCTTATTTTTTTTTAATGGAAAAGACATTTCCACTGTTAGAAGACTCCAAGTTAAGATTTCTTCTTTTTGTAGCTGGACTTTCTTGAAAGACATGTTTTGAATATTTTGATTCTTATGTTTATATTCTTCCCCCAGTCTCTGCCTGCTCCCCCCATTTTCATGTCACCCCTTGTTGACTATTCCCAGGGCCATGGCATTCAAACATTAATTGTCTTGCTCAATCCATGTCATCAGCCTCTATTTCCATTGAATCTCCCTTACCAAGCCCAGAACAAAAAATGGGGCAAAGAATATTTACTAGAAACAAATTTAAAGGTAAATAACAAAGAATCACACTGTTGAAATTATTCTCACCCCTCTATTTTCCAAAGATTCTACCTCCTATACCCTGAATGCCAGTCCACTCTGCCATTCAGATCTTTTTTCTTCCCAACACTGTAGGAGAATGATATAGGAAATTTACCTTATGGCCATATATTAAAGAATATTGTCTTCAAGTAGTCTTCTGGGTCACTTTTCACCTCAGTAATGCAGCTTATCAGTATTATCTTCTTGGGAACTAGAACTTCAGGATATTAGCTTGCAGTTATCTTCCCAAGTCTCCAGCACCTCTGTGCCATCATCAAACAAACCAGGCTCTCACAAACCCGCATCTATACCTTCAGTACCCAGATTTTCCAGTACCTCATATCATTTCCAGTTGTGCCACTTTTGGCCATTTGTAGATTCTGGAGTCAAACTACAGCAGTCATTCTTCCTCATATTTTAAGGCTCTGCTTTCCCACATCTACATCCCCTCTCAAGAATCTCATCCTCTTTTCAAACTCAGAATGCTGAAAACTGCTTGGCTAACACAGGTATCTGGGACATAGATTACTAGTCTTTTTTTTCTTACACAATAGATGGTCTACATTCAAGTGTTTCAACATAGAAGATATCTTAAAAATGGTAGTGTAGTGGATAGAGAGCTGGACTTGGAGACAGGAAGATCTGAGTTCAAATATAGCCTCACCACTGATTAGCTGTGTGACTCTGGGCAAGTCACTTAACTTCTCTAAGCCTCAGTTCTCACCTTTATAAAACGGGGATAATAATAGCACCTACTTCCCAGGCTTGTTGTGAGAATAAAATGTGATAATATTTGTAAAGCTTTCTGCAAACCTTTAAAGCACTGTATAAATGCTAGTCATTATTATTAGATGCTATAATTGAAAATCAGAAATTAGGTATAGTAAGTACCTTTGGTAAAATCTTGCATCTCATATTTGAGATAGAATCAATGATTTGGGAGCTCCTGTTATTAGTTTAATAAAAGGCTCTGTTCCAGGTGAGGTTTTTCCTTTTTTCCAGTCACGTGTAAGACACAGATAGTGATGGCCAGAAAAGGGACCTAGATGTGAAGTGGAGACCAAGGAAGAGAAAGAGAAGAAAAATGGAAAGAAGAGAGGAGAAAGAGGAAAAGGGGGCTAGGAAGGGAGCAAGTAAGCAAGATTGTACTTGTGTAAATGAAAATGTTTGTTTATATTTGTGCTTATGTGGAAATCTGAGGGTGAAAGTCATAAGAAACAGATGGTATCTTAGAATTACTTTTTGTAAGTATATAAAAGTTAATTCACACATTTAGAGTAAATATCCACATAGGGCAATTTTATATTTGTGTATTTATTAAAGCTCTATTTTACATATTCTATATTTCACAAATTGCTGAAATAGGAAAGTTTCCATGGAGGTGTTATAGTTCATAGAAATAATAACTCTATTGACTGTGTTGTAAAGAAAATAAACCAATTCAAGAAACATGCATAACACTTCGTACAGTTATTTCTCCCCAACTTGCTCCTACAGTGGTTGATTGAGTCTCCAGGGGGATAGCTACTACCCAGAATTCAAGCTTCTCCATGGGTCTGCTCTTATAAGACCACAGATTATAAGTCTCCATCAGTGTGCTTCCTAGTAAACACAATTACCTCAAAGGCATTTAATGAAACAGCATCATGAGGATAGCAACTACAAAACATCCTCTGGATAAACCTGGAGTGCACTCTCCCACAGATACACACAGTGTCTGGAAAGAGAACTCATATACAAATACACTTGTAGAGAGGCATATACGTATGGAACAAATATGCCTGGAGCAGCTCATACTTCCAGTTCTCTGGGGTTGGTGGCAGGAATAGAGCAGCTTGGCCTGGAGAAAGGAAGACCTGAGTTCAGATTTGACCTCTGACTCTTATAAACTGAGCAAGTAACTGTGCCCCTGTTTCCTCATCTGTAAAATGGGGAAAATAATAGTGTCTATCTCCTATGGTGCTATGAGGATCAAGTGAGATAATATTTGTAAAGCACTTGTCAGTGCCTGACACATAGTGAGTGCTATATAAAGGTTAACTATTGTTATTATTTTTATCTCTGCTGGACAGTTCACTTAACTGGGCTCTATAGGCCTGTTCCTCTCTACATGTTGACTCCTGGCTATCAAGGCAAACTTCTAAAATCCATAACTGGTTCTCTTCCTTAATGCTAAATAGCAACAATAACAATAATAACAGTAGCAACAATGAATATTTATACAGTTGTGACTATTTACTGGTTACTGTGCTAAGTACTTTGCAATTGGTCCTCACAAGAACACTATGAGGTAGGTGCTGTTATTATTCCCATTTTACTGATGAGGAAATTGAGGAAAATAGTAGTTAAGTGACTTGCCCCACTAGTGTGTGAGGCTGGATCTGAACTTCATCTTCTTCTTGACTATAGGCCTGGACCTCTGTCCACAGTAACATCTATTGACTAGAGCTATATTCTCAACAATCGATTACAGAGTGTATCCTATTTTGTAAAGGGCCATTAGGGGTATGGCTGGAACTTGGACTGCTTATAGGTAGCTTCCTCCTAACTTCATCAAGGAGAGCTTCTTCATACATCATAGAGGGATAGAGAACACCCTTAGCTTAACACTTTGTTCTCTGTTACCTGCCTCTTATTTTCTATGAATATTTCAAAAGGACTAGGGAAAACCAATTGATCAGAGGTGTCTTCAGTAATACTACCTTCTTCCTCTCAACATACATACATACATGGGAAACACTGTACTACATGCTTGGGATACAAAGCCAAAGGAACTTCTCTCAAGGAATTTACATTCTATTTTGGAAGAAACGAATAGTAGAACCGGAATTCTACTATTGGAGGATACGAATAGAGATAAGTAATATTTAATGTAATATAAGGAGAAATCACTAGAAATGGGAGTAGGAGGGTGAATAAAAAAAGCCTATCTTGGAAGATGTGACACCTGAGTTAAGTCTTAGATTCTAGTATGAGTAGGGGCTGCATTTCAAGAATGGGAGTTTACTTCCATGCATACATGTAAGTGGGAGATAGCAAGTTGATTTCATAAACAGTTACTAGTTGAGTTTTGTTAGAATATAGAAAGCATGGGATGGAGACTAAAGCTGTGATTTCACTGGTATAAGGAAGGAACTCCCAGCAAAGGTAACTTACCTAATCAATGTTGATTTGCACTGCTGCAACCTATAGCCACATAGATTAAGTGATTGACTCAGCCAGTATGCAACAAAGGCAGGACTTGAATTTATCTTGCACTTCAGACTGACTCTCTATTGATTATACCATGCATCCTTTCATCATAGAGTGTATGAAGATTGGTAATATGATGTCAGACTAGAAAGAGATTGGATCCAGACTGCAGATACTATTATATACCGGGTTGAGGAGTTTGTGTTTGGTCCTGGGGCAATAGGGAGCCAATGAAGGCTTTTGAATAGGAATGGCTAGATTTGTTCCTTAAGAAAATTATTTTGGTAGTTATGTGTAAGGTAAGTTGGAAATGGAATAGAAGGCAGAGAGACCAATTAGAAAGATATTAAAATAGTTCAAATGAAAGACAACAAAGTCCTGGAGTAGGGTAGTGACTGTGTTAGTAGAAAGAAAGAGGTACAAGAGATATTGTGTGAGTAGAACTTATAAAATTTGGGAATTTATTTGATATAGTGGATGAGTGGGAGGGAAGAGTCATGAATAACTTCCAGGTTTTGAACTTGAGTGAACAGAAAAATGGTGATGTCCTGAATAGAAGTATGGAAGTTTAAAGGGGTTGGGAAAAATATTCGTTGCTGTCTTGGATATTTTGAGTTTGAGATGCTACTTGAACATCCAGGTAAACATCTATAGTAAATAGTTGTTGGTATATGACTCAGATATCTTAGGAGGAGAGAGTAAGGCTGGTGATTTTGCACAGCCCTCCCTTATTTAAATGCAATTCACTTGCAAGTCATGGCATCACCTTCATGATGTCATGGTCCTCTTTGAGAATGGATAAACAACAACAAAAACAAGAATTCAGGAAAAGGTGTTTAACATGGGGTCAGGAGTGACATGGTTTTGAATTTTGACTCTTACTAGCTATGTGACCCCATGGTAACCAGTCACAACCGCTATTATCCTGAGTTTCTTCATCTGTAAAAACAATCTGAGGCATCTATGTAGAAATGTCCAGTGAGCAGCTCGAAGTGTGGGACTAGAATCAAAAGAGAGATTAAGTTTACACATATAGACTTAGAATTCACCTGTATAGAAATAGTCATTAAACCCATAGGAGATTATGATATCACTTATAATTAGTAAAAAGAAAAAAAGAAATAGGAAAGAGAAGAGGCCCCAGGACAAACTCTTTGAGGACATCCACACTTAGGGGGCTAAGATGATAGCTTGGCAAATGATACTGAAAAGGAGTTATCAGACAAGTAGGAGAATTTGGACACAACAATGTCTTGAAATTTAAGGGATGAAATAGTCACTGAATCAGTAGTATGAAAAACTTTGGAGAGGTCAAAGGTGATGAGAGATAGAGAAAGATTATTGGCTTTAGCATTGAAGAGATCAATTTATGTAGAGTGGGGGTGAGAAGTGAGTGGGTTGTGAAGAAATGAAGGCTGTAGGTATAGATAAATTTTGAGGAATTTAGAGAGAAAGGGAGGAATGACAAAGAAGGTAAGGGGGAAATGGTGGTTTTTGTTTGTTTTTTTTTTTAAAGATTGGAGAGACCTGAGAATGTTTTTAGGTAATGAGGAAGAACGCAATAGATAGGGAGAGGGTGAAGAAGAGACATAATAATGGTACAGATTCCCAGAGGAGAAGGAACAGAATGGGGTCAAAGGGACAAATAGAGATACCAGCTTTGCAAAGGGAAGTCCCACCTTGCTCTCAGAGACTGAAGCAATGGAGGAGAGAATAAGAGAGGCCTGTATAGTGGTCCTGAGTTGGATATACGATATCTCACATATGACAGTTTCTATTTTCTTAGCACAGTGGAAGTGGAGGTCATCTTCTGAGAGACATGAAAGTGGGAATGGCATTGAAAACTAGAGGAGAGAGTAGAAAGTTTGGGTCAGTTTAAGCAGGATGGTGATAATCTATTGGGGAAGAATAATAGAATTGCTTTGCAGCAGTGGGGGCCGGTTTGAGATAAGATAAAGTAAATATATGCTACTGCATCAGCTCAGTTTCATTGCTTCGTACAATAGTATTCAAGGGCTTAGTAATAGGAATGAATAAAGTGAATAGGAAGTAGTGGAAAATAAAACTGCAATCATAACGTGGAGGATCTTAAATAGATTTTCTTCAGCCTGCAATGGGAAACCATTAAAGGATTTTGAGAGGGATAGTGACATATTTAGAGCAGTGATATGGCAAGATTAATCTGGTGATGGCGTGCATTGGCCAATTCATTATTTAAAATATAGAGAGAATTTTATTGTCCACTTAAAATCATAGTAATACTGTTGCTAATATAATGTAAATCAGGAACTACCTATATCCTCTAGTGTAGTTTCTGCTTCACTAGTTAATTGTATTAAATAACTACAGCAACTGCAGATGCAATTCAACTGCTTTAATAGTCAGATCCCCAACCTCCATTTCTCTTCACCAGATTTGTTGAGTATATCCATTGAAATGGATATTTGGTTTGTGATGTAGTTTAATACATGGGTGGTTTTAAAATGAACAGGCAGCAATCATATGGATTGATCGTCTGTCTATTTGACTATCTTTTCATGGAAGTTGTCTATTAATGAATACAGACCTTGAATTGGCAAAGACACAATGCAACTTTAAGTGAATGTTAGCCTTCTAAAATGTGATTATTTTGTGTTCAGGGCTAGCATTCTTTCTCTGGAGGAAACCAGCTCTGAAATTATAATGGTAGCACCTGGGAGAAGATGAGTCATTTTACAAAGATTTGTTTTCTGTAACATTTCAGTAACATATCTAATGTAGAAAGAAAAATGAACTTTCAGTGATGGTGAACTTTTTAAGAGTTTCTGGTGCTTAAGGCAATACTCTCTAATCCAACCTTTACCTGAAGGATGTCACCAAAACAACTATGGAATATATTTCTGTATGGAAGTAATAATTAAACCCATGAGAGAATATGATATCATTTTTCATAAGTAAAAAAAGTAAAGAAAAGTAAAGAGGAAAGAGAAGAGGCCCCAGGACAAAATATTTAGGGACATTCACATTTAGGTGGTAAGATGATAGCTTGGCAAATGGTTCTGAAAAGGAGTGATCAGACATGGAGAACTTGGAGACAACTGTAATAAGTAATCATGTGAAGGTGATGATGACAAATAATTAAGCAATGAATTTGTAAACAGCTCAGATATTACAAGGTATTGGGTAGCAGTAACCATGATAGTTTTGTGAAGAGCTAGTCATGCCCAAAATATTTAATTTCCTTTTATTATAGAAAGACAAGGGGGAAGAAATGTATGCAAAGTATTTGGATTTCAGTAATGTTTTCTATTTCATTTTGCATGACATTCTCATCAAGAAGTGTCATAACTGGCTGGAGGGTCATATCAACAGAGTAGTCATTATTATAATGATGCAGCTGTAAGCTTTGTCATTATGCTTGCAGTCAACACCAAACTAGAGCAGCTTTTTAATGTTAGACTCTCACATATAAAGAGCACAAGCAGATGTCCCATCTTATTTACCAGGTCAAGAAGTCTAAGAAGAGTTGCAAATAATCACAAATTTATTTTGATAAAAATTTTTATCACACTTACTATGTACAAGAGATACATAGAATAAGAAAACAAAAGAAGTGCAAATAAAATACTACAAGATTTCAAAGGAAACAGGGATCATTTTCAAGAAGGGGGTAAAATTAGGGTATGCTTCAAGGAGGAGGCAGTACTTGAGCTATACATTGAAGAATGGATAGAATTTGGCCCAGTAGATCTCTAAGACTATATCCACATGTGAATGTATATACATACATATACATATGAATTCACATATACATAGATGTACACATACATATATATTTACTCATACACATATATCCAAGGAGTTGCCAAGCCTAGTGGTTTTTTGCTCCACAACATCTCTTCTATCTCCCCCTCTCTCTATTCTCACACTCACCACCTTAGTCCAGACTCTCATCACTTCTCCCTTAGACTCCCTTAGACTCAATTGGTCTTCCTGCCTCTAGTCTCTCTCTACTACAATCTATCCTTTACATAGATGTCAAAGTTATTTTCCTTAAATACAGATTTGACAGTGTCATTTAATAAACTCATTGGCTCCCTGTTACCTCAAAGATAAAAGAGAAATTCTTCTTAAATGCAAATTCTGTTTAGTTTTTAAATACTTCTAGAACCTGATCTCATTCTATCTTTCTAGCCCCATTCATTAATCATTACATCCTTTCTCAAACTTTAAGGTCCAGCCAAATTGGCCTTTTCTCTAGTCCTTACACACAGCATTCCACCTCTCATCTCCATGCCTTTTTTTTTTCTTTTTGGAAGGGCAATTGGGGTTAAGTGACTTGGCCAAAGTCACACGTCTAGTTAAGTGTTAAGTGTCTGAGGTCGGATATGAACTCAGGTCCTCCTGACTCCAGGGTTGGTGCTCTATTCACTGTGCCACCTACCCCTTCCACACCTTTTTTGATCCCCAAACTGCTAGTACCCCTCACCCTAACTGCCTTATATTTATTTTGTGCTGAATCAGCACATATTCATTACATGCATATTTATATTTGTATACATCTCCCTTAACAGAATTCAGCTCCCTAAGAACAGGGATTGTTTCAGTTTTTGTGTTTATATCTCCAGCTCTCAGCATAGTGTTTGGCACACAGAAAGTACTTAGTAAGTCCTCGTTGATTGATTGATTGAATAAGGGCCCTTACAATGCTATCATTTTAATATGTATATGTTTATGTATATATGCATATCTATTCAATATATAACTTTTAAAACTGTCTTGTGCAGGATTCTCTCTGGTCTTCTAGCCTATCTAGGCCTGCACTGTATACTTAAAATGCTTCAGTGGCCCACTTTTCTTTTCTTTTCTTTTCTTTTCTTTTTTTGTTTTCTGTATCCATACTCTTTGTATCCTTCCCATTGAAAAAAAGAAAAAGCAGTGATGAAGAAATGAGTGATGAGATCAGTTGCCATTATCTGTTTTTTTTTTGATGTTAAGTTTCAAGTCAGCTTTTACACTCTCTCCTTCACCATCATCAAGAAGCTTCTTAATTCTTTACTTTCTGCCGTTAGAGTGGTATCATCTGCATATCTGAGATTGTTGATATTTTTCCTGGCAACCTTCAGTCAAAGGGCTGCACTTGAGGACCTAGAGGGTCACATGTGACCTGGAGGCTGCAGGTTCCCCACCACTAAACTAGGTCAACAATCACCAAAATCCATGTCCTGAAAGCATTTGTGTGTTTGAGGCCTATTTTGTCAAGTGCTATATTCTATATTGAGTATTTTGTGTTTAAATTGAATTACATAGAAAAAAGTCATGGAAAATTTAGAGGCAGAAATCATGTGTTAGCAGGCAGAAATAATACAAGTGTGTGTCTTTCAGCAAGCCCCCCACTTTCTTCCATTCTCCTATGCATCCTAGCTCACTTTCTTTCCCAGTGCCATAATCTCAGCCTAAATCCTTTGATGATGTTGCCCCCTCACTGAGGAATACCATGTTATTTTGAGCCCCAATGACTTTTTGATTATCCTATCTATGGTTAGACCATTATTGCTGGGAAAGACTGAGAACTGGAATAACAGCAACAAAAAATCTGTGGGTTTCTGTGACCTGCTTGAGTCCTTAATAACAGAACAAGAAGCAGCTGCCTCCTGCCAAGTTTATAATAATATGTTGCTCACATTTTTTTTAATTGATTCGTGCTCATGGAAAGTACAATCAATTCTCGATTGTTCATAGGAGTGGAACAAAGTCGTAGTATGGGTAATCCTCTTGAAATGGATACCATAAGAAATCGTTTAGAATTGGTTCTTGACTACATTATATGGGAGTGCACAGACATACATATGTAACCTTTTAAATTATATTTTGGATTAGAATAACGATTTTATTACTATAGAGAATTCCCACTGAGGAAATGCCTTCTACCAATGCAAAAGCATACCTGCTATGCAATTTATATTTATAAAGAGTTTCCTAATGCACTTAGAGGTTGAAAGATTTACCTAGGGTCAAGCAGTCAGTGTGTATATGTGTGTAGAGGGGGGAAGAGGTGAAGGTGTGAAACCAGGTCTTCCTGACTCTGAATCTGGTTCTCTAAACTCTATACTTACACAACTTCTTTCTTAGCTACGTTAAACTTAAGCAAAATATTATTCTAAATTATGGTTGGTCATACCCAACCCCAATTATTGTCCCAAAGACTAAAGATTGTGGTTAAGATTAAGATGAATTTAGTCCTTGTAATGGGAATGCAAATTTGGAAGATCTTCCCTGCCCCTAGGCTAAAGTGCACCTGAAGCCTGAGGTGGGAGACTTGTTTTTCAGTAGATGCTTTTTGATTGGCCAGTGGGTCCAAAAGGTTGTTACATTCTCTGAGCCAGGAGAAGGCTATATAAGCCCTGATGTGTAGCTTTGTTTTGGGGGCTCACTTTGAGAAGTGTTCTGTGATTTGATCTGTATTCTGAAAAGCCGTTGGGTATGGATGTAATGGTTGGACAGTTTGGAAATCTGTCTACTTGATCTGTTTCTGTCTTGATAATTCTGCCTGTGTGCTTTGAAGTTCGGGGTGCTGACCTTTTCTCCTGAACAAGGTAAATGATATATGTCTGACTGATTAAAGTAAGCTTGTTAACCCATTTTGAGTTGCTTTCCTTTAACAAAGCAGATCCAAGAACCTGTATGGGCAGCCACCCTGAGGATGCGCTTGGGGTGCTTGCTGCTACAAAATGGCATCACGAACAGGATCTGCAGAGTAAAAGGAAAGTATGGGGGCTGGGATAATTGTTTGTTTCCCAGTTGTGGTAGCTGTGACTCTGTGGAGCCATGGAGCAGGAGAGAAGAATGGCCTACATGTGGACTTCGCTGAGCTGAGAGCAGGAATGGTGAGCTGCCTGCATCGGGACCTGGGCAGAAGCCAGGAGCGGCTGCCGCCTGCGGGAGGAGAAGGAGTCCAGGAGTTCGGAATTCAGCCACAGAAAAAGATAAGAACTGAGCAGCAAAGCAGGGGCACTGAATGTGTTTCCTTGCTGCATCCCACAGTTTGGGACCCTGGGGGAGGATGGACTTGTGACTATGGTGGGTGGGATGAAATGCCTTGGATCCCCAGGGACCCCACCTTGTTGGTTTTGTTGCCCAGCCCCCTCTCTGTGCTTGGAGGCAGGGGCTGGAGCTGTGTGAGGGGAAGGATACCCGCCCCCCCCC
>NW_027187359.1:20234475-20234773 GCF_028583685.1 Petaurus breviceps papuanus | reverse complement strand
CCCGCCCCCCCTCCCAGAGAACTTTATTTGAACTCTTGTTTTGAACTGAAGTGATAATGCTTCATACTTTGTGTTTGTTTAAGGCCCAGTGGCCACTTTGGTAACTTTAGTTCTCTACTTTGAAAATGTGACCTAAGGAATGTTCAGAGCTAATTCAAAAGTAAATTGTCTATGCTATGGGCATGAAAGATCTTGGGGCCGAATGTAATGGGAATGCAAATTTGAAAGATCTTCCCTGCCCCTAGGCTAAAGTGCACCTGAAGCCTGGGGTGGGAGGCTTGTTTTTCAGTAGATACTT
>NW_027187359.1:20228686-20229475 GCF_028583685.1 Petaurus breviceps papuanus | reverse complement strand
CCCCCCCCCCCCCCCCCCCCCCCCCCCCCCTGGCTTTGAAAAACCCAGATGTGGAAACCCAGATGTTGACTGGGTATGGATGTAATGGTTGGACAGTTTGGAAATCTGTCTACTTGATCTGTTTCTGTCTTGATAATTCTGCCTGTGTGCTTTGAAGTTCGGGGTGCTGACCTTTTCTCCTGAACAAGGTAAATGATATATGTCTGACTGATTAAAGTAAGCTTGTTAACCCATTTTGAGTTGCTTTCCTTTAACAAAGCAGATCCAAGAACCTGTATGGGCAGCCACCCTGAGGATGCGCTTGGGGTGCTTGCTGCTACAAAATGGCATCACGAACAGGATCTGCAGAGTAAAAGGAAAGTATGGGGGCTGGGATAATTGTTTGTTTCCCAGTTGTGGTAGCTGTGACTCTGTGGAGCCATGGAGCAGGAGAGAAGAATGGCCTACATGTGGACTTCGCTGAGCTGAGAGCAGGAATGGTGAGCTGCCTGCATCGGGACCTGGGCAGAAGCCAGGAGCGGCTGCCGCCTGCGGGAGGAGAAGGAGTCCAGGAGTTCGGAATTCAGCCACAGAAAAAGATAAGAACTGAGCAGCAAAGCAGGGGCACTGAATGTGTTTCCTTGCTGCATCCCACAGTTTGGGACCCTGGGGGAGGATGGACTTGTGACTATGGTGGGTGGGATGAAATGCCTTGGATCCCCAGGGACCCCACCTTGTTGGTTTTGTTGCCCAGCCCCCTCTCTGTGCTTGGAGGCAGGGGCTGGAGCTGTGTGAGGGGAAGGATACCCG
>NW_027187359.1:20089100-20228586 GCF_028583685.1 Petaurus breviceps papuanus | reverse complement strand
CCCGCCCCCCCTCCCAGAGAACTTTATTTGAACTCTTGTTTTGAACTGAAGTGATAATGCTTCATACTTTGTGTTTGTTTAAGGCCCAGTGGCCACTTTGGTAACTTTAGTTCTCTACTTTGAAAATGTGACCTAAGGAATGTTCAGAGCTAATTCAAAAGTAAATTGTCTATGCTATGGGCATGAAAGATCTTGGGGCCGAATGTAATGGGAATGCAAATTTGAAAGATCTTCCCTGCCCCTAGGCTAAAGTGCACCTGAAGCCTGGGGTGGGAGGCTTGTTTTTCAGTAGATACTTTTTGATTGGCCAGTGGGTCCAAAAGGTTGTTACATTCTCTGAGCCAGGAGAAGGCTATATAAGCCCTGATGTGAAGAATTGTTTTGGGGGCTCACTTTGAGAAGTGTTCTGTGATTTGATCTGTATTCTGGGAAGCCGTTGTCCAGGGCGCCCCCCCCCACCCCCCCGGCTTTGAAAAACCCAGATGTGGAAACCCAGATGTTGACTGGGTATGGATGTAATGGTTGGACAGTTTGGAAATCTGTCTACTTGATCTGTTTCTGTCTTGATAATTCTGCCTGTGTGCTTTGAAGTTCGGGGTGCTGACCTTTTCTCCTGAACAAGGTAAACGATATATGTCTGACTGATTAAAGTAAGCTTGTTAACCCATTTTGAGTTGCTTTCCTTTAACAAAGCAGATCCAAGAACCTGTATGGGCAGGCACCCTGAGGATGTGCTTGGGGTCCTTGCTGCTACAGTCCTTGTCTCATTTCTTAATCTTATATCTATTGGTATATTTGAATTATAACCTAAGTTCAGTTTCTAAATTAAAATTGTTTTAATTTATATATGAAAGTAAAATGAGGGAGTTGGATAGTTCATCTCTAAATTCTTTTCTATGGTTAATGATCTGTCATTCTATGATTTCATTTTCCTAGCCATCTTAAAGAACTTTAATTTAGGAAAAAGACATACTTTTAATTGAGATCCAGAAAAATTTTTTAAATTCAATTTCATTTTCAGTTCCAAATTTTTCTTCTTTACCTTCTCCCTCACTCATTGAGAAGGCAATAAATTAAAAACCTATCACAAATATGAAGTCATGCAAAACAAATTTCTGCATTAGCCATATTCTGAAAAAAAGAAGCAAACAAACAAGAAAAAGAATAAAGCAAAATACATTTCAATCTGTAGTCTGAGTTCATCAGTTCTCTATCTGGAGATGGATAGCATTTTTCAACATTAGTCCTTCAGAATTCTGGTGAGTCATTGTATTGATCAGAATTACTAAATTATTCATAGCTGATTTTTTTTTACAATATTGCATTATTGTATAAATTATTTTCTTGGTTCTGCTCACTTCACTTTGCATCATTTCATATAAATTTTCCCAGGTGTTTCCGAAGCCATCACCTTCAAAATTTCTTATAGCACACTAGTATTAGTGTAGTCCATCACATTCATATACCATAACTTTTTCAGCCATTCCCCAGTTGACTGGTATGCTGTCAATTTTCAGTTCTTTGCCACCACAAAAAAAAGTTGCTATAAGTATTTTTGTACATATGGGTCCTTTCCCTATATATAGACCTAATTCCACTAATTCTAGGTATGTACAGTTTAGTGTTTTTTGGGGCATATCATTAAGAATAGGGAAAGCCTTCTTGAAGGTGAGATTTTGGCTGAGACTTGAAGAGAGCCAGGAGGTGGAGATGAGAAGAGAGAGAAAATTCCAGGACCATATTTGCGTCATAGGAAGAAATGAGCCATAAGTGAGTGTCTTTTTGGAGGATGAACCTCTTTCAACTGAGCTTTTGGTGAGGAGTGTCTTTGTACTTAGCTAGGCTAGGTCTCGGATGACATATAGTCTATCACCAAACCCACTTTCAAATCCTTTTTAGCCTGGTAGAGCCTGTTAGAGATGGTTCTCTGTTGGCATAATCTTGGAGAACCCAGGGTCATCTTCATGTCAAAGGTGACTTTGGATTAGGATTTAATATGATATATAAACATATTCACACATATATAAATATCACTATATATGTATACATACACTTATGCTATAGAAGAGATTTAGATCTGGAAGGGATCTTAGAGGTCATGGAGTCTAAGCTTATCATTTTGCTTGTGAGGGAACTGAAGTCCAGATGACTTAAGTGATTTGCTCAGAGTCATATAGTTTATAAGTGACAGAAGCTCTATTCAAACCTGTGTATTCCTAACTCTTTCAAGTCAATACTATATCCATTATACCATTCTCCCTCACCCTTTTCTCCCTTTTTCTTTCTCCCTCCTTCTCTTTCCTTCTTCTTTCTATCTTCCTCTCTTTCTTTCTCTTCCTTTCCTCCCTTTCTCTCCCCTTTCTTTCCTATATCTGTCTCTTTTCCTCTATATAGTTATGTATTTATATTAAGTCAATTAAAAAGCATTTATATATGTCAAATACATCAGAAAAATAATCATTTGTATATACAATCTCCATGAAGTTACCTTTCCTAGCTCTGGTAACCTTAATCACCATAACAATGTCTCAGTACAGTTGTAATTAGTTACTGTTACGTTTACTTCATTCATACTTGAATATATTCATGTTTTTTTGAAGGTAAGTCAATAACTAGGACAAATTTAAGAACATCTTCAAAATGCTTTATTGCAGAAACAAGAACAAAAGCATTTTTATCTCTGTATTGCACAAACCTTGAATACCATGTATTCAGACATTGTGATGAGGGCTTATGTGTACATGATAGGTAAATCATGTTTATGAAGGATGAATTGATAGCATCATGACTAATGGAATCTCAGAGGTGGAAGAGACCTTAGAGGTCAGTCATCAGGTCCAAGCTTTACTTGAAACCTAAATCCTACATAAAATCTAAATTTCATTCTAGTTCTATATTTAATATGCCATGTCTAAGGGCCGGGACACTTCATAATAAACCATAACAAGAGAAAGCTCTTCCTTTTTTTTTTTTGGACAATATGATGGGTTAGGAGTTCTTCCTTATAATGAGCTAAACCTTGACTCTCCATTATTTCTACTCCTTTATTCTTGTTCTGTCTTCTGCAGCTAAATAAAATTCAGTTCACTTCAGTAAACATTTATTAAGCACCTTCTATTTGCAAAGCACTATGGGAGGTGCTGGACAAGTCTATTTCCTTCTCTCTATATATTTTAATATTTGAAGATAGCTATTTCATCTGCCCTAAAGCTTTTTCTTCTGCAGGCTTAATGTGCAAGTCCTTTAACTGATCCTGGTATGACACTGTGTAGTGGTCCAGAATATAGATGATTTCTTGGGAGTGTGTTTTGCTTGGTGCATCTTTTCTTGTTACTTTCTCAGTAAACTGAGTAAACTCAGTAAACTGTGTGTTTACTCAGCACAAGAGCTACAGTGCCTGATTCCCCTATTATGATTCATAAAGCTGTAGTGATAAACTATGCTGGAGGACTTGGTCCTTTTCTGTCATATATTTCTGAGTGCTATGAACTGATTTATAAGGTTTTGCTGATTAATGACATTATTATAGAAAAACTTAGGGTTTGCCTTCAACCACTCTCACGTTTTCTCTGTCAGGACTGTCAGCCCTGAATAGTGCATGTATATCCCAAGTTAGTGAATGCTTCTATGGCATGTGGGTTACCATGCATCACAGACTTATGTGACTATGGGACTGAGTTGACTATGTCAGAAGAGACATATAACCTTTGTCCAATAAAAATCCAATTTGATCCATTAATAAATGAATGTGGCAGTAGGTTTGTTAATTCAACACTTATCCCCAAGATTCTTATCAATTATATTGATGCACCTGGAATAGGTGAGCACAGATGGTTTCTAGTATCCTTATAATTTTTGTCACCTTCCATTAAAAACAGTACAGCTTATTATCACCTCTGCTAAAATGTGGCATTGAGATCTGAATAAAATTACTTGGGTTCCATGGATCCCCAAGGAGTATGTGGATAGATTTCAGGGTGAGGTCCAGGACCTGGGATAAGAAAAAAATTTACCTCTATTTTCATGAATATATATATATATATATATATATGTATGTGTGTATGTATATGTACACATATTCATGAAATACCTCCCAATTATATGTAAAAATTAACATTCATTTAAACATTTTGAGTCCAAAATTCTTTCTCCCTCCTGCCCCTCCCCCCACTCCTTGAGAAAGCACAGTTTTTGTGTGTCAATCCACTCCTCTATGTCTCTACTCTTTAATAATACCCCTAACTTCTTAAACCAAAATGCCTCTTTCTGGCTTTTGTTGTTGTTCAGTCCTGTCTTAGTCTCCATGACCCCATCTGGGGTTTTCTTTTCAAGGATACTGGAATTATTTACTGTTTCCTTCTCCAGCTAATTTTACAGCGAAGGAAACTGAGACAAACAGGGTTAAGTGACTTTCTCAGGGTCACACAGCTAGTAAGCATCTGAGGCCAGATTTGAACTCAAAAGGATGTCTTCCTGACTCCAGATTGGACACTCTATCCACCTTGCTGCCTCTTTCCCTTGCTACACTTTTCTATAAATATTGTCTTCCTCTATTAGATCGTAAGCTCCTTAAGGGCAGTGACGGTCTTGGCTTTTTGTATTCCAAGCACAAAATTAACACTTAACAAACACTTTTTCTTTCCTCCATTCCTTCAAAAACTTTAAATTACATATAAATGTGACTTTTATGGCTATGTATTTATGTTACCTAGAAGGGAAGAGAGGACTCATGACTTTGCCCTCTCACATTAGCACATTATTACTGATCAATGTAAGACCCTCTCTTCTAGTAAATTGTAAGCTCTTTAAGGACAGAAAATTTCTTTTAATGCTCTTAGTTTTCCAAGGTACCTACCACAGTGTCTTTCTAATAGTAGGTATTCAGTACATATTTGTATCTTTGAATTAAATTGAAGCAGTTTATGTGGTGGTCATCTCGGAAAGAAGACAACACCGCCTGTAGTGGGAATGGGGTGTAGGGTATAGGACAGGCAAGTTTTAATTTTGTGGTAGTCAAATGGGAAAGACTCAAGACATTTCCCCACCAATCCTGAGGTAAGAAATCTGGGGAGCTTGGGGAGAAGCCACACAAAGGTTTGTTTTGGATGGGGAAGTAGGAAGAAGATAACAAAAACTTATCTTTCTTTCTTGATATCCTTATTTCTTGTTGGTCCTCCCTGGTCAAGGAGCCAGGAATACTCTTAGAAGCAACTGTACAAATTGTGCTTCTCCTCTTAGGTGGAAACTGACCTTGTTTGAGCTGGACTGAACCATTCATTTTCCCTTCCTGCTGCCACCAACAGGGAACTGACACATATGCTCAGCTATCAGGAACATCATCTAATACAAACACCTGCTGCCACTGCTAATTACCAAGAGCCCTCCCAGGTAGATGGAGTGCAACACCTGGGCAGGGGCAGCAGGATCTTTTTTAGTATCTGCAAGAACTTGGCTTTGCAGTCACTGGTTGTGTCTTATCCATTAATTAGTGAAACAGAGCTTGGTAGAATAGGGGGCAGAGAGCACATTTTACTTCTAGTTACCAGGTTTTGTTTTTTAAATTGCTTTTTTTTTAGAGGATGATAAGGTGATTTCCTTTGAATTGCTGTAACAATGAGACTGTAATCAATCCATGGACAAAAAGTGGCTAGGTTATAGCAAAATCCTTGCTCCACTTTGGATAGAGCTTGTTTTCTAACAGAAATCTAAGTGGAAATTGCATATTGGACCATATTACCTGGTCTGCAAAAGACTATACTCTTACTTGTAGATCAGACTGAGATATTTAATTAGTTGGTCAGTCAACAGACATCTATTAAGTTTGTAAGTGCAGCTTAAGCTATTCTGGAAAGTTCAAGGGTTACATAAAAAGGCCCAAACAGTCCTTTCCCTGAAGAAGCTCACATTATAGTAGGGGAGACAATATGTAAATAATTAGATACTCAGAAGATATACACAGAGTAGATCAAGGTTAAATAGAAAGGGAAGGCATTAGCAGCTGGGGAAACTCTGAAAGACCTCTTGAATAAAGTGGGATTTGATTTGTGCCTTGGAGAAATCCAGGGAAACTTAGAGGTAGAGGTTAAAGAGCTTCTCATTCCAGTCAACGAAAAGTCAGGGAATCAGGAGAGGGAGGGACATGAGTAAGGAACAGCAAGAAGATCAAGTCACTGGATTATAGAGTACATGGAGGGGAGTGATATCTAAGAAGACTGGAAAAGTAGCAAGAGGTCAACTTAAAAAGACTTTTAAATGCCAAACAGAAGAGTTTATATTTGATCCTGGAGCTAACAGGGTGCCACTGGAGGTCACCGAGCATGTGAGTAACATGGTTAGATCTATTTACCTTGGTAGATGAGTAGAGTATGGATTGGAGTGGGAAAAAATTATCAAGGCAGGGAGATTGATCTGAAATCTATTGAAATAACCGAGGCTAGAGATGATGGGCACCTGAACTAGGGCGGTAGCTGTGTAAATTGAGATAAAAAGATGAATGTGAGATGTTGTGAAGGTAGAAAAGAAAATATTTGGCAATAAATTGAGTATGCGGTGTGAGTGAATAAGGAGTTGAGGATGATATTTACATGGTGAACAAGATGATTGGGAAAGAATGGTGCTGTCTTCAAAAGTGATGGGGAAGTTTGAAAGGAAGGATGTTTTGATGGGAAGCAAAAATAATTACTTCTGTTTTGGCCATGTTGAGTTTGAGATGCCTCCCCAATTTGAAATTTCTAAGAGGCAGCTGATGATATATGACTGTAACTCAGGAGAAATATTATTGTTTGATTTATGGATCTGAGAATTATCTGCTTAGAAAGGAAGACAGCCCATGTGAATTGATGAATTTACCAAGTAAGATAGTAAAAAAGAGAGAAGAGAGCCCAAGACAGAGCGTTGGGGGACACCTACCATTAAAAGATATGACATGGGGGTGGCCAGGTAGCACAGCGAGTAAGAGCACCGGCTCCAGTGTCAGGATGACCTGGAGATCGAATCCTGGGCTCAGACACTTAGCACCCACCCAGAAACACCTGGCCATGTAACCTTGAGCAAGTTACTTAACCCTGATTGCTAAAAAAAAAATAAAAAAGGAAAAAAAGAAAAAAAGAAAAAAAAAGATATGACATGGACCAAGATTCTGAAAAGGAGACTGAGGAGTATCTGAATGGAGAGTGGGAGAACTAGGAAAGTGTGATGTCACAAAAGCTTAGAGAGAAAGGAACATGGAGAGAGGTGAGTGGCAGTGTTAAATGCTAGAGTTCCAGATTGATAAAGATAGAAAATGCTATTAAGAATTGTCAATTAGGAGATCATTGGTAGCTTTGGATAGGACAGTTTCAGGAGAAATATGAGGTTGGAAACCAGGATGTAAGGGTTTAGAAGAAAGTTAGATTGGAGGCACTGAGTGTAGTTGGCTTTTTCAAAGACTTTAGCTAAGTAGGGAAGGGGAGATATAAGACAGTCCTAAGCTGGGAAGGTAGGATCAAGTGAAGATTTTTTAAAGATGAGGAAGACATGAACATTGTTGTAGGTAGTAGGTAGTAGAAAAAGAGTATAACAGGGTACAGTGGTGATGACCTGCTTGAGAAGACAAGAGAGGATGGTCACACACACACATACAGAGAGAGAGAGAAGGGGAGAGAGAGAGAGAGAGAGAGAGAGAGAGAGAGAGAATGTAGAGGGATTGGTGAATAAGAAGGTAGTGGAGAAAGATGATCATTTAATTTACATCTTGGGAGTGGATAGCAGGGAAGTTTTGATAACTTAAAAAAATTTTTTTTAAATGTTTTGCTTTTTGGAGGACAATTGGGGTTGAATGACTTGCCCAAAGTCACACAGCTAGTAAGTGTGTCAAGTGTCTGAGGCCGGATTTGAAATCAGGTCCTCCTGACTCCAGGGCCCGTGCTCCATTCACTGGGCCACTTAGCCGTCCCTATTTTGATCACTTTTTGAAACAGTACTATCACTACCTATTAAAAGACTTCTGTTACAGGTCTTGTGTAATGGCCTTTTCTTTCCTCTGTAACTCTCGTTAACCTTTTCAGTATTTCTAGGGCTTTGCTGGTGACTTAAGGAACAAGTAGTAGTCGAAGACCTGTTGACTTTTATCCTTCAGATAAAAGTCTTTTTTATCCTTTTATCCTTGGACTCTGACACACACCTCACTAGTCTTTCTGTGTCACCTTAAGTTCATCAGACAAAAACCTATCCCTGCTCTAGGCCTGGATCTCAGGGACCTCAGGCAAAAGCTTGATACCACCCATAGGTCAGGCCTCAGATAAAAAGCCTAGAGCTAGAAAGACTGGGACCATAGACAAAGACCTAGCACTAGTCTGATTGGTGTCTTAGGCAGAAGCCTGAATGCAAACAGGACCAGGTCTTCAGAAATCAGGTTTAACACAGAACTGAGGGTATATTTCATGTGTGGTAGGCATGCTACCCTCTGCTATCTTGGGACAGAGTGACTTAGTGACCTGGTACCATGTATAAATTTAGCCCAATCCCTAAAGACTACAATTCTATCCTAAACTCCTTGCCCTTTCAATCCTCAGCTGTTTGGTTTTTGGAGAGGTAGTACTATGCTAATGCTGAACACCTTCGTCACAGGATTCTGGAAGGTAGAGATGCTGAACAGTTACTACCTCTGGCTAGGAAATTTGCACCGCCTGGCTATCTGCTGCCATTGGTTCTAATGTCTCCTGGGGGGGAAAAAAACCTACTTCATCACTGCCTTTCCCTTTTCTCTCTCATCTCCATCCATCTAAATCCCATCACTTCATAATATGTTTACTCCTTTTTTTCTTCCTTTTTATTATGTCCTCTGGACGAGCCACCTAATTGCTAATTAAATCCCCTTCTTCCTCTATCTCTTCTTTTTAAAAATTCCCTCTTTCTGTGCTCATAAAAACCCTGTTCTCAGAATGACAATATATTACTGGTTACCTTCAGCTGCTAGATTTTCCTTACTGCATGTCCCCTGAGACATTAGGCCAGGAGAAGTGTAATGATAATGGAGACTTGAAGATCTTTCCTGCCCCTTAATAGGCCTAAGGGAATTTGAAGATCTTTCCCCGAATTGAAGATCTTCCCTGCCCCCTAATAGGATGAATGTAATCATATGGAGCCTGTGGTGGGAGGAGTTTTCTGAAGGGTGGAGCAGAGCCCACAGGAAACTGGGAGCCAGAACAGCTAGATGGTGGGAGAGAGAGGACACACAGGCAAGGAGACAGCAAGGCTTGTGAGTGTTTGTGGGAAGGCTAAAGGATGGTGTGGCTCCCTGCTCTGCTATGATGTATGAAATTATTTGCTACTATGATGTATTTGGTTTCCTGGTATTGGTATTTGGCTTTCTGTTGTCTGAATAAATGTTTTGTTTCTGTCCTCTATATGGAGACTCTGTTATATTTTGTGATTGAGAACTATGCCCATTTATTCACAGTCACTGTTGGTGCTGTGAATATTCCATTGGTACTCCAAGAAAGAACGGGTACATTTTTTGCTATCTACAACTACTTTGAGATGCACCCTTTTCCATCATCACTTAACCTATACTCCTTTGAGATTTACTCCATTTATATATATCACCTGATTCATATTCTTGTTGTGTTCTTCTAGCCTCCAGGCCATTCTACCTTTCATCTCAAGGAGTAGAGCCTCAGAGGTCTACCAACAGTGCATTGATGTGACTGTTTCCCTACAGTCCCTCCAACATTGTCATTTTTCCTTTTTTTGTCATCTTTCCCATTCTGAAGGGTATAAGGTAGAACCTCAGAATTGCTTTAATTTGCATTTCTTTTTTCCTCTTCTTTTTGTCTTTATTAATTTGTTTGTTTACTTTTAGTTTACAAGATTCAGTTCCACAATCCCTTGGGTTTCAAATTTTCTCTCCTGCCCCACACCTCCATGGCAGCATGCAATCAAGTATAGGATGTGCAAATACTTCCACATTAGACATTAGTCAGGTTATGAAGAAAGACTGTTAACAGATGGAATGAACAATGAGAAAGAGAAAACAAAACCAAACAAGAAAAAGAGCAGGTAATTTGCTTCGATCTGCATTCAAACTCTGTTCTTTCTAGTTCTTTCTCTGCATGTAGATATCTCTTTCCATCAGGAGTCTTTTGGAGTTGTCTTATAACATTGCATTGCTGAGAAGAGTCCAATCTATCAAAGATGGTTGTCACACATATGTTGTGTCTTTAACTGTGTCCAAATTTCTCCTGGTTCTGCTCTTCTCACTCAGCATCAGTTTATGTAAGTCTCTCGAGATAAATATGATCTCCATCTGCTCCTCATTTCTTATAGCACAATAGTATTCCATTACATTCATATACCACAACTTGTTTAGCCAATCTCCAACTGATGGGCATCCTCTTAATTTCCAATTCTTTGCTACCACAAGAAGAGCTGCTATAAATATATTTGTACATATGGGTCTTCCACTTCTATGATCTCTTTGGGATACAACCCTAGAAGTGGTATTGCTGGGACAAAGGATATGAAATTACTTACAGCCCTTTGGGCATAGTTCCAGATTGCTCTCCAGAATGGTTGGATCAGTTCACAACTCCACCAACAATGCATTAGGGTTCCAATTTTTCCACATCCTCTCTAGCATTTGTCATCTTCCTGTTTTGTCATCTTAGCCAATCTGACTGGTGAGATGTGGTCCCTCAGAGTTGTTTTGATTTGTATTTCACTAATTGTATCAGCAATGCCATATTCACAATGCCTATAGAGATTACAAATATGCTGATATAATTATCCATCACAAAATATGTCATGCTTGCCATATGGGGAAATAAACTAGAAAATTTATTAAGATACCAAAAGACTGAGTCCCAAAACCAGAAAGTGAAAGCCATCAGAGTAGTTATGATATTGGCACAGATAGATAAAGTAGAAAGCACCCACATTTTCAAGCCTTTAAAACAGAACAGGCTACCTCAGGCAAAGGTCCTCCTCTCCCCACGCACAGCAACCACCCAGCGTCTGGGAAGCGCGCTCCCAGCAGCTCCAGCCCCTGGCAGTCCTCAGCAGGAGTCCTTAGCAGAAAGTCCTTAGCAGTCCTATCTCAAAAAGGGCTTTGCGCTGCCGCTGCCTCTGCTGCTGCCACCGCCGTCGCAACCACCACCAACCACCGCCAGCCACCGCAGGAACGCTAGCTCGGCTTTCTCTTTCCCTTGCTTTTCGCTTTCCCTGGCTTTCGCTTTCACTTGCTCTGCCCCTTCCTGCTACATCAGCACGTCCTTGGCTTTTGCTTTCTCTGGCTTTCGCTTTCTCTTGCTCCGCCCCTTCTTGCTATGTCAGCACGTCCATGGGGCATAGAAGATCTTTAAATCCCATAACCCTTACACTAATCAATAGTGATTTAGAGCATTTTTTCATATGCTTATGGATATCTTTAATTTCCTCCTCTGAAAACTGCCTGTTCATATCCTTTGACCATTTATCAATTGGGGAATGACTTGTATTCTTATAGATTTGACTCAATTCTCTGTATATTTTAGAAATGAGGCCTTTATCAGAGACATTGGTAATAAAAATTCTTTCCCAATTTTCTTCTTCCCTCTTAATCTTGGTTACATTGGCTTTGTACAGAAACTTTTCAATTTAATGTAATCAAAATTATCCATTTTGCATTTTATAATGCTCTCTATTTTTTGTTTGGTCTTAAAGTCTTCCCCTCTCCATAAATCTGACAGGTAAACTATTCCTTGCTTTCCCAAATTGCTTACAGTATCAGCCTTTATACCTAGATCATGCACCCATTTAGAGTTGATTTTGGAATATGGTGTTAGATAATGGTCTATGCCCTGTCTCTGCCATATTACATTCCAGTTTTCCCAGCAATTTTTGTCAAATAGTGAGTTCTTATCCCAAAAACTGGGGTCTTTGGGTTTATCAAAGAGTAGATTTTTATAGTTATCAACTGCTGAGTCTCATGTAACCAATATATTCCATTGATCCACTACTGTATTCCTCAGCCAGTACCAAGTAGTTTTGATGACTGTTGCTTTATAATACAGATTAAAATCTGGTATGGCTAGGTCACCTTCCCTAGTATTTGTTTTCATTAATTCCCTTGATATTCTGGACCTTTTGTTCTTGCAAATGAATTTTGCTACTATTTTTTTCTAGCTCTATAAAGTAATTTTTTGGTAGATTGATTGGTATGGTACTAAATAAGTAATTAAATTTAGGTAAAATTGTCATTTTTATTATATTAGCTTGATCCAGCCATGAGCAACTGATGTTTTTCCAATTAGTTAGATCTGACTTTATTTGTGTGAAAAGTGTTTTGTAGTTGTGTTCATATAGGTCCTGAGTTTGTTTTGGCAGGTAGATTCCCAAATATTTTATAATGTCTATAGTAACTTTAAATGGGATTTTTTCTCTTTCTATCTCTTGCTGTTGGATTTTGTTAGAAATCTATAGGAATGCCGAGGATTTATGTGGGTTTATTTTATATCCCACAACTTTGCCAAATTTATTTATTGTCTCAAGTAGTTTTCACTAGATTCTCTAGGATTCTCTAAGTATATCATCATATCATCTGCAAAGAGTGATAGCTTAGTCTCTTCTTTGCCTAATTTTATTCTTTTGATTTCTTTTCTAATTAATTTGCATTTCTTTAATTAGAAATTTGGAGCATTTTTTTGTCTGAGTTTTTTTTTTAACCTCAAGAAGTACCTGCTTATATCTTTAGATTATTTCTCAACTGTGGGATACTTTTTATTCTTATCCATTTGGAGGAATTCTTTACATACTATATCTTGGAAAGGAGACCCTTATAAGAGAAACTGGCTGCAAATATATTCTCTACTTGTTTCTCTTTTAATGTTAGCGACATTTGGATTTACTAAACCTATATCACAAAGAGATCAAAGAAATAAGAGTTTCTACGTATACCAAATTATTTAGTTTTTTTGTGGTGGCAAAAATCTGTAAACTGAGGGGATACCTATCAGCTGAAGAACGATTGAACCCATTATGACATATGAATGTAATGGAATATTATTGTGTGAAAGAAATGGAGAAAAATATGATTTCAAAGAGACATAGAAAGATTTGTTTGAACTAATAAAGAATGATTGAGCAGAACTAGAACAACTTAGAATATAACACTAATATAATAAAAATGAACAATTTTGAAACCATATGAATTAATGAAGAATGAAATGAGCTAAATCAGGAGAACAATTTATACAATAATAATAAAATTATAAAAACATTAAGAGCTATAAGAACTCTGATCAACACAATGAACATTCATGATTCCAGAGAACTGATGATGAAGCATGAGATTCACTTCCTGACAGAGAGGTAACAGATTCCTGGTGCAGAGTGATATATACATATATACATACATATATACATAGACATATATAGATATAGATATAGATATAGATATATACACACACATATATATTTCAAAGTCAGTGAGAGAATTTGTCTTTTTTTTCTTTTTGGAGGGGGAAGGCAGAGCAATTGGGGTTAAGTGACTTGCCCAAGGTCACATGGCTACTAAGAGCTAAGTGTCTGAGGTTGGATTTAAAATCAGGTCCTCTTGACTCCAGGGCTGGTGCTCTATTCACTGTGCCACCTAGCTACCCTGAGAATTTTTTTTTAATTCCTTGTATCTGTTACAAGAATTTTGTTTTTGTTTTGCCAATGGGGTGAGGATAAGTGTAAGATAAAATAGATTTCTGTTAGTTAAAAAATAAAATTTAATTAAAAAAGAAAATTAATCTGACAGTATTATAAATTATGGAAGGGAAAAGATTATAATCAGAATTATTGGTTAGGAATAGTCTCTAAAAGTCATAATAAGTGCAAGGTGACAGAGTAAATGGTGAAACTGGGGCATATATTAATGGTAGCAGTAGGAACTGCAAGAGAGAATGAATTCCATGATCTGTTCCAAGGCTTCATTTCTCACCTCTATTCAAATCAGTTCCAAATTGAATCTATAACTCTAGTGTCTTCTCCAGATCTCTAGTCCTATATTTTCAAATGCATATTGTATATCCATCCTCTCCAGTCCTTCAAATTTAACATTTCTAAAACTGTTCATCATCTCCATAACTTCCTTCCAATAACATTATTACTTTTGTTGAGAGCACCATCTTCCCACTCACCTAGGCTGATAACCTCCCATTCATCTTAGTCTTCTCTCTCATTTGACCAGCACAGTAAACCAGTTTATAATAATAACATCACCAATAAACAGTTAGTATTTATATTGATTTTTTTAGGTTTACAACTTACTTTCCTTTTAACAATGCTGTGAGGCATTTGGGTTGGCACAAGTATTTTTATCTCTACTTTAATGATAAGGAAACAGTGGCTCCAAGAAGCTATGTGACTGACTGACCTAAAGCTGTTCATTTAGGAAGTACTGACAACCAGGGTTGGACTAGGAGTCCTGAATTACTTTCGGAACCCTTCATAGAAGATGTGGCTGCTGAGATGGGCATCAAAAGAAAGAAATTATTTCCTAGAATTATTGCTCTAGAGCTAGAAGGGACTTCAGTGGTCTTCTATTCAATTTCCTCTTTTTTTTTTTTTAACTACTGAGGTAAACGAGTCACATGGAGGTTAAATGGCTTTCCCAAGGGTATTTAGGTAGTTTCAGTCCCTTGAACTTTAAAGCCAGTGTCCTGTCATTGTACCATGCTGTTCCCCCACTTCAATAGACAGAAATGACAGGAGTTAAGTAGTCCATTCCATATACAGGAGATGGTGTGAGTAAAGACATGCAGTTGGGAGAAGGAAGAATGAGACAAGGGGGATGGAGAAAAATGAAATTTGTATGGAACTTACAAAGGGGAATATATGTGAAATAAGGTTAAAAGGGGCAGCTAGGTGGCACAGTGGACAGAGTATACTGGGCTGGAGTCAGGAAGATGTGAGTTCAAATCCAATCTCAGACATTTATTAGCTGTGTAATGCTGGGCCAGTCACTTAACCCTTTTTGCCCAAGTTTCCTCATCTGTAAAATGAGCTGGAGCAGGAAATGACAAACCATTCCAGTATCTTTGCCAAGAAAACCCCTAATGGAGTTACAAAGAATCAGATATGACTGAAAAACCACTAAACAACAACAGCAAATTTAGAAATATGGCTTACAAACAGACTGTGAAGGGCTTTGAAAACCAGGATGAGGAGATTATTTTTTGTCAGGTGATAGGGGAATTGCTGGGAGGGTCTTTGAAGAATGCTATCTATGAGTGGGGAATTTAGCTCATTAATCTGGCAGCAGTGTAAAAAATGGAGTGGAGAGGAGATGTATAATGAGCACTTAGAAAACCACTCTTTCTAGGTATTTGTGTGTGTGTGTGTGTGTGTGTGTGTGTGTATTCCTCTCCCTCTCATTCTGCCTCTTGCTCATATTTGCACTATCACTGAAACCATCTTAGGTCAGACCCTTATATTGCCTCATGTAGATATCACTGGTATGGGAAGTTACTGAAGGTTTTTGAGTAGAGGAGTAGGATAATCATGGTACTGAACTAAAGAAAATGCCCTGAGCTGAAGCATAGAGGATGGGATGAAGACTAGATAGACCAAAGGAAGATCATCAGTAAGGAGGCCCTTCCGGAAGTCTAGACAAAGGGTGGGAATTTCAAATCAAATGGAAAAGCCTCTTGTATTTGGGCAATTACCTTATTCCAGTTGGAGTACCAGAAAGGACTTCTTGTTTTGTTATGTGAAAGAGATCTCTTTTATAAACTCTGAAAAGACAAGACCATTGATTCCTCTAGTTAAAGTGAATGTTATTTATACTAGAAAATTACAATGAATTTGTGATATTATTATGGGAACTTATTCCCTTTGGTGGCATTGAGAGGAGCCCCTATACTCCTACCCATCCTATGCAGCTCTTACCCATGTTCAGACAGTTGGTTATTTTCACAGAGATCATTTGGCATTAATTCTAAGGTCATAAATCCAGGACTCTTTGGGGCTTCAGAAGTCATCTAACTAAATCCCCGGCTTTTATATCAGAGGAAAATGAGGCCCATAGAGTTGAAGTGATTTGCCCAAAGTCATACAAATAGGAAGAATCAGTGGCATGATTTAAACCCAGGTCCCCTGACTTTATAGACACCACGGTACCATTTTGCCTCCTATTGAATGAATCCCAACTGAGGATTCTGGTTGTCTAACTCTTGATACCATTGTGTGGCCAAGTTTTGAAATGCATTGGATAGATACCAAGATACAGGACACATTAGCCAGAGGCAATGCAAAAAAGCAAGTTTTATCATGGGGGCATATTCACAATGGCTCCATTGCTAGGCTGTGCTGCTTATTTATACGATTACTTAACTGGGTTTCCACCTGGTCTAACCCAGTTTGAGTTAACCACTGACTGCTTGTTAACTAATTGAAGCCACCTGGTACTTTAATTGTTGAATCATAGCATAGCTTCCCTGACATTCTGAGCATTTACAAGGCTTTACAGACCACTCCATCTATTTTTTTTTCTCATTATACATTTTCTGGATGATATTCTTGACATTCTTTCTTGCATAATTCCTCATTTACAATTTGTTGTAGCCTATTCATGCCCACCACATGCTTATTCAATGCCCCTTGGATAACCTGAAACTTTAGCTCTTTGGAAACTATGGTAGTCCATGATTCTCTACCATAGAAAGCACAAAGGATAAGCCTTTGTTTCAGGAACGTTTTAGGGATCGAAAAAAATTAAACTGTGTCATTCCCTGAAGGCATTCCAGGCTGGTGGCCTCCTACTGTTTAAATTCTAAGCCCATCAATTTGCAGTATATAATAGATGAATCTGTGGTTAGTTCACCCAACTATACACTATATCATAGTGTGAACCATGGACATTGTGTGTTCACTCTATTTTCTTTGGTGGATACTTATCTATCATCCCCTCTGGGCTACTCTCCCAACTTGCAAACACATTTGAGGATTGGGGCCCCACAAGGTGGTAGCTACCTTGGATTTTAGGAGTGGGCATAGGTCTACATATCACCAACAATGTGCTTAAGTAGGTGGCTTAAAGATGGAGTACTGGGCCTCAGATTCGAACTGTGTGACATTGAGCAAGTCACTCTAACCTCTGTCTGCTTTAGTTTTGTCAACTGAAAAATGGAGATAATAATAGTGGCTATCTCCCAGGGTTGTTGTGAGGATCAAATGAGATCCTGTTTGTGAGGCACTTAGCACAGGGCCTGGCACATAAATGGTGCTATATAAATGCTAAATATTATTATTAGCTGATACCATTAAAGATCAGCTAGGGAACAAAATCAACTTTTAACAAAGGCAATGTGAGAAATGCTAGCACTTTGGTTTCCACAGATTCTATAGAACAATGGATACTCCAGAAACAGATGTTACACAGGACATGCAGGTAGGTGTAAATCAGGAGGGGAGGAAGAGCGGAGCGACTCTATCCAATCATATAACTAGAAGAAATCTGTAAGTTTGCCTTTGAAAGAGGCCTAGACAAAGCTGGGTCAAACTGGCTAGGGTCAAAGGATGGTCACCGACTTTTTATTAACATAAATGCTTAACTAGCCTCATACATATCAGCTGACACACCCCTAATAGAATCAGAGCCTCATTATCTGATTATGCCACCCATGTTAGTTCATGTTTGGGAGGAGGGAACATATGAAGGAGTAAATATGGAGTGGGCGGGTTAGAAAGATTGTAACACAGAAGACCTGAAACCAATCCCAGTTCTGAAGGAAGGAACAAGGCAGGAAATCCAAATGGAAGCAGCAGAAAAGGGCTTATGTCTGTCTTATTCTCTGTAGTCTTTTGAAGAGGCTACCTATTTATTCAGGAAAGAATAAATGTAAAATAAAGGTAATGAAAATCTTCCTGGCTTTCCAAAGAATATTACTTATTCCTAGACTAAGTATGTTTCTAACAGGCAACTACTAAAATGGTTTAGTAAAAACAGTGGCTTTAAAACATTCCCTCTGTTTGTGATAAAAAATCTCATCCATAATTTAATCAAGAACATGGAGATCTCTTAGGATAGGAACAGGAATTTATTCTCTTCCCCAAGTGAAGAGGGTGGTCTTCCCCATGACTGATCATGAGGAAGAGGCACTTTACAAAGGGCAGAACAAGAATTTATACCCTAATGGAGTCTCTTCTCCCATTGGTTGAGAGGTGAGCTCAAGTCTCCCTTGAAAATCTTCCCCAATGGTAAACAACAGAGGAGCCTGCCACTAGGGCTTATAAAGAACAAGGATGCTGATTGACAGCAAGGGAAAGGGGAGGGGAAGGGTCCCAAAGCAATGGGGAGGAGTGAGCTTGGGCTGTCCCCAACCCCCACTGGCTGGGAGGAGGGCCCTGCCGAGGCAGGAAATCGGAAAGCCTCCTGAAAGGGCTTGCTGCTGATTAATAGCAGAAGATGGAGTGGGGGAAGGGAGAGGGAAGTTCTGAGAAGTTTTCACTTTCCCCCAGACACCACCATATAAAGCTGGGTACATTCTTCCAGAAATACAAAAATTCATGGGAAGAGTAGGCACAAACTTTTGAGTACAATAGTAGTGAGATACATGTAGGAAACACATGCGGCCAAAGGCACCTCATAACTGTAGGGTCTTAATGTCCTTTTCTCCTGTGTCAGGGAGGTGACATCTACAAGGCACAGTGTTTTTATGTGTGGGTTACTTCATTAGATTCCCTGGACTTGTTCTTCAGTGGGTAGTTATACACCTCCAGTTTCAGGCTTAGTTACAAACTTCAGCTGGGGTACTTTTTATCCTTCAGAGAGAGCAGAGAGCCTTGGCCCAAGACTAGAAGCCTTACCAGTTCTGGCCCCTCTGGCTTTGATTCTTGCCATCTACCAGGCAAGAGGGAGGAGAGTTGCATTAATCTTTCTTCTGGCAATTCTTCCTGGTACAGGGTTCTGTCTCTTAGGAGAGAGACCAAATTCAAGCAATGGCCTAAAAATTGGCCTATTTGGCTAATATTCACTAAGCATCACTGGAGGTCAGGGAGCCCCATTACAAACCAAACCAGACCAAACCAAAACTAACATTCTCCTGAGGGTTTATGAAAAAGAGTGGTTGGGGAAAAGGGGAGGAGATAATCTGTGCTTTGGTGAAGAGCAATTGACTGCTCAGATGCTTACCTTTTCATATGCAAATGAACTTCTTAACACCTCCCTTCCTTTCCTAGTTGCAAATGAGCCTACTTAATGTTTTATATCCTTAATTTACAAGTTGTAAAATTATCCTCTTATGTCTGAAAGGAGCTCACTCTTCACAAGATAAAAATTCATTCTAGGTAGAACAGGTCTTAACATTTCATTTTCTCAGTAACTTGCCCTTTGTGACCTGAAAATTTGCTGAAATCTGAATGAGCCACACCCTTATGCTTATTTGCCTAAATTCTTTTACTCCTCTGGAAGGGTACCAAAATGGAGTTGAAGGAAACAAAGATGGGGGAAAAGCAACTGGATTAGATCCTGTATACACAGATGTGGTCTTCAACATTATTTTGAAGGCATTGAAGGATCAATTCTGTAGGTATCTAAAAAAAAGACAAAAGACATGAAAAAAATATTAGATTTTATTATTTGAAAAAAAGGGCAACAGACAGTATACCAAATACCCACTGACTTCTCTGTCTTCTATCCCATATATACATATTTTTAACAGGATATTCTACATGATAAGGTAGTGTTGCATAGTGGATGAAGACCTAACCTCAGGAGTCTAGAAGACATGAATTCATGTTTGGCACATAATGGCCCTGTGAGCTGGGCAAATCACTTATTCTTTCAAGTGCTCTAGGCAACTTCCCAATACTATAAATTATGGCACTGGGGGAGATGTGCATAGGTAAAAGAAATGCTTTAACTGGAGCTCTTTATACCAATCAAATCAAAAGAGCAGTTAAAAAAAATCTATATATACTTTGAGAGCATTCTTGATGACAGAATGATAAAGGAGAATATTGGCTTTTGCAAATGATACCCTACAAATCACATTTTAACAATCACATAATTGTCTAAAAGTATAGAGAATACAAGTTTCCATTGGGTTTCCTCCATGTATGTTTTTTTTTATCAGACCTGTGATTTTTTTTTTTTTTGATGAAGAGAACTTCAGTAAGAAACTTCCTCTACAAACTCACATCAGCATTTTTTTCCCCCAATGTACAGTCTTGTGGTACTGAGAGGTTAAGGGATTTCTTCAGAAACATACTTCTAGTACTATCCGTGTCAGAGACTGGTCTTGAATGAAGGTCTTCCTTATGCTGAGGGTAACACTACACACTATAGCAAACTGCCTTGAGGTTATTGTTTGTTGAATACATAAAAAAAACCAAAACCCCAAAAGAACAACAAAAAACCTCCCATAATTTTTTTTTTTTTTTGCCTTTTGGAGGGCAATTGGGGTTAAGTAACTTGCCTAAGGTTACAAGGCTAGTTTTTTTGTGTGGGTGTTAAGTGTCTGAGGCCTGAAGGGAACTTGGGTCCTCCAGACTCCAGGGCCAGTGCTTAAGTCACTGAGCCACCCAGCCGCCCCAATATTTTATTTAATAAAGCTACTTTAACACCATTGTCCCAACAAACTCTCTCCCCCATGTGTCAAAATTGTGCAAGATCATACCTTTATTTAATGACTTTTTGATTATTACTATCAAGCAAATCAGGGAGACATTTACTTGCCAAGGAAGTTTGCCACTGTCACGGGCAATGTCTAGAGAAGAATCTGAGTTGAAGAGGAGTTTCCCATCAATAATGAGTTCTTTCAGATGCTCCTGTTTGTGGACGACATCGTCCAATTGACATCAAGCCCTGAAACACTGTTGAGTCTTCTAAATGAGATCCTGTAGTCTTTCAAAAAGAATATTATTAAGTGTGCTTAACATTTATAAAGTGGCTTTTCTAGACAAGTTAGAGGATTGTAAATTGTGTTTAATTTTAAAATCCCATCATTTCTGCTGTTCGTATATTTCTGAAATTTGACAAGCTTACTTACTATGATTTATCTGTTGCAAAATATGGGTTCTCAAAATGGCAGCAGCTTTTCTTGAACTTGACTCATAACAATGAAGATAATAGTACTACATGAAAGAGGCAAGTGACTGACTTTAACTGTTGGGTCTATAGAAACCTAATTCTATTTGTATTTGGCAATAGAGTTTGAACTGTGTGTGTTGTCATGGGATTTATGATGTTCATATTAATCAATATGATATGTGTAATGATTATACTATCTAGATTTGTTGGAGTTCCCCAATTTCCTAGGAGATCCTGCCCTGAGAGATGGAGCTACAGATAAGATGCTGAAGCAGAAAGTCATTAATCACATCTCCTGACATTCTAACAACCCCAGTGCTTGTAACCACTAAGTAATCAAATCAGGTCCTTCACTCATATTCCCACCACATTAACTCTGGTACTGTACCCCACTGAAAGATCACAAGACTCAACAATTGTAATAACTTGGGGATTGTTTCTACATGACCTAAGAATTTCTATATTGTCCCCAAAATGTCTGCACATGTGGGCCTGTTGTGGGAACTGTTGACTCAAGACATAAGAATGAATGTGTTGGGTCCCACTTTTAGTGGCTTTCATGCTTAAAACTTAAAAGCAGGCCTGCTGCAAGCCACAAGTCCTCTTTCTCAGGAGGTCGTAGATTTGCAAACCTGTTTTCCTCCCTTTGAAATTAAACTGCTATTTGATTCCTGACTCACCTGTCTCTGGCCTGCTTTGTTTGGCTTGCACAGATTAAAGATTGGTCCAGTCTGGACTACATTCAAAATTTTTTTGTCAGTGTGTGTGTGTATACAAGAATTTACAAAGTGGCATCCTACTTTGTGGATTATGATCTCTTTGAGGAGTTCAGAATTGTTATCTATAATTTCCTGGGTGTAATTGGGCATGAACATTTAGAAGTGTAAGGGTTGCGTAGATTATGTTGCTTCCCTCGTTAAAATGTTAGCTTACTAAATACTTCATTCATTCATTCATGGAAAATGAATCTCCTCATACTACCCTCATAGTCAGAGACCATTAGGCTTCTGTCCATAGACATTCACCAAGAGAAAAGTATAATTAAAAAAAAAAAAAGACTAGACCTTACAGCAGGTCTTCATTTTCATAGGAGGATTAGTACTAGAAAAAATACTATTTAAAAATAATACAAACATTATGAAAATATTTTTATATTGAGCAAAAATTTAAGTTATAATTGCAAGTATGCACTGTTTTAGAACAAAAGAAGAACTAAAGCTAATTTTTAGGAAGTGTAATTTCTTAGAGAAAATTTATGAGAGCATAGAAAAATGTCCTTCATTTGTACTTGACTTTTACAACAGGATCAGGAAGGTCATTGTTGCAAAAATGTTAAAGGGTTTCATCAGTTTTTCCAGTTTCTCTTTGATATTCAGATAATTTATTTCTGATATTAACACTAAGGGATGGGAAGAAATAATGCCAGTGTTAAGCATAGAAAGTAGTTTTGGGTGGGGAATAATTTTGTAAAGTAGTCAGTTCATCAGTGAGTTTATTTTGTGTTACAATGATTTTTCCCCCTACATAACTTGTTTTAAAATAATATTTAATTTTTTTAATTTTTAAACATTTGATTTTAAAACTTTGAACTTCAGACTCCTTTCCCTCTTCCATCATCACCCATCCCCACTGGGAAGACAAGAAACTCAATACAGGTTGTACATGTGTAGCCACACAAAACATTTCTATAGTGGATATATTGTGAAAGATTGACTACATTTCCCTCCATCCCATCCTGACCCCCACCCATTCTACCCTCTGGTTTGACCCTGTCCCCCTTCAAAAGTGTGTGCTTCTAACTACCCTCTCCCCCAAACTCCCCCCCCTCACCCCCCTTCCTTTTGCCCCCCCCCCACTCTCCTATAAGGCAAGACATCCAATCCAGTGTGTATGTCATTCCCTCCCCAAGCCAAATTCAATGAGAGCAAGGTTGACCCATTCCCTTTTGCCCGCCTGTTCTTCTCCTCCATTGCAAGTTATCCCCTACCTCTTCCATATGAGATAATTTACCCCATTCTGTCTCTCCCCATCTCTCCCCACCATATTCCTCTCTCACCTCCCAACTCCGCCCTTCAAATACCATTCCTTCCTATTCAATTGATACCATGCCCTCTGTCCATGCATACCTGTACATATATATACACACATTGACATGTATTCATATGCACATATACCCTCCTATATAGACATAAATATGTACATATACACATATATGTATATGTACATTTATATTCCCTTCAACTATCCTCACACTGAGAAAAGCTTCATAAGTTACAACCATTGTTTTTTCATGTAGGCATGTAAATAATTCAACTTTGATAAGTTCCTTATGATTTCTTTTTCCTATTTACCTTCTCATGCTTCTCTTGTTTCTTGTATTTGAATGTCAGATTTTCTATTCAACTCTGGTTTTTTCATCAAGAATTCTTGAAAATCCTTTATTTCATTGAATGACCATATTTTCCCCTGAAACATTATACTCAGTTTTGCTGGGTAGGTGATTCTTGGTTTTAATCGTAGCTCCTTTGACCTCCAGAGTATCCTATTCCAAGCCATTCGATCCCTTAATGTGGAAGCTGCTAGATCCTGTGTTATCCTGATTGTGTTTCCACAATATTTGAATTGTTTCTTCTTGGCTGCTTGTAATATTTTCTCCTTGATATGAGAACTCCAGAACCTGGCTATAATATTCCTAGGAGTTTTCTTTTTGGCATCTTTTTCAAGAGGTGATTTGTGAATTCTTTCAACCTCTATTTTGCCCTCTGGTTCTAAAACATTGGGGCAATTTTCCTTGAGAATTTCTTGAAGGATGATTTCTAGGTTCTTTTTTTGATCATGGCTTTCAGGTAGTCCAATAATTTTTAAATTATCTCTCCTGGACCTATTTTCAAAGAGATGTTTCACATTGCCTTCTATTTTTTCATTTGTTTGGATCTGTTTTATATTATCTTGATTTCTCATAAAGTCATTAGCTTCCATTTGCTCAAATCTAATTCTGAAGGAATGATTCTCTTCAGTGAGCTTTTAAAATTCTTTTTCCATCTGGCAAATTTAGCTTTTTAAGGCATTCTTTTCCTCTTTGCCTTTTTGAGCCTCTTTTGCCATTTGAGTTAGTCTATTTTTTATGGTATTATTTTCTTCAGTCAGGTTGTTGACTTTCTTTTCATGAATTTCTTGCATCATTCTCATTTTTCTTCCCAATTTTTCCTCCACTTCTCTTAATTGATTTTATTTTTAAAGCAGTTGGGGTTAAGTAACTTGCTCAAGGTTACACGGCCAGTTATTTCTGGGTGTGGTGCTAAGTATCTGAGCCTGAATTCGATCCCCAGGTCATCCTGACACTGGGGCCGGTGCTCTTACTCACTGTGCTACCTGGCCGCCCCTCACTTAATTGATTTTCAAAATTCTTCTTGAGCTCCTCCTCCTTCTTGATCCTTTTGTCTCCAAAAAAGGAATCTAAAGTTGGATTGCTGTGCTTGCTGTGCTTCTTTTGCTTGCTCATGTTGCCTCTCAATTACTTGACTTTTGAGTTCTTTGCCACAGTAGAACTCTGCTTCCAGAATGAAGAGAGCTTTGTCCCAAATTTCAGGGTTTTTCACAGCTGCTGGAGCTATTAGGAGGGTGCCGTCTCTGCAGCCCCCACAATCCCTGGCTCACTGGTCATACACCCCAGGACCACCACCCAAGACCACAATCCAGATCCAGGCAGGTTAAAGCAAGAATGATTACCCTCTGAATGGTTGCTTGGCCCCTCTACAATCTGCAGTCCAGGAACTCTGAAGCAGCCATGTGGAGGCAGCTGCACAGCTGCTGTGCCTCTGTCACTTTTCACTCCAGGGGCAGAGGCCAGACTGTGCCTCCATCCCACCCAGTTCCAACAGAGTTCTACACTGACCTTTTGCTTTGTCTTTGGCCTTTATGGATTGATAATTCTGGAAACCACTACAGCTGCTGGTGATCCACTCTCCCGAAGTCCACTCTAGCCGCTGCTGCTCAGGGCCTCCCTGAGCCTAAAACTGCGGGCTCAAGCAGGGCTGGGCTCGGCTCCCAGCATGCTGTGATGGACCCTTCCTGCTGCCTTCCAGTCTGCCTTCCATGGGAGATCTGTTCCTCTTTGTCACTTTGTGGGTTCTGTAGCTCTAAAATTTATTTAGAGTCATTTTTTATAGGTATTTAAGGTGGCTATGGGGGGAGCTCACAGAGTTTTCCTGCTTCTACACTGCCATCTTAGCTCCACCCCTTACATAACTTTTTAGGAAGACAGTATGTTGCTGTGGCTAGTAAGACAGGAAAGCTGGGTTTAAGTACCCCCTCTGATATTCATTGGCTCTCTGACCCCGCACAAGTCACTTAACTTATTTATTCACCATATAACCATTTAAGGAAATTTTAGAACAACTGATTATCATCATTCATTGACAGGCATGCAAAAGCATTTTTAAAGCACTGATTGTGTTACAGGTACTGTGCTATGAGATAGGGATAGAAACAGAAGCAAAAAGAAAGATACTCCCTATCCTCACAGAGTTTATATTCAAAAAGGGAAGGTAACACAAAAAAAGAGGTGAAAAGGAGGGATGAAAGATACATATCCAGTGGTATAATGGCAAAGTCTGAAGAATAAAGAATATAGCTAGGAGGGGAATGGACCATGGCCATCCAGGGACCATCACCAACATGCAAGCCCTTAGAAGGAAGTTGAATATGAGAGAAGGAGACTGGTATGCCAGAATGTTATTCCAGGGTTAGAAGGCCTCCAGGAGCCAAGGGAAGTTACAGGGTGAGAAGGCAGCCCAGTTAAAGTCTAGGAGGCTTATGAACACAGTTGTGATTATCTATGCCAATGAAATTGTAGGATCAGACCAAGACAAAATACATTATAACTGTGGGGAGTAGGAGAATGACTATTCAGGGGAGTATACCTTATATCAAATTAAGTCAATGCAAATTAAATTCCCAAAGAACATTTATGAACTGATTGATCAATTCTGGTGTCTCCAGTCTTATTCTTTATTCCTTCTCTCATACCCCACATTCTGCTTAGTATCATATAAAGACACAGACCATAAAAAAAAAAAAAAAACATGTTGCTTGTAGCTCAATTATGCATTTGTCATCCTGAATGATCTATTGATCTGTGTCATCAAACTTTATTTGTATTTTAGATCTTAAATCCCTTTATAGATGTAAATTATTATCATCATCCTTACCATAATTAGGGAAAGAGGGTGGACACACAAAGTTATTGTTATTGAGTTGTTTCAGTTGTGTCTGACCCTTTGTGATCTCATTTTGAGGTTTTTTGGCAGAGATACTGGAAGAGTTTGCCATTTCCATCTTTAGCTCATTTTATAGATGAAGAACCGAGGCAAACTGGGTTAAATGACTTACCCAGGGTCATACAACTAGTAAGTGTCAGACCAAATTTGAACTCATGAAGATGAGTCTTCCTGATTCCAAGTACAGTGCTCTATCCATGGCATCACTTAGCTGCCCCAAAGATGTCATTGTCAGACTGATACCATCTTGAAGGAATATCTTTAAGGGAGTACCCCAGGATCTGTCCTTGGCTCTGAACTATTTAATATATATTTTTTCATCACCAACTTAGAAGAAGGCATTCACATATGCTTATCGTATTTGCAGATGAAACAAGGCTTTATGGGGTAAATAACATCTTGGATTTCATAGATACAAGATGGGATTAGACAACTGTTGTGTTAAATACATTGGGGGCCTGCTTCTCTATTTATCATATAGCAGCGTCACTATGGGATGGGGACATAGCTTCCTCTGCCCATCCCCATAACCAAAGAATAATGGTCTAGGGTGATTTGAATAACCTTACTCAATTGCCCCAGAAATATTCCTTAGGATTTGAAGGAGAAATTGGGGGTGCTTTTCAACATTCTGGACTAGTGAAAAAATAGTTACTATGACAGGAGACAGAGAGCCACATTTCTGAGAGTGTCCAATCCTAAGGCATTTGATTTTGGAATCAACAGTGCTTAGCACTGTGCCTAGACTAATAAATGTTTATTGATTGATTGATTCTGCTTGAACCTTGTATTGTTTTTTAAATTTTATTTTTTTAAGGGGGTAAGACAAGGCACTTGGGGTTAAGTGACTTGCCCAGGGTCACACAGCTAGTTAAGTGTCAAGTATCTGAGGCTGAATTTGAACTCAGGTTCTCCTGACTTCAGGGCTGGTGCTTTATTCACTGTGCCACACAGCTGCCCCTTGAACCTTGTATTATTAATGGAGATATAATTTGGACATTCAAAGAGTGGTGTCTTCTTTCTTTCTTGATATACTTCCAAGACGTTAGAGATTAGTAAGAAGATTAGCACCACCAAAGTGCTCCATAAGCAAAGGTCCATTGACTGGCACTACATTAGAACTGTGACATGGAAAATGATGCCTCCTATAAAGAGGGAAGCTGTGGAATATCTCCCTCTGTATGGATTAGATGGGTCCCATGATAAAGAAGGAATTTATCTGATGAAATTCAAAAAACGATTGTAGAGCAAATCTATTGATGGTGGCTTGAGAAGAGATGGATGTTTGTGCCACCTGCTGGTCACTTTCCAGAACTACAGCAGGAAGTGATACCTGCAAAGAGCTCCGCCTAATTGTGACTGCTTGAGGCTTGGCTAGTGCAAGCCTCTGTAAAGAGAATTATTTGGTAGAGGATATCTTCATGGTGTGCGTGTGTGTGTGTGTGTGTGTGTGTGTGTGTGTGTGTGTTCTATTGTTATGCTTTTGTATTCTTCAGGCAACAGGTGCTACCAGAAGTCCAATACTAAAGTACCTGGAGCAGCACAGAAAACCAGGCCCCTGTCTGGGTTTCCCCAAATTGGCCCTTATACTGTGGTTGTATACCTGATTGTTTTGGAAGGAAGGGGAGGGAAAAGATCATTGTGACAGAGCAGGACAGGTTTGAAGCTACCTGTTAAGCTTTCTCTGCATTTACACATTTGTGCATTCCCTGGGAAAGTCTTGTGAACAGATTTCTGCAGTAAGCCATAGGAGGTGTTAAGATATGAAATACGTGAAAGAACTAAGAAGTAACAACATAAACATAGATATGGACATACCTAAATCTGTACCTGTATTATCTTTACTTATGCTATCTATGTTTATATCTGTATTATCTTTACTTATGTTATCTATATCTATACCTATATCTGTATCTATTTTTCAGCAGTCATGGAATTCTTACAGTCAGTGGCTGAGAGATCCTTACAATTGGAGTGACTTACTCAGACCTAAATACCTCCTTCCACCCCCTTTCTTGGAGTACATGACCGGTCAATCCTAGGTTTCCTTGGGTTAACCTCGGCCTGCAAAGAGACACTGAAATAAATCTGCTTGCTTACCTCCTAGAATGCCATCTTCTTATCATACAGGTATATCCAGAAGCTTGAGGAAGAACTTTTATCCCCCTGTGGCACTACAAACCCCAACTATGTTTTCTTTTTCTCAGTGTAATGGTCCTAAATCAAATAGCACTTAATACATTTTCCTGCGAGTGTGACCCTATTCATGAACCCCATGATGGAGCCGTATTGAATTGTAGGAGATCTCGTACTTAAACACATTACAACTCATATTGAAGCCCTCCCATAGTGAGTTATTGACTGACATGCTGTGATGGGAAAACAAAATGCAATCAAGCAAAGCAATATCTCTGTACTCAAGAGGAGGAAAAATTTCCATCAGCTTTCTTATGTTTCGATTTTCTCACTAATCATCTGAGAGACAGCATGACCTAGTGGACAGAGAAATGACTTTAAAGCTAGAAAGACTTGTGTTCTATCTCTACCTGCAATACATATTGGCTGTGCCACCATGAACAAGTCACTTAAAATTTTCAGTGTTCTAGGCAGATCTCTAGGACTATAAGTTGCTGACAAGGTGCCAACCTCTCTGATGGAATTTCCTTACTTGGGAGTTCCCCATAGTAATTAACTCCCAGATCCAATACCTAACCCTATCTAATCATCTACTATGGTAACTCAGATACATAAGAAGTCAAATTCAGAAAATTATAGGAAGTTTTCCTTTGTGTAACAAAAAAGGTAACTGATTTTAGAAATGGCTTGTGCTTTGAATTGTTTTGCTGCTAGTGGTGATGTTTTTGTGCTGGTTGAGTAGCACTGTTGTACATAGTCCTGCTTGTGATGTGGGCTACTCATTTGCAAGATTGTTGCCCATAGTATAGGGTACATTATCTGGTTAGGAAATGAGACAAAATTACCAGATTCTTTTTGGGGATTGAAACTATGAGCCTGGATTCATTAATATTTTGATGCTTTAGTATACTTGTAATCTTATTGATATGGGTGCTCTCTCCAACAGTTCAGATCACTAGCCTTCCATTCCTTTTCTTCCAATGTGATTCATGTTACTGTCCTCCCATAAATTTTCCACAGTGGGTCTATGAAACCTGTTAAAGTCTTTCCTCTAGCCTTCTTGACAATGAATGAATACTGTAGGAGCATATGGGCTGTCTCTCACCTCACTAACTTTTCTAGTAATATATCTCTTGGGTAGCATCCATTATATATTTCCCTGCACAGCTCCTTATTGGTAATGTGTGATAGCCTACTCACGACCATAGTGTACTTTTTCACTGCTTTTGTCACATACAAATTTAGTTTTTCAAAGACCATGATATTCCAAGACTGAAATTTCATAAATCATCATCAAAATAATTTTATCTTGAATAGATGGGCTATTGTTTCTTTCTTTTTTTTTTTTTTAAAGCAATCGGGGTTAAGTAACTTGCTTAAGGTTACATGGCCAGTTATTTCTGGGTGTGGTGCTAAGTATCCGAGCCCAGATTTGATCCCCAGGTCATCCCAACACTGGGTTGGTGCTCTTACTTGCTGAGCCACCTGGCTGCCCCTAAGCAATTGGGGTTAAGTAACTTGCTCAAGGTTACATGGCCAGGTGTTTCTGGTGGGTAATAAATATCTGAGCCCGGATTCGATCCCTAGGTCATCCCAACACTGGAGTTGGTGCTCTTACTTACTGTGCTACCTGGCTGCCTCAGGGCTATTGTTTCTTGAAGAAGCTTGGGTTTAAAAACATTGTGCAACCTCTATAAGGTAATCCAATCTACTTTCTTCCTTATATTTCCTTTTATTTCAAGTTCAGTTTTCATCTTAACTGTGTTTGTACAATCAACTGTTGGAGAGACTTTTGCTGTATCATGTCAAGTTCCTTTTTATAGTCAAAAAACATCATGTGTTATATTCTCTGTATCTTCCTTTTACATGACTGTAAAGGTTTCCTTCTCATACCTTTAGCAAGAATGCCCTAAATGTGTGTGTGTATATACATACAGAAGTCAATAGTTATTGATATAGTCTCATTTACCTTTTCAGTTTACCAATAAAGTTCATAATTTCTCTCAAGCCTTAAATATATGTACATATACATGCATGTGTGTGCATATGTATACATATGCACATATATACATATAATAGGAATTAATCCTTCAATGACTTTAAAATTGTATAAAATCTAGCATAAACCTTCTCTGTGTCTACTTGTATGTATACTTGGTCTGGTCCAAATATTCTTCTCATTTTTCTTTTCTTTATTGCTGTTTCTACTTCCTTATATAGAACAGGAGAGATCTGATAATATCTAAATGTGTTGTGTCAAATATCACTTATGCACAAAAAATTTTGTTATAAAATCTTTTATATTTTTCATCTAATTATTTTCTTTTCAGTTTCACTCATATGTAATTTTGGCTCATGTCTATAAGCCCACACTTTGCCCTGTATGGTTACACTTAAATGCCCTTGGTATCATCTCTATACAACATTTGTTTTCATATCCACTATTTCTCATTAATTTGAGGTGATAACTGTTCACAATATTTTACCATTTTCCTTTGTAATATTTTACAAAAATATTAAATTCTCATTTGACATTGCCCTTTTCTCATGACCAATGAGTCCATGTTTTTGACATTTTTGTCAGTTTCTAGACTTTGGTCTCCTCATTTTGGCAATTCATTTGCATTAATCAAACTCTTTTAGGAGATGGTGTTAGTCTTTATTAATATTTGTTCACCTATCTATTTCCTATTTTCAGCACCGACAGCTTGGTTATATAGGTCAGGTTAAAATTGTCAAAATTGTATTTCATATTTTTACATTTTTACTAATTACCTTACTGGCAGTGTTTTCTTTCTTTAAAAAAAAAGCCAAACATTCCCATAACACAGTGTAATTTTATTAATTTTAATATTTTTACTTTTTTGGGGGCAGAGGGCAGGGCAATTGGGGTTAAGTGACTTGCCCAAGGTCACTAGGCTAGTAAGTGCTAAGTGTCTGAGGCTGAACTCAAGTCCTCCTGACTCTAGGGCCGGTGCTCTATTCACTGCATCACCTAGCCACCCCCCACTGGCAGTTTTCTTGATCTTAAGATAGAATCAGTTCCATTTTTCTGTGATATCTGGTATATTAATAACTGCTATCTATATAATTCTCTAAGACTTACAGAGTATTTTACATATATTATGTCATATGATTCTTACAAAAATTATATGAAACTGGCATTAAAGCTATTATTTTTAGTTTACAGATGAGAAAACAGATTCTGAGGTTAAAATGACTTCCCCATAGTCACATTGGTATAATATTGAGTGTTGGAGATAGAATTTAAACTTATAGCTCTTCCCAGTATGTTCTGGATAATTCAGCTAGTTTACCCAGATTGTATACCATCTTACAATCAACAAAAAGCACACAGATTGTATACAAAATTATCAGTTCAACATAATTTTCAGTCTGTGTGGCATCAAAGATATGACTGACATCTGGAGGATATCTATTCTGAGTATGTCATAAATATGTGTGGGTTCAAAAGTAATTTCATTTCTTTTTATTAGTGAAGTCAATACTATATTACTATACTACTCATTGTATATATAAACTGAAGACCAACTATAGCACTGGGAAATAATAGTGAAGAATGAATTATTCTTTGTTTATATTACCAACAAACAAGCTTTAAACATTGTTTGACTTAACAGATTGCATTTTAACTAAAAGCCATTAGCAGGTCATTAATAAATGAAACTCTTTAGATTTCTTATATCTGATCCTTCTTTTCTTTTCCCACTGCTCCCACCCTAGTTTGAGAACTCATTACCACGTACCTGGACACATTTAATAGTCTTCTAATTGTTCTTTCTGTCAGCAATTGGGTGTAGGGGCAGAGCAACACAGCTGGGATTGAACACTGGAGATGAGCTTCAGAGGCTCCATCTGTACCTTTGTTAGGGGAGAAGAGTTGTTTAAGTTAGGTCATGCTGCTTTTAGTGCTGATGCGCACTTGTCAAAGTAGTGCATCTTTTGTGAAGTTTTAAGTGTAGTCAAGGAGAAAGGACCAATGTGAACAGGCAGGTAAGGCTCTGAGAAGATTGTATTTTTATATCTTGTATATGTATTTCCTTCTGTGTTTTGTTTATGTGTCTCTGGTTGTTGATCATTTGTAAAAGTCAGTCAATAGGCCATGTAGGTTCATGTTTTTCTGGGAGAGATTCAATATATGGTCCACAGTCAGATTCTATTCTGCTTCTAATTTAGGACAGAGAGAGCACATAAAAAAGGAGATCATGCTATGACGTGTCTCAAAAGTGTATCTGACAACTGAGCTTGATTCCCTACCAACTCGAAAGAGTGCCTGATGATGTCCCTCACATGTGATCCCTATACTAGCTGTAATGGTAATCACCCTGGAAAGGACCATGCAAGCAGTGAACAGGTTGGGGGATCAGTTACAAATGGCAGACATCTAAACATGCATTTCCATATTCAGCCTCAATACCCATTAGCTCCTCAATAAGTAGAGTCTTCTGGGTACTTAGAACTGCCCCCATCAGATACTTATATGAGCCAGGGCTTTCTCTTGTGCCCCCAATGCTGATATCAGTGAATGGGAGAGTCCTCTCTCCCAAGGTATGAGTAGATTGCAACCATCTTCAACAGCATGTGGTGTGGTACTGGCTGGTGGAGAACCTGATTTCTTTCTTTTAAAAAAAATAATTAATTAATTTTTTAGTTTTCAACATTCATTTCCACATGATTTTGAGTTACAAATTTTCTCCCTGTCTCTACCCCCCACCCCAAGATAGCAAGCCTACCGAATATTCTTTTTGCCAATCTGCTTGCTCTTATGTCCTCCACCATAGCCCCCTTACTTTCTTGTAGGTCAAGATGAATTTGAAAGTCAAATTTTCTGTTCAGCTCTGGTTTTAAGAATCACCTACCCAGAAAAACTGAGTATAATGCTACAGGGGAAAATATGGTCATTCAACGAAATAGAGCATTTTCAAGCATTCTTGACAAAAAGATCAGAGCTGAACAGAAAGTTTGACTTTCAAATACAACAAGCAAGAGAAGCACAAGAAGGTAAACAGGGAAAAGAAATCATAAGAAACTTATTAAAGTTGAGCTATTTATATTCCGACATAGAAAAATTATAATTGTAAGTCATAAGACTTTTCTCAGTATGAGGATAGTTGAAGGGAATATATATGTGTATATATATATATATATATATATATATATATATGTATGTATAGGAGGGTGTATGTGTATATAAATATGTATGTGAGTGTGGGCATATGTACGTTTACATATACATAGAGGGCACAGGATGAGTTGAATATGAAGGGATGATATCTGAACAATAAAATTAAGAGGTGAGAGAGGAATTTATTGGGAGAAGGAGAAAGGGAGAGATATATTAGGGTAAATTATCTCATATAAAAGAGGCAAGAGAAAACCGTTCCAATGGAGGGGAAGAGCAGGAAGGTGACGGGGAATGGGACAACCTTATTCTCATTGAATTTGGCTTAAGGAGGGAATAACATGCACACTCAATTAGATATCTTATCCTACAGAAAAATAGGGGGTAGGGGATAAGAGGAGGGATGATAGAAGGGAGGGCATATTGGGGGACAGGATAGTTAGAAACAAGTATTTTTGGAAAGGGACAGGGTCAAAGGAGAAAATAAAATAAGTGGGGGGTGGGATAGGATGGAGGGAAATATAGTTAGTCTTTTATAATATAACTACAATGGAAATGTTTTGTGTAACTATGCATGTACAATCTATATTCAATTGCTTGTCTTCCCAGTGGGGGTGGGTGAGGAGGGAAGAAGGAAAAAAACCTAGAACTCAAAGTTTTAAAAACAAATGTTAAAAAAAAATTTTTTTTACATGCTACTGAGAAATAAGATATACAGGCACTGGGGTATAGAAATACATCTTGCCCTACTAGAAGTTAGGTGGGTAATGGGGGAGGATATAAGAGAGAACAGATTGGGGTAAGGAGTATTCAATAGGATTGTTATTTTAGGGTTGGGGGTAGAGGAAAGATGGAGAGAAAATGGAAATGAATGTTCAAAACTAAAAATAAACAAATTTTAAAAAATTAAAAAAAAGAAAAAAATATGATTGTTGAATTCTTTCAATATTTATTTTGCTCCCTGGTTCTAGAATATTGGGGCAATTTTCCTTAAAAATTTCTTGAAAAATGATGGCTAGGCTCTTTTTTTTTTTTTAAGCAATCGGGGTTAAGTAACTTGCTCAAGGTTACACGGCCAATTATTTCTGGGTGTGGTGCTGAGTGTCTGAGCCTGGGATTTGATCTCCAGGTCATCCTGACATTGGAGCCAGTGCTCTTACTCTCTGTGTAGGCTCTTTTTTTGACCATGGCTTTCAGGTAGTTCAATACTTTAAAAATTATCTCTTCTGGATCTATTTTCCAGGTCAGTGGTTTTTCCAATGAGATATTTCACATTGCCTTCTATTTTTTTCATTTGTTTGGATCTGATTTATAGTATCTTGATTTTTTATAAAGTCATTAGCTTCCATTTGCTCCAAACTAACTTCAAAGGAATTATTCTCTTCAGTGAATTTCTGAAATTCCTTTCCCTATGACCAATTGTGCCTTTTAAGGCATTCTTCTCCTCATTGGCTTTTTGGACCTCTTTTGCCATTTGAGTTAGTCTATTTTTTAAGGTGTTATTTTCTTCAGTCAGGCTGTTGACTAATTTTTCATGATTTTCTTGCATCATTCTCATTTCTCTTTCCAATTTTTTCTCTACTTCTCTTACTTGATTTTCAAAATCCTTCTTGAGCTCCTCCATGACCTGCAAGCAGTTCATATTTTTCTTGGAGGTTCCCAGTTCAGTGTGATAGACCTTTCCTGTTGGCCTGCTGGGCTGTCTTCAGTGGGAGATTTGTTTCTCTCTGTCACTTTGTCGGTTCTGTAGCTCTAAAATTTGTTTAGAGTCATATTTTACAGGTATTGGAGGTGGGTGGAGCAGGGGATGAAGCAAATTCCTGTTTTTACTCTGCCATCTTGGCTCCACCCCTTTTAACCTCTTTTTTGTTGGTCTTAATTGTTAGGCCAAAATTAGCACAAATAGCAGAGATTTGATCCGTGCTCTATTGCATCTCAGCTTCAGAGGCTGCATTAAGTGAACAATCATCTGCAAACAGAAAATCATACACAAACTCTCCCTCTGCTTTTGTCTTGATTTGTAGCCTTTTCAAGTTAAATAATTTACCGTCAGTGAGGTAAATGACCTTGAAGATGTTTTTGTCATTGTTGAAGGCATCTGACAACATTGCTGAAAACATCATGCTAAAATGGGTGGGAACAAGCACACAGTCTTGCTTCACCCCATTGGTGACTGGGAAAGTAAAGGCAACCATCCATTATCCAGAACCCAGGCAAGTATGCCATCATGAAGTTGATATACAATACTGATGAAGTTCTCCAAACAATTGAGTTTTGACATATTTTTCCACAAGTCCTCATGTCTGACAATATCAAATGGCTTGGTCAGATCAACAAACATCATATACAGAACTCTCTTCTGTGCCTGGCATTTCTCCTGGAATTATCAGGTGATAAAAACACCATGTTGACTATTTCTTGACTCCTTCTGAAGCCACATTGGCTCTCTGATAGATGGCAATCTTTCAGGTGAAGGATCAGCCTATTAAAGAGGACTATGGCAAAAATATTTTCAGCAACGACTAAGAGAGAGGTTCCTTGTGATTGTCATAGGACCTATCTATTTCCTTTGCCTTGGAGGCATCCTTGAATTCCTGAGGGATAACCTCCTCTTGCCATGTAACCCAGAAAATTTTAGTCACCCTTTATATGAGCAAGGACCCCCTGCCTTGTAAATGCCAGATAGAATAGAATCATCACCAGGTGCTTTGCCAGATGAGAGGAGTCTAATGATATTCAAAACCTTTTTTTTTTTCAGTTGGAAATTTGACTAGAGTGGCATTGACTTCAACCTGTGCTATATGTTCTAATTGCCTCAGAATTGATTGGTGATGTTCTGTTGAGAACACTATGGAAGTATTCAGCCCATCTCTCCAGGATCATGTCCTTATCACTTATCAATGTGACTGCATCAGCACTGAGTAATTGAGATGCACCATAGGTCTTTGACCCATAAATAGCTTTCAGGGCATCACAAAAACACTTTGGATTGTTACTATCACCATAAAACTGAATTTCATTTGCATTCTTACGGAGCCAAGAATTCTGCATCTCTCTAAGCTTTGCTTGCACTTTGCTTTTGATGGAGTTAAACACTGCCTTCTTAGAGACAGATGAACTATCCTATTGGTAAACCCTGCCGAGTTCTCATTTTTTGTTTAGTAGCTTCTGTATTTCCCCATCATTTTTTTTAAGCCAATCTTGATGTTTGTGAGTGTTCTTGCCCAGATGAGTAAATGCAGTGCTGTACAGCAAATTTCTGAAAGCTGCCCACTCCTTTTCTGCTCCACAGTTGTTGTTGTGTTGTGTGTTGTTGTTGACTCAGTTTTTCCTCCAAGGTAGCAACAACTGCTCTCACTCAGAGAAGCACTCTAATTTGTTGGCATTAAGTCTTCTGGTAGTCATCTTGCCTTGGGGTCACAGCATTTGTTGAATGTGAATGTTTAGCTTGGAGAAGATAAGTCTATGATCAGTCTAGAATTCTACACCACACGTTGCCTTCGACACTCTCACATTCTGTCTATCTCTTCTCTTTACAATGATGTAGTCTATTAAATGCCAATATTTCTGCAAAGGTGCACACATGAAATTTTATTATGTTTAAGTGAACAGAAGGCAGCATTGGTGATGAGAAGATCATCAGAGGCATAAGTCTTCAGTATTAAGTGACCCTTGTTATTACTGTTTCCAACTCCATTCCTCCCTAGAGCTCCCTGTCATGTCTGGTAGTCTATGCTTACTCTAGCATGAAAGTTACCCAGAATTAAACTTGTACTGTTTTGGCATATTGATGATGAGGGTCTCCAGGTCTTCATGAACTTTTTTCTTTGACCTTATCAGGGTTTGTCATACACGATGCAGCCATACATATTGACGATAGTAGCATGGTGCTTTCCTGCAAATAGCAATCTCATTTTCATGAGTTTGTCATTCATTTCTTTTAGTAGGCATAGAAGCTTGTTGACTACATTAGTTTTCATTGTGAAATATATGCCAGCTTCATGGCGCTCCCCTTCACTGCAGAAAATTGTGTATACAGTTCTGACTTTGGGAAGCTAGCCTTCATTTGCCAGCTTTATTTCACTTAGGGCTGCTATTTGAATGTGATACCTGCTGAGTTCTCCCTCAAGAGCTGTTTGTATTTCAGATCTACTGGGTTTCATGTTGTCCATAAGTGTGTGCACATTCTGTGTACTGATGGTGAATGGAATCATCTTTGCAAAAGTTTTTGAACATGTGTGTGTGTGTGTGTGTGTGTGTGTGTTTTGACTGCACAGTGGGATCCCTGCCTGCTGTAGTAATCAGGCCAGGGCTGAGTGAAGCAGACAATTTTTAGGGCACCTTTTCTATTCCTTTCCTCACACCAGGAGGTGAGCAATTTGGTCCTTTAAAAAGGCTGCTCAAACATCCAGGGGGCTGCCAAATCCCACTGCTGCTTCTAGTGAGAAAGCAACCCTATGGCCCAGGCTGCCTGTGTGCATGATTGTGACTACAGCTCACAGTGTATATACACCTGCTGCTTTGTCACTTGCCTCTCACGACAGGACTCTGAAATAGGTAAAAATGGTGTAAAGGTATGGGTTATATATTTTGATTTGCATATAAATTGGATTTGTGTGGCAGAGTTGCAAGAAGTAGTAAGTCTCACTCTCTCAGAGTCATCAAAGTCCAGTTGCAAGACAAAGTCAAGACGACTGGTGATAGCTTGGGATGCAGTAGATAACCTTGGTGTCTTTGATATCTAACCAAGCTCTAAGTGCTCCAGATCACGTGCTTCAGTCGCCTTCATGGCTGTTGGAATGAATTGTTTTCTTTCATCCATTCTGTTGGGGGAGTCTTCACATGCTGGGTGTAGACATGCTCCTATCTCACTGAAGTGTTTGAGACCTCCTCAGTTATACTCAACTTAACTTAGCCCATCTCCCGAAATGGTTTATAGGATGTGGCCTCTGCACATGCTACAACTTCTTGGAGCCAGAGGTGAGAGTTAGGTGAATAAGGTGGATGCCAAAGATGGAAAGAAGCCCTGAAAAGGCCTCAGCAGACCTCACACCAGAGGTATTAGTCTTCCCTGAACACACCCTACATCCTATTGAATACTGGGCAATTGTATACCCAGAACCACTTCATCATTGTTAGTATTCAGCTGACCTTCTGGATCAATTTGTTACTACTTGCCTTAATGACATTTAGATGGATATGTCTGTGTAATGAGGGAAATACTAACCTAGTTGTAGTACCAATGTTTGTAATAGGAGAAATGTACCTTCCATCAGTCTCAAGTCACTTTATTTGGATTTATTTTAGGGTCCAAAGGCCTACAAATGGATCTTGAATATATGCTAGCTGTAAGGGATTGGGTGGCACTTCTTAAGAAGAAAGCCTATGAATTTTCTTGGAACTGCAAATTTCTAGTGACAGTTAATCCCAGGATACTTGGAAATCCGTGAAGCTCTTGCCTTTTCATTACTTGCCCTTGTGCAGTCTATATTGCAACCAAGCTATCCCACTTGCTTTTCCAATCAATCAATCAACCAATCAATCATGGAAGAAGCTTTTATTAAGCAACCACTATGTGCCAGGAACTGTGTTAAATACTAGAGATTCAAAATAAAAGCAAAACAATATAACACCTGCCTTCAAGGAGTTTATATTCTAATGATGGAGACAACTTATACATAAATCAATACATTAAAGTTAGATGCATAGTAAGTGAGAAGTAGCCTTACAGGGGAAAAAAACAAAACAAAACACTTGTAACTGAGAGACTTGGGAAAGGTCTTCTGAAGGATTTGATGCTTAAACTGAGGCTTAAAGGGAGTCAGGGATTCTACTAGGCAGAGATAAGGAAACAGGGTACTACTCTAGGCATGAGGAACAGTCAATGTAAAGGACTGAGATGGGGGATGAAATATTGGGATAAATTCTGAGGTAGGACAGTATGGTCAGACTATAGAGTGTGATGACAATAATAATATTAAAGATCAGAAAAACAGGAAGGAGTCAGGTTGTGAAGAACTTCAAATAAAAAAAGAGTCTATATTTTATCCTAAAAATAAGAGGAAGCTATTGGAGTTTGTTGAGGAGGAGAGCAACAGGTTTGTGTTGTATTTGGTGCTAGTGTACATTTGTCAGGCAGGTCCATCTTTAATGAGGTTCATCATGTTGTGTGTGGAAGAGTAGAACTAGACCAGGCAAGGTCTAAGAAGGGTTTTTTTTTTAAGCAATCGGGGTTAAGTAACTTGCTCAAGGTTACATGGCCAGGTGTTTCTGGGTGGGTGCTAAGTGTCTGAGCCTGGATTCAATCCCCAGGTCATCCCGACATTGGAGCCGGTGCTCTTACTCGCTGTGCTACTTGGCTGCCCCAGGTTTTTTTTTTTTTTTTGTAAGAAACAAGTATTTATTAAAAGTCTACTATGTGCTTTTCAAATATCTTGTCTGATCCTCACAATAACCTTTGGATGTAGGTTCTATTATAATCCCCATTTTATAATTTGAGACTCTGGATTTGAACTAAGATCTTCTTGATTTTAGGCCCAGAGCTCTATCTACTGTATCACTAAATGCCTTGGAAAATTTGGGAGTCACCAATTACAATTCTGCTGCTAAGATTCATCTTAGTGACTACCAGCCCTTACCATCTACCACACTACTGTGCCTACTAGACTCCCAGCACCTTCATCTAACTTCCAATGCACTTTATGGACCTCTGAGACTTACTCCCCATTCTTCAAGAAGCTTTTAATTGCCTGGCTGTGCTAGTCCTGTATGCCTCCTCACTTCTCTTCTGTTTATTTTATGGTTGTTGGAGTCAGGAAGACCTGAGTTCAAATCCAGCCCCAGACACTAAGTAACTGTGTGGCACTGAGTAAGGCACTAAACCACTGTCAGCCTCAGTTTCCTCATCTGTAAAATGAAAATAAATAATAGTACCTACATTCCAGAGTTGTGAGATTAAACTGAGATATTTTAAAATGTTTTGCAAAACTTAAAGCATTATATAAATGCAACCACTGTTGCAGTGAATAACATTATTATTATTTCCTTTGTCTTTTTGAATCCCTAGGTTCCTTTAAGACAGCTCAAACTCCATCTTCACCACTGTCTTTCCTGGTTTCTCTTCCTGCTCCTCCCCTTCTCAGCTACTAATGTCTTCATTCTCATGATTACCTTTCACTTGCTTTAAAAAGCTATTTTGGATCTGTCTCTGTGTGCATGTTTCCCCTTGATAGAATGTAATCTCCTTCAGAAGAGGGACGGTTTAACTTTTGTCTTTGTATCCCTGGAGCCTATCATAGTGTCTGGCCTCTATTAGGTGTTTAATAAATGCTTATTGGTTGGTTGATTGGTCTCGACTAATGACCTTTAGAGAAAGGCAGCTAGAAACTTGTAAATGTCTGTGTTTCCCTGAATGTCTTCTTGTGGTCCACAGTTGGGTCCTTTGATCCTTTAGAGCCAGGACATGCATAGAGAACATTAAAGAATATGAAGAATAATGTATGTTATAGATTCTAAAGTGCTTAAGTATTTAATCCTCTGTGACTGAACTAAAATTCTGTCACCTAGAAAGAGTGCCAAGCAGTGAGGGTCATGCATGACAAACTCACCTCATCTATCCTATGGTATATACTGTTGATGAATGATTTATTTATTTTTTAAAGCAAAACTTTGTCACCTTCTTGCTCATGAATCTTCAATTGCTCCCCATTATCTACTGAATGAAGCCCCAAAACTCCTTTGCCTAATTCAATTCATGTCTCCTACTCCTATCCTACAATCTGCCTCAAACTTATTTTTCTGACTTTATCTTCCACTTTATCTGTTTAATACAGCTTGTTCTTTGGATCAATTCTGCTCCCCATGATTCCTCATATATTTTTATACCTCTCTGCTTTTGTTCATGATATTGCCTGTGCCTGGAATATGCTTTCCCTTCCAGATTTGCCTGCTTGGTTCCTTCCTGTAATTTAAAGCCCAGTGGAAATGCCTATTACTCCATAAAACTCACTGTCACTCCTTTACCACCCTGTACTCAAAGGATTATAGATTTAGGTCTAGAATAGAAGGTGTCTTACAGGCCATTGAGTAACTGGCCCCCCCCCCCCCCATTTTACAGATGGAGTAACTGAGGCTGAGAGAGATTAAGTCACATAGCTACTAAGTGTCTGATGCAGGATTTGAACTTAAGTATTCCTGACTCCAAGCCCAGCACCCTATCCACTGTACCATTTAGCTGCCAGTAGCACTCTCAGCCTTTCTTAATATATTTTTATATTCTACTTTGAATATAGATATTTGTGTTTATTTCTTATCTCAACTCAATAAGTTCTGTGAGGGTAGGATAATTTCCGTGGGAGCCATCTATGAGAACCTATGATTTCATTGGTATACAGAACTGCTGGATGAGTCAGAACTCTGTGCAACTTATAGTCTTAGTTTTCTAGAGCACAGAGAATTTAAATGAATTGCCTAGGGGTCAAACACAACCAGATCGTATTAGAGAAAGTCTTGAACACAGTCTTTCAGGCATTGAGTCCAGTCCTCTACCTATTACTCCACATCACTTCTCTTAAGGCCAAGGATCATGTTTTGGGATTTTATAAGTTTTATATTTCCTACCAGGATGTCAAGTTCAGTCAACAATTTCATATTAGAAATGACCTCTAATCTAGGCAGAAAGGATAACTTAAAGAAAATGAAAGTTAGCTTTGGGGAGTGAAGTGTAAACTGTCCTGCTGCCTTCTGATATTAGGCCTTTTGCTATTATCTGTTGCAGCATGAGTATGAAATCAGATGACTGAGTAGAATATCTAGTGAGATGGGGCCTATGAATGTGTGAAATTTGGAGAAAGTATATTTCATACACTGATTTAGGATTCATTGGAAGTGACTAGTGAACGTGTTAGGGATATAATACTTTTTACCTTAAGATATGATTCTAGCCTAGGCTGTTGCAAACTGTGGTGAGCTATCAAAATGACAGTGGAAAGAAAAATCATTCTATTGGGTTCCATATGAAATGGAAGTCCATTTTATTTGTCATTATTTACATATCTCTTGTTGTACTTTAAGTAGGTTTTCCTCCTAAAACAATGTAGTAATCATGAACTAACATTTCAGTTTATCAATTCCTCTGACTTGTTAAAGATTTCACAAAGGCTGGGGCGGCCAGGTAGCACAGCAAGTAAGAGCACCGGCCCCAGTGTCGGGATGACCTGGGAGTCGAATCCCGGGCTCAGACACTTAGCACCCACACAGAAACACCTGGCCGTGTAACCTTGAGCAAGTTACTTAACCCCAATTGCTTAGGGGTGGCCAGGTGGCTCAGCAAGTAAGAGCACCGGCCCCAGTGTTGGGATGACCTGGGGATCAAATCTGGGCTCAGATACTTAGCACCACACCCAGAAATAACTGGCCGTGTAACCTTGAGCAAGTTACTTAACTCCAATTGCTTTAAAAAAAAATTTCACAAAGGCTACATATATTGACAATATAAGCCCTATAACAATGTGAAAAATCATATACAAAATTTTAATCTCAAAACCTCTGCAATTTTGGAGGACCTTATTAACATGCTCTTATAGAACTTAAAGGAATAGGGATAGAAATTAGATCTATGATTTAATTGATATATGCAACTCCCAGGAGAATACAAGTCAGCACCTACCTCAAGGTCATGTGACTTGCCTAGAATTATTTAGCCTATGTGAGAGGTGGAACTCCAAACCAGGTCTTCCAGGTATTGAGGCCATTTCTCTATCCACTATGCCACATTTTCCCCTTAGAAGCAACTTTTTCACAAATTATAATTCTGTTTAATCATCAATAGAAAAGGATAGACTTTACTATCCTTTTTTTAACTCAATTTACTCAAATGAATCTGTGATCTTATCCATGTGAATGTTCTCTCCAGTGATGCTGATTGTAACTGAAGTATGTCTGACTGTCCTCTCTAACTTTTGTTCATAATATCCCATAAGTTTGTCACAGGATATACATCTAACCTGCTTGAAAATATTCTTGAGTTCCCTTGACATTAAGAGGTTATCAGTAGGATACATGGGTCACTCAGTAGTTATTCCTCAATATCCTCCTGGCCAGGCCATCTGTGGTTATTGTTTTTCTACCATGCATTTATTTGATAGTAGTCTTTTACTCTAGTTCTTGTTTGGAGTTGCCTATTTGTTGCAAAATGCAGCCTGTTCATATTCTCTAAGAGATAATCTTATTTTAATTCTTCAGAGGCTGTCTTATTCTATGATTCTCTACAATCCAACAACATTGGTAAAACGTTGGTATTAGAAGAATGGGTCTTTATTTCAGGGAGAAATTTGAAGCTATTAAAAGAACTATGCTACTTCTTATGCCCTATCTAGTCTATTTACCTACTAGGGTTTAATTCTAGGTCCAGCTCCTGCATTTGTAGTATTTGTCTAACGTAGATAGGTAGATAAGTTCTAAAGATTGCCCCTACAGCTAGTGAGCTGTAGGCACTCTTTGTTCTCTTGGTTTTCTTATGTGGATGGTGAGGTCAAACTCTTGAGTGCCAATGGATCTTTTCTAGGATTTCTGCAGTATTTGGGGCCTAGATCATGGATTTAAGGACCCCAGTACCTATATTAAATATACTTTAACATATCCAACAAGTGGTCAGCTGCCCATTGCTTGAAAACTTCCAAGGAAAGAGAGCCCAACCCCAATTGAGACAGCCTATTCTACTTTTGGATGGCTCTAATTGTTAGAAATGTTTTCCTGATCTCAAGCCTAATTTTTCCCTTTTTTTGCTCATCCAACCATTGTTCCTGGACATACCCTTTGGGACCAAATAGGATAAATCCCATCCTTATTTCATATGGCAGTCCTTCAGATATTTGAAGATGTATAATGTCCCTCAATTATTTCTTTTTCTAGATTAAACATCCCCAGTTCCTTCAACTTGTCCTTATAAGACATGGATTCAAGACCCTTCACCATCCTGGTTATTCTCCTCTGGGATACTCTCCAGCTTGTCAATGTCATTCTAAAACTATGGTTCCTAAAATTAAACACAGTACTGTATATGAGTGCAGATAAAGGCAAATTATAGTGACACTATTGCCTTTTTATACCCGTGTTTTTTCAGTATGGAGTCATCTTTATCTTAATCAGCCTCACCACTTACAGAAGCTATTCTCTCTTAACCATTTATGCTAACTAAACAAAATAGCCAGTTCCCCAAACTTGTGACTGAATTCACTTGGTAGTATAATCATACCAATTGAATTCTTTTATGGCTGTTATTCGTCTTTTTCCCTCTTCAAAGGTCACAATAATTTACCACTTTTCCAACTATAATTCATTGGCTTTTAGGTATGACTTGCATTTTTTCTAGTCCCAGAACCTTAAACATCCATGATACTCATACTTCAGCTGCTCTTCTTACCTTTTTGGGTTTCCAAATTTACTCTGCCTTCCAAACTATTCTCAGAAGGTATTCTGGGCCAGGACTAGCTCAAGGCAGTCCTGTGAGTTAGGCTTATCATTAGAATACATTGAAATATATAATGCAAAGAATGCATTAAATGTAATAAAATGGCTTCATTTGTGCAAAATGTTAAGGTGATATTTTCTGTAATTACTAAAAAGAGATGCTGCTCCCTTCTACCTCTGCATTCACTACAGCATCAATATCAGAACAGAAAAATGTTCTACATGGCAATGGGAATTCTGCTACAACTCCAATAATCTCAGGTCCCCATGGATTAAGGTTTTTGATTCCCAATTGACCAAGAAACCATACCAGTGGCTTCTACCATACTAAATCACTCTACTGCTCTGGATCAAATAAAGGACAGAATCTTTGTCTCTCAAAAAGGAAACATGCCTAGCCTCTTTAAGACATATACTTTTCCTGGCACATTACTCCCATTGTTGACAAGGTACAACAAAATCTTTCTGGGGATCTTCCACCAGGAAACAATTCTGGCCTTAGGAAGAAGCTTAGAATAAAGTATGTATAACTTATTACTAATAATAAAAAATGAAAGCTAACAATATGTTTCTCTAAAAAATATAATATATGACTTAGTTCTAACATCAGGGGTAGCTCACTGTAGGTCTCCCAATGCAAAAAAGCAGTGAGGGACACAAACAACACCAGAAAATCAGGGCTGCAGCACTGATGAAGACACCTTGGTTACTGTCATTGATCTCAATCAGGTCAGAGTCATTTGTAGCAAAGTATCTAAAAGATCATAAGCATCTGTCATGCAAAACATCCTGGCATGTAAATTAGTTCCAAGAATTGCCCCTTTTCTCCACTTTCTCAGTGTTTTCTGTAACAGTAGCTAAAACTTCCCCCTCTTTGAAAGACCCTCCGAGGAAAATACTAAATTTTGGCCCTTTTGAAGGCCTATATGGAGGGGCTACTCCCTTTTCTCAATAGGGTCTCGATGAAGACTCCTCACCTTCCTCCAAGGACTCAAAATTGCTAGGAAGGAAGCTAAAGGATTACCTTACTTCCAGAAGAATACAAATGTACCATAATTATTAAGAGATGATTTTACCTCCCATATGCCCTTTACAGGCAGTACTTAAAAGTACTTCCAAGTAATTCCAACCCATGCTCCTTTTAGGAAAGAGAGCTCTTCACTGTCCCAGAGGGAGGAAAAAAAGACCTGCAAATTATGGGGGACTTGAACCATTCCCAATATGGACAGAACCTTCCAAAGAAGTGAAAATTGCAAGTTATAAGCAACTCTATACAGAGGAAAGGATAACAAAAGACTAGAGAGGTTCAATTGGGACCATGTCTAAAAGAAGTCTGACCCTATCAAGAAAGTCTTCCTGGAGGTCAGTACAAACTATTGGAGTGGAAAGTTTGCTCCATGCCTAGGATGATGCCAATTCATCATAAATATAGCTTCTGGGAGATGGGATAGCCAACCTCAATCAAGGATTTGAGGATAGACCTACTGTTTGAAAAGTCTCTTACATGTGGTAGCAAAGAATTGGAAATTGAGGAGATGCCCATCAATTAGGGAGCAGTTGAATGTGTTGTGGCATATAATTGTGATGAATTACTACTGTACAGTAAGAAATGACAAGCAGGTTGATTTTAGAAAAACATGGAAAGACTTTCATGAGGTAATACAGGGTGAAATGATGAGAACCAAGAGTTGTATATAGTAACTGCAATATTGTTTGAAGAGTAACTGTGAATAACTATGCTATTCTGAGTAATATGAACATTCAAATCAACTATGAAAGATTTATGAAGGAAAATGCTATTCATCTGCAGAGAAAAAAATGATATATGGAAGTATGTATTGTACGGTTCCATATATATCTTTATCAAATGTTGACCTTCTCTAATACAGGGTTTGGGAGGGAGAGAGGGAAACAGCTTAGAACTCAGAATGTAACAAAAGACAAATGAAATAAATATAAGTTAAATTTTTTAAGCCTATTACAAAATTTGGGGCGGCTAGGTGGTGCAATGAGTAAAGCGCCAGTCCCGGAGTCAGGAGGACCTAAGTTTGGTTCCGGCCTCAGACACGTAACACCCACACACAAAAACTAGCCTTGTAACCTTGGGCAAGTTACTTAACCCCAATTGCTCTCCAAAAGGCAAAAAAAAGTCTATCACAAAATTCGACAATATTAGTTGCCAGAGGATGATAAGAGGAGATAGAAAATTCAGTGAATGAGGTGAAAGTGGGTCTGTTCTCAGACCTGCTTCAAAGTAAATGATTTCCTTCCTCAGAGGTAATGCTTCAGGGAGTGGAGATTGGGATAGATACGTAGTGCAATAAAGTAGAAAAATATATTCTGTAAAACTTTTTTGGTGGCCAGCTATTGGTTGTAATGTCAAACCTCTTGGCCTGAGATGAGGGGGACTAGTATAATCGATTTTTCTAGTCAGAAAGGCAATAGTATTCTAATTGGTCTTCTTATCTCAAGTTCTTATTCTAGTCCATTCTCCACACTGATGCCAAAGTAACTTTCCTTAATGACAGATGTGAACTACACAATCACTGTAATAGATCCTTATTGCCTTTAGGATCAAATATAAAATTCTCTCTCTTAAAAAAAGCATTTTAGAGTCACTTACAACCTTGTCTCAATCTATCTTTCTGACCTCTTTGGACATTACTTGCCCTTCCATACTTTGTGACCAAGTCAACCTGATCTCTGTTCCTCACAAACAATATATTCTTTGAACTGGCCATTTGTCCTGCATGGAATGCAATCCCTTAACACTTCCACCTCATACATCCCCTTACTTCTTTAAGACACAGCTCAAGCACACCTTCCTGATTCTCTCATCCCCAAATAGTAATATTCTTCCTCTCAAATTGCATTTGTTTTTATTCTGCATATACTTATGTATGTACTTGTTTCCCCCACTAGAATATGATCTTGTGAATAGAGATTGTTTCTTTTGTTGTATTTGTGTGCCCAATGCCTAGCTCATTGTCAATACTTAGGAGATTCTTAATAAATGCTTGGTGGTTATTTGAAATGGGAGAAGCTTTATTGTCCAGTTTTGTTTTTTCTAAGCCTCAGATCATTCATTTAGACCTATGGTCAACACCTAGGAATCAGATCTTATCTGCCCCTCCCTGAAGGTTAGTCACATGCCAGTCATGCAGCTCATAACTTAAGCTATTAGGAAGATTTGCCAGGAATCTCATCCCTTAGGCTATCTTCTATTACTAGGTCTTTGAAGTCCAGATACAACATATGCCTGTCTTTTAGCAGGCAGTCAACAAGAACATCTAAAGGATCTCTTTCTCAACATGTCCAGTGCAGAAAGCATGTATGTTTCTCAGTTATCTTTCAAATTTTCTATTGTTTTCAAGGGCACCACCATTCTTTCAGGCACTTCACTTCACAACCTTGGTGTCATTCCTGACTCCTTTCTCACTTGCCTCACAATCCAATCAGTCGTCAAATATTGTTGTTTGTATATCAACAATATCTTCCCCATAGTTCCATAGTCTACATTCACATGACCACCAGTCTAGTTCAGACCTTTATCACAATTGATCACAAATCTGAACAATTGCAATAGATTCCCATTTCGACTCATCCTCAAGCCTTTCCCAGCTCTAATCCCTCCCTCAAACAGATCTAATCATGTACCCCTCTAATAAACTACAGTGGCTCCCTATTATCCCCAGGATTAAAGACAAACTTCTTTGTCATTTAAATCTCTTAACAACTTGCACCTTTCTACCTTTCCTGTCATCTTATACTTTACTACTTTACTCATAGAGTTTGATCTGGCTGTACTGGTGTATTCATCATGTTGTACAGCATGAAATTCCACTTTTTGTCTTCATGCATTTACCACTCTCCCATGCCTTGTATTCATTAAAATAAAAGTTTCACACACACACATATACATATTTCCACATGTTTATTTTGTTTCCCAATATAATTCTTTCCAATATAAGCTTCTTTAGTACAGGAGCTATTTTACTTTTGTCTTTGAATCCCCAATGCTTTGCAGTGTCTGGTCCATGGTAAATACTTAATAAATTCTTGCTAATTGATATCATTTGGACTTTTTGTTATATCTCATCCATGACAGTGTTGAATACTTACCTTTTCCATTTTATGACTCATTTAGTAGTAATTATTGGAGGGCCATTGAATAGGATTATCTTTGTTGCTACATAATCTAGTCTGTAAACTCCTCAAAAAAAGGGATTCTTTCTTTCTTTCTTTCTTTCTTTCTTTCTTTCTTTCTTTCTTTCTTTCTTTCTTTCTTTCTTTCTTTCTTTCTTTCTTTCTTTCTTTCTTTCTTTCTTTCTTTCCTTCCTTCCTTCCTTCCTTCCTTCCTTCCTTCCTTCCTTCCTTCCTTCCTTCCTTCCTTCCTTAATTAATTTTTAGTTTTCAACATTCATTTCCACAAGATTTTGAGTCCTGAATTTTCTCCTCATCTTTACCCTCCCCCCACTGCAAGATGATGTGTGTTCTCATTACCCCTTTCCTTAGTCTGCCTCCCTTCTATCATGCCCACCCCCCCCTTTTATCCCTTTCTCCCTTATTTTCTTGTAGGACAAGATAGATTTCTCTATCCCATTGCCTGTATATCTCATTTCCCAGTTGTATGTAAAAACAATTTTTAACATTTGTTTTTTAAAACTTTGAGTTACAAATTCTCTCCCTTCTTCCCTCCTCACCTACCATCATTGGGAAGGCAAGCATTCAATATAGGTTATACATGTGTAGTTATGCAAAACACTTCCCTAATAGTCATGTTGTAAAAGACTAACTATATGTCCCTCCATCCTATCCTGCCCCCATTTATTCTATTTTCTCCTTTGACCCTGTCCCTTTTCAAAAGTGTTTGCTTCTGACTACCCCCTCCCCCAATCTGCCCTCCCTTCTATCATTTCCCTTTTCTCTTTCTCCCCACCCTTATCTCATTCCCCCCCTTACTTAAGGAAAGGGACTATTTAATTTCATCTTTGTAGCCCCAGTGCCTAGCACAGAGCATACATTTAATAATACTTGTTTAATGTATACATTGAAACACCTTTAAAGAGCCTTTGAGGGGATAGTTTGCTCTACTAAATCAAATGCCTTAAAAAATAAAAAAATACACATAAAATTTTTTTTTTTAGGGAATCAGATGATTGCAACCTGATAATACTGCTTGGGAAAGCATGCCAGTTTCCTCCTAGTATTCTCAATGAAGATGTACACATAAATTGTTTTTAATAAAAATGCTATATAGATATGAAAATGGACATAGTTGTGTAGTTGCTGATACTCTCTCAGTTACTTTTTTGTTGCTATTAATGTTTTCCTCATTGCATAAATTGTTCTTACTGGTTCTGTTCACTTCATTTTGCATCAGCTCATACAAGTCTCAGATTTTTCTGAAACTGTACCTTTGACAATTTATGATCTTATAGCACAATCATATTCTAAAACACCTATATACCATCATTTGCTTAGCCATTCCCCAATTTGTGAGCACCTTCTTATTCTCCAGTGCTTTGTCACTACAAAAAGAGCTGTTATAAATATTTTTGTATGTATGGGTTTTTTCCTTCTTTCTTTACCTTTTTGGGAATATAGGCCTTTCTCTTAGCTATTAAACCAATAGTACTTATTTTATCATTTCATAGTCTCCATGTAGTTATTTGACTGCTCACTTTATGAGGTGTTATTTTACATGTATCAGATTGGCTAAAACGATTGAAGAAGAAAGTGACATGTTGGAGGGGATGTGGAAAAACTGGGACATCAATCCACTGTTGGTAGAGCTGTGAACCATTCAAAGCATTTTGGAGAGCAATCTGAAATTATGCCCAAAGAGTTAATAAACTGCCTATACCCTTTTATTTAGCAATACTACTACTAAGTCTATTTCCAAAGATGAGTAAGAAAAAGGAAAAGAATCTATATGTTCCAAAATATTTATAGTAGCTCTTTTTGTGGTGTCAAAGAATTGTAAATTATAGGGATGCCCATCATTAAGAAATAAAAATCTTGATTTTAGAAAAACATGGAAAGACTTGAACTAAATTATGAAAAGCAAAATGAGAAGAACCAAGAGAATATTGGTACAAAACAGCAATATTGTTTTAATAACAACTTTGAATGACTAAGCTATTTTGATGATTGTAAACTACAAAGGACATATGAAGGAAGATGCTATCTGTATCCAGAGAAAGAACTTAGAAATAGAAGTTTGTATGGAATGATTTAATACACATGGACACACACATGTACATGTATACATACATATTCGTTTTTAGTGTAACCATTTCTAGAGTGGGGAAGGGAAGAAAAAAGGGAAAATAATTTACATGATAACTTTATTACATTTTTAAAAGGAATAGCAAGTTGTACATACTAGATTTTCAGTTTCATGTATAATCATCTTTTAAAAATTTTACTGTTAAGTAAATGCTTGTTTTATTTTATAAATTAAAGATAAAATAAATAAAAAAATTTAAAAGACAGTTAAATCATAGCCTTTTGCATTGTGATAGGTTTCAATATGGAGATTTTTGTGGTGATCCAGAGCTCAACACAATTAATATGCTATCACTAGCAAAGAGAATCATTTAGAAAATTTTTCCATCAGTAGAAAATTATTTTGGACTGTATAAATTTGCACATATCTTCTTGTTTTATACCTTACCTAATTAAAAAAAGTTTTTTTTGATATATTGCTTCTTATACCATCATACCACCAAAATTAATTTTGGTAATATTGTCATTTTTATTATATTGGCATGCTTAGCCATGAAAACTGAATATTCTTCCATCTATTTAAGTTATTCTTTATTTCTTTAAGAAGCACTTTGTAACTGAATCTCTATGAGTCTTTTGTGTCTTTAGTAGGTTGATCAAATATTTTATGCATTTTGTAGTTACTTAGAATGGGATTTCTCTTGCAACCATTGCTTCTTGTGGTTTATTATTATGTAGAAATACTTTTGATTTTTTGAGGATTTATTTTGTAGACTGAAACTTTGAAGGTATTGTCTCATTTAGTATTTTTGCTGATTCCTTAGGATTTTCCAAGTAAACTATCATCTCATTGGCAAATACAGACCATCTTATCTCCTCTTTACATATCCTTATGACTTTGATTTCTTTGTCTTGTCTTATTGCTGTTGCTAGCGTTTCCAGAACTATGTCAAATAGTAGTAGGAAGAGTAGGTATACTTGTTTCACTCTGGTATTTATTAGAAAAGGTTCTATTGTATTCCTATTGTGTATGATGCTTGCTTTTGGCTTTAGATGCTTTTCATATTAAAAAAGATCCCTATATGCCTATACTTTATAGGTTTTTTTTTTTTTAACATGAAAGAGTATTGTACTTTGTCAAAGGCCTTTCTGTTGTTGCATCTATTGAGATGATCATATGGTTTGGGATGTTTTATTTTTTTAATATGATTAATTACTTTGATTGTTTTCCTAAAGAAGTATCCTTTTATACCTAATATAAATCCTACTTAGTCATAATGAATGGTTTCTTGGGAAAATTACCATAGTTTGTTTGATAGTTTGTTTAAAATTTTTGAGTCAATGTTTGTTGATGATATTGACCTATGGTTTTCTTTATGTGTTTTATCTTTCCCTAGCTTAGGTATTAAGACTATATTTGTCAGGGCGTCTAGGTGGCATAGTGAGTAAGAGCCCAGCCCCAGAGTTGGGACAACCGAGGATCAGTTCCAGCCTCAGATACTTAACACCCACACAAAATAACTGGCCATGTAACTTGGGGCAAGTTACTTAACCTCAATTGCTTTTTTAAAAAAATGCTATATTTGTCCCATCAAAAGATTCTTGTTAGGTACTTTCTCAATTTTTGAGAATAATATGTGAAAGTAAGGGTACTAATTGTTCTTTAAAATTTGATAGAATTCTCCTGTGAATTTATTAGGAGTAGGAATTTTTTTTTGATGGTTGCTTTACAGCTAGATTTATTTCTGTTTTTGAGAATGGCATATTTAAGATCTCTATCTGATCTTATAGTTTGGGTAGTTTATATCTTTGAAAGTATTTATTTGTTTTGTGTTCTTGTTTTTGTTAGCATGTAATTGTGAAAAATATGTTCTGATTATTTATAAAAAAATTTCTTCTGGCTTTGTGCTTTTACCTTGCTCATTTGCTATTTTATCAGTTTGATTTTCTGCTCTCTTCTTTTTAATAAGATTAGTTAAGGCTCTATCAATTTTATTAGTATTTTCAAAGGACCAGTTTTTAGTTTTATTCATCATTTCTATGTTTCCCCCCAATTTATCTAATTATCTTTAATTTTTAATATCTCCTCTTTCATGCTTATTTTAGGTTTGTTCATTTGCTGGCTTTTGGATTTTAAAAATGTATATTCAGTTCTTTAATCATTCCTTTTTTATTTTGTTAATGTATGTTTGTAAGGATATTATTTGCCCTCTGGGAACTGCTTTAACTGCATCCCAGAAATTTTGGTATGTTGTTTCATCATTATAATTTTCTTTTACATAATTACTAATTGTTTCTCTGATTTGTTCTTAGACACACTAATTTCTAAGGATTTCATTGTTAAGCCTCCATTTGGGTCTGTCTGTATCTTCTGTTTGTGGTCCCTGAGGCAATTACTAGTTTCATTGTATTATGTTCTGTAAAGGATGTATTAACTATTTCTACCTTTTTACATTTGTATACAATATGTCTATGCCATAGTGCGTGGTCCATTTTTCTAAAAGTTATATGTAGTGCTGAGAAATATGTATATTCATTTGCTATTCCATTTAGAAGATACCATAATTTTTTTAAACTCTAGTTTCTCCAGAAATTTGTTTGGTTTCATATTTTCTCCTTTGTTTATCTTTGGAGAGATTTGTATTACTGTCTATGTTTTTTTGTAGTTCGAATCATGTTTCTTTTATGAATTTAGATGCTAAGGCATTTGGAGCATATAAGTTTATTACTGATATTGATTTGTTTCTATGGTTCCTTTCAGCAAAATATAGTTTCTTTATCCCTTTCTTGTTTTTGCTTTGTAAAATAGCATGATTGCAACTCCTGCTTTTTTGAATTCATTTGATATTAGAACAATTTCACCCTATTCCTTTTTAGTTTGTATATGTTTTTTTTTTTTTATATTTTCTTGTAAGCAACAGATTGTAGGGTTTTGTTTGGTTATACAAACTGTCACTCTTTTTTGCTTTATTGGATTGCTTAATCCATTCATTTAAAGTTATGAGATGTTTATGTTTTCCTCTGTTTCTAATATTTTTTTCAAGTTATGATTTCCTTTTCTCTTCTGCTGTAAACACAACTTATATGTTATTTTGGTTACTTTACTTAATCTTTTTTTAAGGTGACCCTGTTCCCATTGATTCTCTTCTCTTTACCCTTGAGCGCCTCCTCAAATCCCTTTTGGTATTTTATTTATTAGTTCCTTTATCTTTACGGCTTTTCTCTGGTTATATGATCCTTTCCTCCTTTTTTCCTCTCAATTAATCAAGTAGATCTTTCCCGTCTTTCCCCTCCTTCAACTGGTCCTTTTCATTAATTTTTAAATATCTTTTTTTTGCATCCCTTTCCAAAAAGGATTTCTCTTACTCTCTTCATTATCCATCTTCTCCTTCTGTTTACACTAGATCCTTTTTCTTTGATTCATGATTATCTGGTCTCTCTTTTTTCTCTGTATTCCTCTTATAGTAAAAGTTCCCAAGGCATCCATTCTAGGCTCTCTCTTCTAGGATGTTTCTGTCACTCCCTTATATACTTTTATATAACTTTTGCTACAGAGTCCCCTTTCCTATAGTGCCTCATTTGAAGAACAATACCAATTATTGCAAATGTCAGAGAGGATGCTGCCCTATGGTTGGGTCCTTCCCCCATAAGTCCCTGATAATGCAGCTCATCACTGATCTATGCCCTGTCTTGTTTACCTTTCTTCCCATCCCTATTTCTCTCAAAATCTCCTTCCTGGGTCTATGCTCTCCACCTCTCTCAGGTGCCAGTTTAAACTGCCCCTCTCTTGAGTAGGATGAGTAGACTTTTCAAACACCAAATTCCCCAGACCACAAGGGTCACCTTCCTCTCATTGTTAACTCTTGATTTGATCCAGGTACATCACATGTTCCTTTCTATTTCCTTGCTCACTTCTCACTTTTCATGTATTCTTCCTTGATGTAATGGAATCCCACTAAAAACAAGCAAACAAACAAACAAAAAACCAAATCATGGATTCACTTCTAGGCAGTGTCACTAAGTTCTGTTTATAATGCTCCATGACTGCCTCTTCATTGTTACCTCCACAAGACTTCCATCTTTACCTCATCTCCTTTGTGTACGTTCCGAAAGAAGTTCCTCACTGTTGTCTCTCCTGTCTTTCTATTTATTATTGGTGTTTTTGGCTGCTGCATTTATTCACTCCTCCTGCATTTCTGTTTTCTATAGTATTCAAGAAGAAAATGATTTCTTCAGTTTGGTTTTACTTCTAAAATTGTTTCAAATACCTCTTTATTATTGAATATCTATTTCTCTTTAACATACGATGAACTCAGATTTGCCAGATCCCTGGGCTATGTTCTGAGTTCCATTGCTCTTTGGGACACATTCCATTTCTTCCTATTTTTAGGGAGTGGTGGTGGTGGGGTGGCAAGCTGCAGAATAGTATTGTGTTATTCAAATGTATTTTTCTTTGAATTTGACTATCTTTCTACTAATCACTTGCAATACTTGCTTCTGAATTGGATTGCTAAATTTAATTCTTGTGTATCTTGAAATTTGCAGCCTTTTTTTTTCTGAAGGTGATCTGTGAATTCTTTCAATTGGTATTTCATTTTCTATGTTCAGAGGTTCTGAGCAATTTTCTTCTATTATATCTTGCATTATGGTGATCAGTTTTTTTTCAGGTTTTTTTTTTCCTGTCAGTTCTTCTGTGACACCTATGATCCTTAGGTTGTCTATATACACCTTGTCTTTGAGATTAATATGTTTAACTTGAATGTACATATCTTCTTTTAATTTTATTATTATTATTTTTTTTGATCTCTTCTTCTAGATTGTCCTTCACTTCTATATATTTGCATTCCCAATCTATTCTCTCTTGTTTATCTGGTGAGACTTACCATAGTATATTCCAGTTTTTCTATTTTTGCTGTGCAGGTCATAAATTCTACTCTCATAATTCTTATTTTTCTTTTGAATGACTCAGGAACAGCATGTTGTGGTTCTATATTTTCACATCACAGAGTCCTTTGTCTCATCAAGTGTTGGATCATTTTTCTTTGTTTTGAAGTATTTATTCATAGATGCTTAAACTTATTTGCTAGATCTAGGGGTCATATTTCCTTCTGTTAATATTTTCTCTGTTGATTTATCTGTTTATGTTCAAGGTCTTTTGAATCATTTCTTCCTGAGAACTTTGGTAATTTCCATCATACCTCCATTTTTTTCTATTCACTTTCTGACTGCCGTTTCTTATGGTGGTTTCCTTGGGGGCTAGATCTCAGAGTGTGTCAGCCTCCCCTCTTGCTGAGCAATTCATGGTTGGTCAGCATAGATCTCTGCACCAAATATCTTTTGGTTGGTCAGAATTGACCTCAGCTGGTTGCTTTACTCTTTCCTTCAGGCTTAGTAAAGTGTTACACAGCACCCCCTTATCTTCACCCCAATACACAGTGTCCTGTCCCAGTGTCCTTTCCTATTACCTTTGTTCCTTAGTTCTCTGGTTGGTACTGGCAGTTCAGAGCTTTGCAATACTGGTGCCATGTGGTTGTGGTCCTTGCAGGCTTTTATTCCTGAAGGGCTGAGGCCTTGATGGCTATCTGTCTCTGATAAATTTTCTCACCCCAGTTCTGGGGCTTCCATGGCAATGAAAAGAGGAAAGGAGGGCCAAAATTCGGTAGTGGATTATTTTGATAAGCCTATATCAAGTCCTTGGATCTCCAGTGCAACCTCACTGCATGAAAGTTAGTTTGTAGATTTTTTTTTATAGTTTTCAATGTATTTATTTTTAGTTTTCAATATTCCTTTCCATAAGTTTTAAATTTTCTCCACTTCCCTCTTCTTCATTCCCCAAGATGGCATGCAATCTGATATGGGCTCTACAAATACATTCCTATTAAATGCATTTTCACTTTAGTCATGTTGCATAGAAAAATTGTAATGAATGGGAGAAAGCATGAGAAAGAAATCAAAATAAAACAAAAAAGAAAATAGTCTGCTTCGCTTTGTGTTCCCACTTCATAGTTCTTTCTCTGGATATGGATGGCATTTTCCATCATGAGTCCTTTGGAATTGTTTTATGTCCTTGCTTTGCTGAGAAGTCTATCAAAATCAGTCATTGCACACTGTGGCTATTTCTGTGAATGTTCTTCTGGTTCTGCTCACTTCACTCAGCATCAGTTCATATAAGTCTTTCCAGGATTTTCTGAAGTCTGCCTGTTCATCCTTTCTTATAGCACAATAGTATTTCATTACATTCATATATTACAACTTGTTCATCCATTCCCTAATTGATGGGCATCCCCTTGATTTACATTTCTTGGCCACCACAAAAAGCACTGCTATAAATATTTTTGTATATGTGGGTCTTTTTATCATTTTTATAATCTCTTTGGGATACAGCTCTAGAAGTGGGATTTCTGGGTCAAAAGGTATGCACATATTTATAGCCCTTTGAGCTTAGTTCTAAATTGCTCTCCAGAATGGTTGCATTAGCTCACAGCTCCACCAACAATGAATTAGTGTTCCAACTTTCCCACATCTTCTCCAACATTTATCATTTTCCTGTTTTGTCAATTTGTCAAAAACTTCCTGTTTTGTTAGCCAATTTGACAGATGTGATGTGGCACCTCAGACTTGTTTTGATTTACATCTCTCTAATCAATAGTGATTTAAAGCATTTTTTCATATGAATATAGATAGCTTTAATTTCTTTCTCTGAAAACTGCTTGTTATATCCTTTTACCATTTATCATTTGGGGAATATTGTGAGATTTTAGATGCTTTCTACAAAAATATTTTTTGTCAGATTGTATTTTGAAATTGGAGGTATAAATCATAATCAATAAACATTTATTAAATGTCTACTAGGCACTATGCTGAGCTGTTTCAGCTTTGACCTTCCCTTAGATTCTGCATGTCTTACACCATAATTTATATTTTGGAGAGGTTCCAGAGTTCCTGAGCATCAGAAAGATTGTCTAGTTATCTATGTTGTTGTTCATATGATCTGGAAGTCTACCATGCTTAGTTTCAAGTTAGTCAGTCATTGAACAAATTTTTTTTCACTGTGGTCACATATACCTTGAATGATTTTAAATACCTACTTAGATTTTCTGAGGAACGTTTTCAAGGATGAATTTAGTTTTACTGAGTCAAATCCTTTCAACAATCAATGATAAAAAATACATCAAGATTTTATATTTTCAATGTCTACTAGCCAATTGTGAAACCTAAAATCTATGGCCTTATATTTTAAAATATTTTGCAAAAGGTTTTCTGTTCTTTCTTATGTTTCCATTAAGGATATTCTTGACATATGCATAGACAGTTTTCATAAACCTCCTAGAGTCATTTATTGCCAATATCTTTTTAGCTACATACATACTTTTGGCAAAAATTTTGTCTGAGATTCTCCCCTCCATCCCCACCATTTTGAAAGGAATATTCCCCTTTTGGAGATGCTTTATATTTCAATCCCCGAGTAGATTGGACTAGACACCTAATCTCTCTGAGTGTTTTCTAGGACTCAGTTTCCCCTCATCTGTAAAATGAGGAGATTTGACTGGATGGCCTCTAAGGTCCCCTCCAGTTCTAAATCTGTGATTCTATGACCCTGTGACAGGGCTATATGACCCTATGACATACTTTTTAGAAGTGTGGTATAGGAGGTAGCGGGATAAAGAGTTGGCCTTAGAACCATAATATCTAGGTTCAAGTATTTGCTCTGACACACACTGGCTGTGTGAGTGAATAAGATAATATTTGGACAGCATTTGGCACAATGCATAGAATATAGTAAGTACTTAATAAATTCCTATTCATTTCCTCCTTGTTCTCCCTTTAAAATCTGTGCTACTTCCAGCATGGTCTTCTGTAGGTATCTGATTATGTCTAACTACTTTTATTGACTTCATCTTCCTAATTTCAATGACTACTTCTTTTTTTGGGGGGGAGGTATCAAGTATTGAGATTGTATAATTGTGCTATTGTATTAATGCAAATGAATCATTCTACAAATTTATACCAGTTAGCAGTTTTTTTTTGTTCTTCTACAATATGCTCCTTTTTTTTTTTTTTTTAAGCAATTGGGGTTAAGTAACTAGCCCAAGGTTACATGGCTAGTTATTTTGTGTGGGTGTTGAGTATCTGAGGTCGGAACCAATTGTGGGTCCTCCCAACTCCAGGGCCTGCGCTCTTAACTGACTGTGCCACCTAGCCACCCTTACAATGTACCCTTGAGTAGTGGTGGATTTCTACCAACATATCAGAAGGTTTGTTTTCTCTTTGGGTTTCCTTGCTGTGTTAAGTTTTACAATAATTAAACTCCAAGAAATGGTTCACATCCTTATCTTTATCTTTCCTATTTTCTGAAGACTGTGGTTTATTTGGAGAGGCACAATTGCATAGTGTATATGGGGTTGGATTTGAATTCAGGAAGACCTGGATGCAAATTCCACCTCTGCTACTGACTCTGATGGAGATTTTGGATAAATCCATCTGTACCTCAGGTAATTCCCTAAGACTTAAGTGTTAAATTGGTATTTGCATTGTTGGGGGGAATCCTCTTAATACTGGTTATAAACACAGATCCTTTGCCTGTTTAAACACATCAGATTGGAAATACTATAATTATGCAGTGTTTTCTTCTAATCTTTATCTTGATCAACAAGTTGGTCTAATCACAGATAATGATAGATAGATAATGAAAGATAATGGTTAAAAGACTCATATATGTAAAATCTTAAATTTTTTGGATACCTTTTTAAGTTCTATTATCTTCATTTCAAAATATATCTGTTCTCCATGCACTAGATACTGGGGTTTTCTTTGTATAATAATGATAAAATAACAAAAAAGAAAGAGGTAAAGAAAAAGCAGCTATTTCTACAGTGGTACACAAACTTACTGGGACAAAAGAAAAACTACATAAATTATATTACAATAAATTACATCTCTTGACTTTAAATTCTTCAGATTTAAAAAATCTTTTAATATACCCTATGTCCTTATTTTGTTGCAGGCACTTATAAAAAACACAATTTGCCACTAAGTTAATAAGATTTTAATATTCTTTAAATTTTATCATAAACCACACTTTTTCACATTGAATATTAAATGCACCTTTGAACACTTTGTTTTTTTATGAGTCTGGTCTTGATTATTGCCTATAGGTTTTCAATTCAAGTTCCCAGGCTATTGAAGCATATTTAGCTTTTTATTTTTTTGTTTTAAATTACATAACCTTTTGAGATGTGGGACATGTTGCAAGCTTTTGTTACAGTATTCTGGACTCATTTGGGAATCTTTAAGATTCTATTTCTCCTTATATCAATTTATTTTTCGGAATTCATTATTCCCTCAGTGCAGAGAGACCCATTTCCCTGCCCCCCTCCCAAAATATAGGATCTTAGAGATTTAACTGAACTTCTTCTGACAAAGGTTTTAGTATAACCTTAAGTCAAAAAGTGAGCTTTGTCAGTAAAAATGGCCTCTTCCCCCATTCTTCAGTACTCCAAATTTGCCCATGAAAAGAATTCTTTCCTTCATATCAAAAGATAGCAGCTTTTATAAAAAAATTTGGTCTTCTTCATATTCTTTCCCCTTCAAGAAGTTTACAACAGATGATAGAGCAGCAATTCTTAAAGTGTGGTCCAATGATTCCCAAGGCCAAGATTTGGAGGTTTGTGAAGTCAAACTATCTTCATACTACTATTAAGGTGTTTTAATTTCTGATGCAGTAAATATTGAGAGCTATGCCCCATTAAAAATTCTCTTTGGGTGGTCCTCAATAATTTTAAATACTGTAAAGGGTCCTGTGACCAAAAAATTTTAAACTGCTGTTGTAGAGCAATCAATAACAAGCCTTGGAGCTGTCAGATCCCTCTGAAGGTCTTTGCATAGTTTTAAGGACTAATTAGCTGATTTGACTGTAATAGTTTGTCTGTTCTAATCATTAAGTGTTTTTCATTTTCAACTGAGACTATGTTTTTCTTTTGGGGGAGACTGATCATGTTTCATTGTGGGTTTGAATGATCCTTGAAATCTTCACTTCTCCTGACCAACAGTTATTGAAATATACCTAATAATCACTAAGAGTGCTCTTTTGGGGTAGCTGGGTGGCGCAGTGAATAGAGCACTGGCCCTGGAGTCAGGAGGACCTGAGTTCAAATCTGCCCTCAGACAATTAACATGTACTAGCCACAGCTAGTGACCTTGGGCAAGTCACTTAACCCTAATTGCCCTGCCTCCCCCCCCCCCCCAAAAAAAAAGACAAAAAAAAGAGTGCTCTTTGTTGCACACTTTCTTGGAATAATATCCATTCTTAAGGAACCACAGAATTAAAAACACAATCGAAGAAAGTGATGAAATGTATAACTATATACATCTATAGGTATTCATAGATAGAGAGATAGAAAACTAACATTCAATAGACAGAATGAATGAAACCAGCTCAATTTGTTTTCATCTGATCTTTGTCAGATGTTCTGAAATAGCCTAGTGGTCTAAATAAGCAAGCACACATGTATGTCCTTTGCAATCACAAAATAAAACTATGTCAAAATTATTACTTATCCTAAATAATTCACATAACCATTATAACCAATCACTTTCTGTCTGTGAAAATAGAATTTATTTCTTTTTTTATATTTGGTGCTTGCTAAGTCCTTTATCTGAATCTTTTCTTGAAAAAATTCATGATCTGTATGTGTGAGGGTTCTGGTTAGTATATAACCCTTTGACTTATTTTCATTTTTTGATTCTGAATTATAGCCTCTAGCATGGTTTTGCCTGTCCCTTCTTGTGTCTACTTTTGTACTGAAGTGGCATAGTGCATAGAGTGTCAAACTTAAAGTCAGAATACATGAGTTAAAATATTGTCTCTGTAATCTTTGGGCCTCAGTTTCTCCTCATCTATTGAAACACATTAGTATTATTATAAAAATAGTTTTTACCTAACAGACCCCATGAAAAGGTCTCAGGAACCCACATGGTAACCTGTACCACATATTGAGAACTGCTGTGCTACCCTGTGGTATAGGTTTCTTGAAGGGAAAAATGAAGGTATATGATTAGATGGCCTTTTGAACTCTTAGGGAAACTAACTTATTTCTTCCCCCCTCCCCATACCCCATATGTATGGTATATAGTAGTACACAGTAGAATACATACATATCTACATCTACAATATATGTCTGTCTATATATCTATCACAACTTGCAAACCAACACCACAGAGTATGAACAAATAGAGAAATTATAAAGATAAATTTATCAACAAGCATTTACTAATCATGTACTATATACTACTATACACTTTACATATATATGTATATTCTGAACTTAACAAACAATAAGTAAAATGTGCATTTCCACATATATAATAGAACAGAAAAAGAAGTATGAAATTACAGGTTTTTCTTGACTCCAAGCTTGAGTTTATTCATTATGCCACATTGTTTCTATTTTTGTGTACCTAATGAATATTAATGTATATTTTCCTATATTTTATGTAAGAACTGCAAGGAGTGGTATTAAGAAGGAGAGAACTTGTCAGAGGAAATCTTCAGTGAGGGTAGTTTAATACCTCTCCTTCCTCCTCCTCTTTCTCCTTTTCTTCTTTATTCTCCTCTTCCTTCCTTTCTTCCTTTTCTTTCTTTCTTTTCCTTCTCTTCCTCCACTTTCTCCCCTCCTTTTTCTTACCCTCCTCCTTCCCTTTTTCTTTTCTCCTTTCTGCCTTCTTTCTATGTCATTGTAGAGGATTGTAAACTTTTATTTGTTGACAATCAATCTAGAACTATTTTATATTATATATTAATGTTATACATAATATAATTATAATATTTTATAATTACATATTAATATTTTATGTTATAATCCTTATAAGGATTATAATCAGCCAGGTGATTACTGAGGACTTCCAAATCTCATAAAGTTGATGTTCATAGTGAAGATTTGGTTACTGAATAATTAAGCCACAAATGGCCAATGGGGCTTCCAGGATGACTAACCAGCATAGATTAATAATGAAAGTGAATTTATACTTTTTATTCTTGTTGGTTAGGCTTAAAATAAACTTTGTCTCATCTCCAGCATAGTTCTTTCTCTCTCTAGCTGAGCTTATACTGGCACGAATGTTTACATATATTCTGTGAAAGGAATAAAAGTAATAATTCCAGGTACCTATTGTGCTTCACAGTTGGCAAAGTATTTTCCTCACAAATGTGACTATCTAGAAGGAATATTTCCATGATACTTTTCTTCTGCTTCATGGTATCTTATGCTTTATGTTATTTTTTTCTTCCTGTATCTAGAAAAAAATAAAATTTTGATTAAATAATGAAAGTATGCCCCTCTGCATAGCATTCATATGAACTGCTTGTACTAATGAAAGCCCATGGTAAAAATTAGGCCTATGTTTGCTCCTATGAAAACTCAACAAAAATCCATTTTTAATGGAGTGAGGTAAGTGTTCTGGCATTTCCTCAAAGACTGAAACATCATCACATGTGGTCTCCATCACTAACAGCTATGCTTCTTTGAAGTCTATGAAATTGGTCAATTGATAATTAAAGAGGTCTCATCATTAAGCAGTTAAAAAAAAGACCATACACCTTTGGAAGATAGCATTTGTATTGCTGGAAGAGGAGAAGAGACTGAGAAAAATAATAAAAGAACATAAAAATGCAAATTACTGCAGATAATTGGTTGTGTCTTCAAACATCTTCTGAATTATTAATTAATTAATGGGTAAGCAAATCTATCCTTTTAAAGATAGAATAGAAAATAATGGTTTATGTTACACTATATTTAGAGCTAAGATGATAATATCCCATTATTTATTCTCCTTTGTAATGGGAATGCAGTTTTCTTGTGGGAATTTATAGAGAGAGTGAAATTTGCAGATTTCCCCCAACATTCTGAGCTTTTTTTTTTGGATGGTAACAATTAGTATTGTAGAGCATTACTTGTAGAGCAATTTCCCTTCAAGAAACCTACACTATACTGTAGCTTAGCAGAGCCAAGAAATATATATATATATATATATACACACAAATATATTTTTTTACTTATAATTATACTCTTCCTCTTCAATTCAGACTTTTGGAATCCTCAAGTTCTCTTCCAGACTCACATACAATATATACATAATAATGTAAACAGAAAGAACAATCATATACAAAAAAAAAATCAAAAGTGAACAATGGAAAATTAGGAAGTAGGGAAGAAAAAAAAGAAATTTACATGATAACTTTATTATATATTTAAAAGGAATAGCAAGTGGTACTTAATAGATTTACAGTTATATATACAATCATCTTTTAAAAAACTATACTGTTATGGAAATGCTTGTTTTATTCCATGAATTAAAAATAAAATCAATAAAAAATTAAAAAAACCCACAAGAATGACTTGAAAGAAGATATATGAGAAGACATTTCTCACACCTTTGTCAGTGTAGGAGGTCTACAAGTGTGGGACACTGCACATATTTTCAGACATTTTTGATGTATATCAATTATGCTGACTTTTCCTCCTCTTTCTTTTTTGTTCTTAAAAATACTGTTTAATATACAGCATGGCTCTCTGGGAAGGGGACAGAGGGATACTGAGGATACTATAGGAAAGGAAGGGGGAGGATAAACATTTATGTTTCATCTACAATTTTCCAAGAACTGTGCTAAATACTTTCACAAATATCTCAGACCTATATTTTAGAATGATCTCTTTGATAGTGCATTAGAGGATGAACTTGAGGCAGGCCTGACCTTTTCAACTCTGCTCCTGCCCCTCCCTGACCCCTTGAGGCAGGGAGACAAACCAACAGGGTGTTGCTAGATTCTAAATGGGAGGTAAGAGCTTGCAGCTGGGAGGTAGCAGTGTCAGAGGAGACCAGTGGGGCAGATATTGGAGATGTGAAGGTAGGATCCCTCACCTCTGTTCTTTTGTTCACACCAGTCCACCTTCTGGTAATACTTTTCCTCCTCACCTCATATTTTTGGAATCCTCAGGCTTCCTTCTAGACTCAGATCCCACATCACATCCTACATCTAGTTATTAGTGTACTTCTCTGTCACCCTCCTCCCCCATTGCTATGTATTTATTTTTCATAAATTTTATATTTACTTATCTTTGTTGGGGTTGTTTTACCCCAGGACAATGTAGAGCCTGTTTCCTTCCCTCCCCACCCCCTTTGTTTGTTTCCCTCTCCTCATCTCTCACATAATTCCAGGAGAATAGGAAGTACTTAATAAATACTTGTTGAATTGCATTGAAGGAAAAATTTTGTCCATTAATTTGTATCTGCTGATCATTGTATTGTAGACAGTGCTGAAAGGGACTCTGGAAGCGATTTAGTCTAATGTAATCATTTTGTAAATTATGAATAGCTGCCCAGAGAGGTTAATTCATTTTGTCCCAGGTCATACAGGCAGTAAAAGTTCTGGGATTTGAACTCAGATTCTCTGATTCCATATCTGGCTTAATTTCCACTTCACTATATTGTTTCTCCAATACTTCTCAAATGCACAAATGCTCAAATATTCACCTTTTGGGAGTGCAGGGGAGAAAGATCTGCTTAGTTTTAGCTCCTTAAAGAAATTCATGAAGAATTTTAAAGAAAATATATTTTAACCAAATTATTTAGATTCCACCTATTTTAAAGGCATCCGTTCTCAGCTAATTCAAAAGAAGTCTTGCAAAATGTGTTTTACATAGAGAACCTTTACAAAGTTTAAGAAATGCAAAAAGTTTTATCATTTCTAGCTTTTTTGCTGTCTTAGAGTGTTGCAATATGCCCTTTTCTGGGTGAATAGGTTGACTTTAAATGATAGTACATCCCATTCTCAATTTTTTTTCAGACTATAAGAGGATAGTCCTAGGATGAATTGCTCAGAGCCCTAGAATAATTGACAATAGACAAATTGGACAGCTGGGATCTGATTTGATAGTGGTGTTGACAGAGCTCATTAAAATATAAGCCACTAGTTAAACTGTATATGTTTGTTGATAAATATCATGTTTGTGAACAAACAGTTGCTAATCCAGGGCAGAATAAACCCAACTGGAAACATAATTATTTGAGTAGTATCAAAAACAATGCCACCAACAGAATTAAGCAGGAGAAGGAGAAAATAACCCATTTTTTATTTTTGCTTGGAGCTTGGTATTGATTTTTGGATCTCCAGTTGTTTTAGTGTTTTCCTGATTTTTGAAGCAAGAGAATGCTTTCTGATTGTTTCAAGTTTCATAGCTAAGAATGCTGGTGGCTCAGTGAAGTAACATGACTTCTCTTCATTTTTGGAAACAAGGTGACAGAGAAAACTGATGACTAGGAGTGGGTAGGAAGGAGCTCAGCCTTCTTGGCTGCCTATCATCTCTGCTCCAGATGTATCTGTTGGCAACTTACCTCCTCAAAAGCAAATTAAGCCTACTTTTGTTAGTTATAAGCAAAAGTTTAAGGCAAAGATAGTATCCCTGAAAGGAGTACTGGGTCAGGGGAAGTTAGAGGGATTTTGACAATTTTGTATCTGGAGTGATGGGACTTGAGTCAGCTATTTGGCGTTTCAAATTCCATTCTGAATTTATATTCCCTGTCCCACTTATCTGATTTGCTGCATGTTTAGTGAATTGGAGTTTCATCACTAGGACTGCTCCCTGGGTTTTCCAGGACAACTCCTCTCATAAACACTGAGATCTTCTAACATTGACAATAGTGTGTTAAGGTAGATAACACCCCATAAATCACACACACACACACACACAGAGTTTCCTTGAAATATAGGTGTATATTTGTTGGATGTAAATATTTGAAATACACAATAGATATTACTGTGGGAATATTCTGGATCAGAAACAAAAATGCCAATCTATCAGGTAATTTGAAATATTTGATGCAAAAATTCACTCCCTCCCCAACCCCCAACATTTATTCACAATACAAAGGGTGCAGATGGAAAAGAAAAAGTGTATTTTCCCAAAATACTGCTGGAGTTAAGGCACATGATCTATAAAGACCCTTCTTAGCATAGAACAATCTCAAGAGAGAACCAATAATATGAGGAGGGGTGTGATGAATAGAACCTCAAAAGATTTCAGCTCTCAGTGGTGATGCTATGGAGAAAACAAGGGGAAGTCCTACTCTGCTTTCTAGTTATATTCTCCCTTTACATTTTATCACCAAAGATAACACTCCTACTTGAGGCTAAATCTCCCACCAAAACTCATACCTTCTAATGTCACTTCATTGGAAAAGGTACGATGACATCAGATAGATACCTACAGTGTCCACTATCCCCTCCTTGAAACTTGTAGGTATAGCTATCAGATATATATAAGAGCAAGTAGTCAGATTCCAAAAAGAACTTGGGAAACTAGAAAATTTGGTTGAATCTAATGAGATGAAATTTGATAGAAATTTGCAAAGCCAAATGTAATCACATGAAGCCCATGGAGAGAAGGAGCTTACTGAAAGGGTGAAACAGGAAGGGTGGAGCAGGAAGGAGCAGGAGAGAGAGCCAAAATGTCTGGGAGCAAGCAGCGAGGAGGCACAGCAGCTAGCGAGTGAAAGAAGGGTATTTTTGCTTAAGGAAGCTGGTTTTGTTTTGAAGACCTGATGGAGAGAAGGTTTGGGAATGCTGGTGTTTGCTGCATTGATTATATGTACCAGCTTTGTGCTTGCTATAATGGTTCTGGCTTTCTGGTTTTGGGATTTGGCTTTCTGGCATTTGAATAAATGTTTTGGCTCTGTCTTCCATGTGGAGAGTCTGTTACATTTTGTGATTCACAACTACACCAGCATATTCATAACCACCATGGGTGCTGTGAATGTCACATTGGCATTATAAGGATGGGAAAATGTGAGGTAGCAGCCAAAAAAAGGTAATTTGATCTTAGACTATAGTAAGAAAAACAGCTTTCAGGAAGAAAATAAAGTTATAGGCCCTGTATATATTCTCCTTATTAGGCAAAATTTGAAATATGATGTAACATTCTGGGCAATACACGTCAGGAAGGAGATTGATAAACTAGAGAGCTTCCAGAAAAAGATAACCAAGAAAGTGAAAAGATTGAGTCCATACAATATGAGGATTGATTGAAAGACTTGGATGGAGATGTTTAGCCTGGTTATTTATCAGGGATGTGATATACATTTTCAGGTGTTTGAAAGGATGTCACATGAAAGAATGTTGAGAGACTTGTTCTGTTTGGAATAAGTGGGAAGAACAAGGAGCAAAGAGTAGAGAGAAGCATTCATTTAGTGGAGTTTTGGATATGGAATCAAGGGAATCAGAGAACTTTGGTTCAAATTCTTGCTCTGCCATTTACTACTTATGTGATTGTTGCTGTTTATCCTTCATTTTCAAAGTGGACAGATGACATCATGGGTGATGTCTTGACTTGTGTCATCAACCTCATTCTCTTCTCCAGAGTCATCAAAATCCAGTGGCAGGACAAAGGTAAAGAGGACTGACAATATTCCAGGATGCAGTGGATGACCTTGATGTCTTCTAAGTCTGACCAAGCTCTAAATGCTCCACAGTGCCTGTGTCAGCCACCTTCATGGCTGTTGAAGTAATTGTTCTCATCTACCCACTCCTTTGGGGAAAGTCTTCCCATACTTGAGCTACATATCCCCCTAACTCACTGACAGGTTGGAGATCTGTCAGTCACCCTCAACCTGATTTTGCCCATCTGTTGAGACAGTTTGCCAGAATGTGACTTCTGTGCATGCTACAACTTTCTAGGAGCCACAGGTGAGAGTAGGGTGAAGGTAGACACCAAAGGTGGATGAGCAGCTCTGAAAAGGGGTTAGCAAGTCTTCTTATCAGGTGCTAGTCCTCCTTGAACACCCCCTACACCCCACTTGTGTGATTATGGCCAGAAAAATCACTTAACCCCCTAGGATTTTAGTGTTTTTTATGTAAAATGATGGAGTTGAACTAGATGACCTCTGAGGTCCTTTCCATCTTTAAATACATGATCCTTAGTATCAAAGAGATACATATGTGCTTTATTTTTGAAAAAAAAAAAACCTAACTGTACAAAAGTGGAATTGATTGCTGGATGACTTCTTTGTTGGAGATGTTATAAGTTAGATTTTTTCAGTTATAGGTTGGACTAGATGGCCTACAAGGTGCCTTACAAAGCTGATTTTCTATTATTTTATCAAGTATAAAATGTATAATTGGATCTTTGCAAACTTATCTCATTGTGAATACTCTATATCTCTGTGTGTATATGTATATATATATATACACACACATGGAAACAATTAAGAAATGATATAATATAGTACATGCTGGTGGTAATGTGTGGTACAGGGCAAAAGTACTAGAAGCTATATAGAACAGAGAGGAAAAGAGATGTAGAGATATGTTATGTTTTTGACTAAGCTTTTGGCCATTCTAGCCAAACTTTCATCCTTTATCTCACAATTACAATGAAATAATTGAAATGAAAACAAAAACATACCAACCACTAACCAATTTCACAAAACCAATTTTCAATTTCTGATGCTTGTGGTCCCTTATTCCTTTTCTCTTTCCATTTAGAAAAGGGGAAACATGGTCCTTTACCCTTCTCTTACAACTGATGCTCTAAAAGACACTTTCTTATTGTCCGATTTTATCATCTTGAAAGTTGTCTCTCTTTCCTTACATTTGCTCTCCAGACTTTTCCTCTTTGGTCTTATCTCAATCCAAGTTACTTAATGTCTCTGAAGAAATGGAGTGTCTACCAGAACTGTCAGACTTTTCTGTCCTTTTTAGTTTTTGCTTTTATCCATCAATTTGTGTGTTTGGATAATTTTCCCATTTAAGGAGAATGACAGATTAGTAACATGATTACAAAATTAGTTTTTCCCAAATAGAACATATGGTGAAATTTGAAATGAATCTGTTAATGGAAAATTCAGAATGTATAGACTATCAAGCTAATTTATCACAAGAGTTTTACCAAACATGCTGGAGTAACCATCTTTGCTTTCTCCCAATAATCCTTTCTTTTTTTTTTTTTTTTTTGAGGGGGGAGGGCAGGGCAATTGGGGTTAAGTGACTTGCGCAAGGTCACACGGCTAGTAAGTGTTAAATGTCTGAGGCCTTATTTGAACTCAGGTCCTCCTGACTCCAGGGCTGGTATTCTATTCACTGTGCCACCTAGCCGCCCCTTTCTCCCAATGTTTCAAGGATACCAGTAGAGTAATTCCTTGCCCTTGACATCTGGCCGGCAGATTTCCTGTTCCTGACATGCAGTTTTTTGATGATATCATTGACTTATTCTTCAGGATTACTTGTAGTTTCTAAGAACTATGGATTGCAGCCTGTTCATGGCCACCTTGCACCTCTCCATTGTTCCCTCTGTGGTATTCTTCATTTTTCTGTCATATGGCAATAATGTACAATGTTAATGTTGAAAAAATAGGCCTTTGTTTTCATGGAGAGCTTGAAAGTCAGGAAGATAAGTTTGTAGTTTCCTTAAGGCAATCTAGCTCACTCTCCTCTTCAATGGTACATTTGCTCATTGTTTTATCTATACTCTCTGTCCCAGAAATACATAGTGTTGAACAAGCTCTCTAACAAGGATTCTTAACCCGGGGTCCACAAACTTGCTTAAAGAACTTTTTATAATGACATTTCAATATGAGTTTCCTTTGTAATGCTATATATTTTATTTTATTCATTTAAAAACATTATTCTGAGAAGGTGTCTATGGGCTTTACCTGATTGCAAAAAGGGTCCATGGCACAAAATATGTTAAGAACCCTTGATCTAAAGGGTATTTATTCTAGTGCATGCTGAAATTTGAGCAGTAGACATTATTTATCCACTTGATCTTTACTGTGTGCATAGTCAGGCCAAATGCTTTTGAATGATTTCTAATCTCTTTCAGGAAGCTATACGGTGTCCTGGGGCTTGGTATAACTAACACAATGTCATCCATAAACAGGAGCATTTAGAAGGTTTCACAATATACAGGACATCTTTCCATGACCCAGACTATATGCCAAATTTTCTCCATCACAGTGATTAATGCCATTATTTGAGCATACAACTCCATGTTTATGCCTTGCCTAATGTTTATTATTAGAAGGTCATTAAACAGGGTTATTTTGGTTATTACATGAGCCAAAGAATATTAAATGAATTTTATGTGTAGATGGGAACCAACTTACTATAAAGGACCCAATAAGGTGGCATTTTGTTATTCTGGATCAAATACTGTTTCTTAGCTCACAAGCAATCTTAATGAGATTTTATATTTTCTATATCTTTCTCCTAACTGTGAGATGGTAAAAATGTGACCTATCATTAAATATCACTTATGTACTATTAATAACTTCATGAAAGATGCTCTCTATTCACAAAGCGATTATCCTCATAAAGATTTCATATCGATAGTAGAGTAGGCATATAGGTTGGGAGTGATTGATATTCTCTTGGTTGCCACATTTTTTGTGTTAATTAGTCCCATACCCTGATAAAATCATGGATCCTTTGTTTAGAAATATAATAATATTTTACTAATATTGTTGCTATTTCCAAGAATTGAATCAGACATGATTGTATAGTATTTAATTTTTAAAACAGTGATTTTATTTTTATTTGTAGCATTTCTATGTTGAGTACAACAGTAATGGAAAAAAGTCTGAAACATGCTCAACCAAAATCGTCTAGTGTGAGTTATGGTATCTCATGAATCAATATCAATTTACTCTTTGGGAAATCAAAATGTCTAGCACAGATGCTGAAATACTTCAAGCACTATAAAAATATATATTGAATTCCAGAAACTGGGCAATTTTATGTTAAATGCCCTTCAGATCCAGTGTCTACATGACTGTCAATAGTAGAAACATATAAGTAACATGGGAAAAAAGCTATTTTTAGAGAATATTATTAACCCTCAGAAATGGTAGTGCAACAATTGATCCCAGGAAAACACATCAAAAGTGAATAAACTTGATGATGCATTCAGTTTTCTGAAATCAGAGAGACACAAATTAAACATTGTAACTAACTCAAAACAAATTCCTACAAACTTGAGATCAAGTAAATGACAGCCATGAAAACTGGACTTCAATTTGATAATATTTGCTGAAACCCATGTCTGTACTCTTAACAAGCCATTTTTCCCCCCATGGGCCCAATATTGATATTCTTGCAGTCTTGGAAAGGCATAGCTCAACAGAATATTGAATCATGAAACTGCACAAAATTAATTTAGCCAGCTATGTTAGTGCTTTCTCTGTCCTCTGAAGCAGGACTTTGTAATTCAAAGGTTTGAATTCCATAGTCAGAGAAGACAATTGTGTACACACTGTGATTTGAGGGGCATTAAAAAGTCAAAAATGTCACCCCCCCTTTCTTCTTAGGGTTTCTGAAATTCTTATGGTCTGAGTCCTTGGAATGAAAACATTGAAGGTCCCATAAATTGCTAATGCCATCTGGAAAGGGAATCACACTGAGCTAGAGTCACCCGTTAATATATTATCATTAGAATATTCAGATTATCACTAACAGAGATTGCGGAATGGTGAGGATGGGGTGGCGGGATTTCCAGAACATGGGATGTTGTCCAGAGAAGGCAAGCCTAGATGGAACCCATACTATAATGGGAATAATCAAATAATCAAAGGAAAGACAGAGAGCCACAAAGAGGAGACAATTACTGAATAGAAGATGATCAATTTTACTTACTTTACCACATTAGCTAGTGTTGAAGCGTTGTAAAAATGAGGTTAATGCTTTCTGCTTCCCTAAGTTTGGATGATGTGAAAGGTTGTGTTTGTCCTTCATTTTAGAAGAGGACCATGGCATTAGGGAAATGATAACATGACTTGTAGTTGACTTTGATTTGAGTGAGGGAGGGCTGTGCAAGGTCACCAGCTTCACTTTCTCCTCCAGAGCCATCTGGGTCCAGTGACCAGATATTCATCAGGTCAACTGGAAATGACCCAGGATGCAATGGTAGACCCTAGTCCTTTTAAGCTAAGGACTTTTCAGGTTCTCCCTTAGAGTGAGGTAAGGCCTATTCAGTGAATAGGTCTCTTTAAGAAGTGAGTCAAGGGATGGACCCTTTAATTAGAAAAAAAGAAAAAAAATCAAGCTGGGAGGGGAAGATCCTCAGGGATGATGAGAAAAGAACCTCTCTGGAAGCTCATTCCTATTCTGATGTCTATCTAAAAAATTGGCTATCTTGAGTATTTGTTTTTTCTTTGAAAGTCTGGAGTTTCAAAGCTAGTTACAAGATCTGCCAGCTGTGATGAGTCAGTGTAGCCTAAGTTTAAACCTTGTCATTCTGACCATGCCATGGGAAATGAGGCTTTGGATGCTCACTATATCAGGGAGAGCATAAAGGGCTTCCTATGGGAGGAAGGCCTTACTTGAAGTAAAATGTCTCTGTCTTTAACTCATTATATTTGTAACCTATTTTTCTGACTACTTACTTGACTCTACCTTTTGATTTATATTGATTTTGGATTTGATCAAATCAATAAGAATTTATTAAGTACTTACTCAAGTGCCAGCATTATGCTAAGCACTGGTGGAGGGGGGTGGGGTACAAAGAAAGGCATAAAAAAGATTCTCTGCTCTTAAGGAACTCACAGTCTAATGGGGAGACAACAAACAAATGACTATGTACAAAGAAGATACTCTAAATAGGAGATAATCATAGAGGGAAGGTACTAAGAGAAGCAGGACCAGGAAAGGCTTCTTACAGAAGATGGGACTATAGCTGAGATATTTCAGAATCCGGGGAATACAGGAGATGGAGATGAGGAGAGAGAGAGAGTTCTAGGTATAGGGGAGATCCAGTGAACATTCTCAGAGAATGCAGGATAGAGGGAGCAAAATTCCAGAACATGGGATGCTGCCCAGAGAAGGCAAGCTTAGATGGTACAAATACCATAATAGCTGAGTGGAAAACTAACTGGGGGTGGGGAAGACTTGAGGCAGAGAAACCAACCATCAATCTCTTAGTATGGAGATTGTGCTACATTCCCTAGCTTCAGGCTACTTCTCTGGTATATGCCTATTGTTCTATCCTGATTTATAGACTTCCCATCCATTTTAATTTAAATAATGCTTTATTAATTAAAATAATTTAAAATATACTTGATATTTAATACCTGTACTAGGTAGTAGTTTGTACTAGAGATTCCAAGATGAAACATGATTTTATTTCTGTCCTCATGGAGCTTATGATCTAGTAAGGAGATTATGACAAACATGCAGTTATGACACAGAAAAGAGCATAATACATGAATAAAATAGGTATGTGTAACAGACCTATTTGTGTGGTCCTGTGTAGTTAGGATAATGGACAGAGGGGGCTGCTCCGTACTTACTGCCATGCCAAAACATTCATGTGCTTAATGAAAACTTTCTGACTCTTGGAGGGGTAAGGTGGCATGTCAGGAAGATGTCAATTACTCATACTAGTCAACACTGGCGGAGAGCTTGACTTCTCTCCAGACTCAAAGGGTTCAAATACTTAGGCTCATAACTTACTGATTTTCCACACTATTTACTCATCAGGATAACTGAACAGGCATCACTTCTCCTTGTGGATTCTGTTACTCATTTAGCTAGGTCTTGAATAGAATTCTGAACCTGGGATCAGAAAGACTTGAGTTCAAATCCTGCTTCAGACACTTACTAGATGGGTAAGTCACTTAAAAACTCTTTCAGTCTCAGTTCTCTCATATGTAAAATGGGGATAATAGTAGCACATAACTTCTAGAGTTATTGTGAGGATAAAATATTATATTAGAGTGCTTTGCAAACCTTAAAGCACTATATAAATATTAGCTATCACTACCACCATCACCATCCATGATATGGCTCATGTCTACTTGGGATGGAAGGGACTACTCACCACACCTCCATAGCTCTGAGGAAATGACTGTGCCCATGGAATGACTTCTCCCAGTCTTTTCCTGTCTCTCTGACTTTCACCATTATTTAATCCAAATTGATCCAAGCACCAATTGTGTTCTCTTTTCATCAGATTCTGGCAAGTCACTTTGAGGACTCATCTACTTTTTTGCTTCTCATTATTCTTAGACAAAGGTAGCTTTTAGAATCTCAGGAGAGAACCTCAGAAGAGGAAAGAAACTGTTTAGTAGACAGAAGTAGAAAGAAATCATCTAGTCAAATCTATACTTTAATGATATTACCTTTACAACATATTCAGTAAGGGGTCATGTAGTTGTTGTTTGAAGAATTATGATGAAGGGACTCAATTACTTCCAAGGCAGGAAACTCTACTTTTGGATGACTAATTATTAAAAAAAACCCCAACAACCTTGTAATTCTGTTTATATAATCCCTGGGTTTGTCTTTGCAGGTAGTCTCTTAAGTATTTTATGTTATCTGTGGTTACATTAAATGGAATTTCTCTTTCTATTTCTTCCTGCTAGATTTTACTGGTAGTATATAGAAATGCTTAAGATTTATTTGGGTTTATTTTATATCATGCAACTTTGCTGAAGTTGGTAATTGTTCACTTTTTTTAGTTGATTTTCTAAATATAGCATCTGCAAAGAATGATAGTTTTGTTTCATCATTGCCCATTTTTATTCCTTCAGCATTTCTAATACATTATTGAATAAAAGTAGTGATAATGGACATCCTAGCTTCACCCCTGATCTTATTGGGAAGGCTTCAAGTTTATTCCAGTTACAGATAATGTTTGTTCTTGGTTTTAAATAAATACTGGTTATCATTAGAAAAAAAAGTTTCCATTGATACCTATGCTTTCTAGTGTTTTAAACAGAAATGTGCACTGTATTTTGCCAAAAACTTTTTCTATATCTGTTGATACAATCAAATGATTTTTGTTTTTTTTATTGATATAGCCAATTATGTTGATAGATTTTCTAATATTGAATCAACCCTGCATTTCTGGTATAAATACCTTCTGGTCATAATCTATGATCTTTGTAATGTGTTAATATATAATCTCCTTGCTAGTATTTTATTTAAAATTTTTTTGTTTCAATATTCATTAAGGAAATCAGTCTATAGTTTTCTTTTTTTCTTTCTTCTCCTTAAATTTTGATAGAATTCTCTAGAAGATTCATATGGTTCTGGGGATTTTTTCTTCAGGAGCCCATTGATGGTTTCTTCAATTTCTATTTTTTTTAAATCTTTTTGCTTTTTAAAAAAATTTTTTTTGGTCTTTATTAATTTGTTTGTTTACTTTTAGTGTACAAGATTCAATTCCACAATTCTTTGAGTTTCAAATTTTCTCTCCCTTCTTCCCCTCCCCTCCCCCCCATGATGGCATACAATCAAGTATAGGATCTGCAAATACTTTCACATTAGACATTATTCAGGTTATAAAGACAGATTGTATCAGATGGAATGGAAAATGGGAAAGAGGAAACAAAACCAAACAAGAAAAAGAAAAAGATCAGGTAGCTTGCTTCAATCTGGATTCAAACTCAGTTCTTTCTAGTTCTTTGTCTGGATGTAGACATCTCTCTCTATCACGAGTCTTTTGGTATTGACTTATAACACTGCATTGCTGAGAAGAGTCCAGTCTATCAAAGTTGGTCATCACACATATGTTGTGTCTGTAATTGTGTACAAATTTGTCCTGGCTCTACTCTTCTCACTCAGCATCAGTTCGTATAAGCCTCTCCAGGTAAATATGAAGTCCAACTGTTCCTCGTTTCTTATAGCACAATAGTATTCCATTGCATGCATATACCACAACTTGTTCAGCCATTCCCCAATTGATGGGTACCCCCTTAATTTCCAATTCTTTGCCACCACAAAAAGAGCTGCTATAAATATTTTTGTATATATGGGTCTTCCTCCCACTTGTGTGGTCTCTTTGGGATACAACCCTAGAAGTGGTATTGCTGGGTCAAAGGGTATGAAATTATTCGTAGCCCTTTGGGCATTATTCCAGATTGCTCTCCAGAAAGGCTCAATCAGTTTGCAACTCCACCAGCAATGCATCAGTGTTCCAATTTTTCCACATCCTCTCCAGCATTTGTCATTTTCCTGTTTTGTCATCTTAGCCAATCTGACTGGAGAGATGTGGTACCTCAGAGTTGTTTTGATTTGCATTTCTCTAATCAATAGTGATTAAGAGTGTTTTTTCATATGCTTACAGATATCTTTAATTTGTTCCTCTGAAAACTGCCTGTCCATATCCTTTGGCCATTTATCAATTGGGGAATGACTTGTATTCTTATAGATTTGACTCAGTTCTCTATATATTTTAGAAATGAGTCCTTTATCAGAGACATAGGTTTAAAAATTCATTCCCAATTTCCCACTTCCCTCTTAATCTTGGTTACATTGGCTTTGTTTGTAAGAACCTTTTCAATTTAATGTAATCAAAATTATCCATTTTGCATTTCATAATGCTCTCTAATTCTTGTTTGGTCATAAAGTTTTCCCCTCTCCACAAATCTGACAGGTAAACGATTCCTTGCTTTCTGAGATTGATTACAGTATCATCCTTTATTCCTAGATCATGCACCCATTTAGAGTTGATTTTGGTATATGGTGTTAGATAATAGTCTATGCCCAGTTTCTGCCATACTATATTCCAGTTTTCCCAGCAATTTTTGTCAGAGAGTTCTTATCCCCAAAAACACGGTCTTTGGGTTTATCAAACAATAGCTATAGTCATTGGCTGCTAAGTCTTGTGTACCCAATCTATTCCATTGATCCACTACTCTATTCCTCAGCCAGTACCAAGTAGTTTTGATGACTTCTGCTTTATAATATGGATTAAAATCTGGTATAGCTAGTCCATCTTCCCTAGCATTTCTTTTCATTAATTCCCTTGATATTCTGGACAGTTTCTTCTTCCAAATGAATTTTGTTACTATTTTTCTAGCTCTAAGAAGTAGTTTTTTTGGTAAATTGATTGGTATGACACTAAATAGATAATATAATTTAGGTAGAATTGTCATTTTTATTATATTAGCTTGACCCAGCCATGAGCAATTGATATTTTTCCAATTAGTTAGATCTGACTTTATTCATGTGAAAAGCGTTTTGTAGTTGTGATCATATAGGTCCTGGATTTGTTTTGGCAGGTAGATTCCCAAATATTTTATAATGTCTACAGTAACTTTAAATGGGATTTCTCTTTCTATCTCTTGCTGTTGAATTTCATTAGAAATATATAGGAATGCCAAGGATTTATGTGGGTTTATATTACATCCTGCAACTTTGCCAAATTTTTTTATTGTCTCAAGTAGTTTTTTTACTTGATTCTCTAGGATTCTCTAAGTATATCATCATATCATCTGCAAAGAGTGATAGCATGGTCTCTTCTTTGCCTAAATTGATTTCTTTGATTTCTTTATCTTCTCCAATTGCTACTGCTAACATTTCTAGTACCAGATTGAATAAGAGGGGTGATAGTGGATACCCTTGTTTCACCCCTGATCTTATTGGAAATGCTTCTAGCTTATCCCCATTACATATAATACTTGTGGATGGTTTTGAATAGATGCTACCTATTATTTTAAGGAAGGCTCCATTTATTCCTATATTTTCTAGTGTTTTTAATAGGAATGGAAATTTCTTTTTTTTAAAGAGGGTTATTTAAGTATTTTATTTCCTCCTGTTAATCTGGTCAATTTATATTTTTGTAAATATTCATCCATTTTACTTAGATTTTCAGTTTTACTGGCATATAATTGAGCAAAATAACTCCTAATAATTGTTTTAATTTCATCTTCATTGATGATGAATCACCTGTTTTCATTTTTGATACTGGTAATTTGGTTTTCTCCTTTTAATATAGACTTACATTATCCATCATTGAGTGAACTTTTTTTTTTAATGTATTGTGGTCTGAAAGGGATACATTTAACATTTCTGCATTTATTTGTGGGGTTTTATACCCTAATACTTGGTCAATTTTTGTGAAAGTGCTATGTACAAGTGAGAAAAAGGTATACTCCATTCCATTACAATTTAGTTTTTCCAGAGTTCTGTCATATCTAAATTTTTAAAGATTCTATTCATTTCTTTAACTTCTTTCTTATTTATTTGATTATATTTATTTAACTTTGAGAAAATTGAGATCACCCACTAGTATAGTTTTATTATTTTCTTATGTAATTAATTTTTCTTTTTCTTTGATGCTATGCCATTGATATATATATATATACATATATACGTATATGTATGTATATATGTATGTATGCATGTATGTATATATTTACTATTGATGTCACTTCATTGTCTATGGTGACTTTTAACAAAATGTAGTTTTCCAGCTTATCTCTTTTAATTAGGTCAATTTTTTGCTTTTATTTTGTCTGAGATCCAACTGAAGTGTGAAGGATTCTGCTCCAGGACCTTATTTGAACTCTGTGTGTGTCTCTCTGTTCCAAGTGTGCTTCTTGTAAACAACATATTGTTGAATTATGCTTTCTAATCTATTCTACACTTATCGTTATGTTTACTGTGTATTTCTTTCCCATACATATACATAAAAGAGGCAAGAGAAAGCTGTTACAATGAAGGGGAAGAGCAGGAAAGTAAATGGGAATGAGTCAACCTTACTCTCATTGCATTTGGAGTAAGGAGCAAATAACATACACACTCAATCAGGTGTCTTACCCTGCAGGAAAGTAGTGGGGAAGGGAATAAGGGGGGTGGGAATGATAGAATGGAGGGCATATTGGAGGAGGGGATAGTCAGAAGCAAACACTTTTGAAAAGGGCCAGAGTCAAAGGAAAAAATAGAATAAATGAGGGCATCCATCCTATTTTCTCCAATTATCCCTTTTCTCTTTTTATTTTTAAAATTTATTTTTAGTTTTCAACATTCATTTCCACAATATTTTGAGTTCCATATTTTCTCCCCATCTCTCCCCTATCCCCCCACCCCAAGATGGCATGCATATTGATTATCTCATCCCCTAGTCTGCTCTCCCTTCTATTGCCCACTGTTTCCCCCTTGTCCCCTTAGTCTTTACGTTCTTTTAGGACAAGATGGATTTCTATACCCCATTTCCTATATATCTTATTGCCTGGTTGCATGTAAAAACACTTTTTTAACATTTGTTTTTAAAACTTTGAGTTTCAGATTCTTTCCCTTCTTCCCTCTTCACCCACCCCCACTGAGAAGGCAAGCAATTCAATAAAGGTTATACATGTGTAGTTATGCAAAACATTTTCATGGTAGTCATATTGTGAAAGCCTAACTATATTTCCCTCTGTCCTTCATGCCCCTCATTTATTTTATTTTCTCCTTTTATTCTGTCCCTTTTCAAAAGTGGTTGCTTCTGGGGTGGCCAGGTGGCTCAGCGAGTAAGAGTACTGGCTCCAGTGTTGGGATAACCTGGAGATCGAATCCCAGGCTCAGACACAGCACCACACCCAGAAATAACTGGCCGTGTAACCTTGAGCAAGTTACTTAACCCCGATTGCTTAAAAAAAAATGTTTGCTTCTGACTATCCCCTCCTCCAACATGTCCTCCCTTTTATCATTCCCCCTCCTGCCCCCATTTTCACCTTCCCCACTACTTTCCTGCAGTTTCTTATGTGAAATAATTTTCTTCATTCTTCTTCCTCCCTTTTTCTCCTAGGGCATCCATATTTTTTCACCTATGCATTTTTTTTTACATTATCCCAACATAATCAACTCAGCACCATACCCTCTTTCTATATAGAATCCTTTTAGTTTCCCTAATAATGATAAAGTCCTTAGTTACATGTATCACTTTCCCATAGAGGAATGTAAACAGTTGAACCTTACTTAGTGCCTTATAATTTTTCTTTCATGTTTATCCTTTTATACTTCTCTTGAGTTTTGTATTTGAAAGTAAAATTTTCTATTCATCTCTGGTCTTTTCATTATGAATGCTTGAAATACCTCTATTCTTTTAAATATAAATTTTTTTTCCCTTGAAAAATTATACTCAGCTTTGCTGGGTAGATTGTTCTTGGTTGTAATCCCAGCTATTTTGCCTTCTGGAATATTACATTCTAAGGCCTTCACTTCTTTAACATAGTAGCTCTTAAATCTTTTGTGTTTCTGATTGCACTTCCATAGTATCTGAATGGTTTCATTTCTGATTTCTTTAAATATTTTCTCTTTGAAATTTGGGCTTCTCTGGAATTTGGCTCTATTATTCCTAGGAGTTTTCATTTTGGAATCTCTTTTAGTTGGTGATGAGTGGATTCTTTAATTTTTATTCATCCTGTGCATTGTCATTGTTATTTCAGTTGTGTCCTCTTTGTGAGCACATTTTGGATTTTCTTGGCAAAGATACTAGAACTGTTTGCCATTTTTTTCCTCTGGCTCCTTTTACAGATGAGGAAACTGAGCTAAACAAGGTTAAGCTACTTGCCCAGGCTCACCTAACTAGTAAGTTTCTGAGACCAGATTTGAACTCAGGGAGATGTGTCTTTCTGACTCCAGTCTGGGTACCTCTGTATCACCTCTGGATACCCTAAGATATTGGGGCAGTTTTTGTTAATCAGTTTTTGAAATATGATATCTAGGCTCCTTCTTTTATTGTTACTTTCAAGTAGTCTGATAATTCTTAAACTTACCCTCCTTCATATTTTTTCCAGGTCAGTTGTTTTTCTGATGAAATATTCTACATTTTATTCTATTTTTCCCATTCTTTTCACTTTGTTTTATTGTTTTTTGATCTCTCATGCAGTTATTAGCTTTCACTTGCCTAATTTGAATTTTTAAGGAATTATTTTCTTCAGTGAGATTTTATACTCCCCTCACCCCAATTTTGTCAGTTCTGCTTTTTTAAGGAGTTATTTTTATCAGTGAAAATCTTCACATCTTTTTCTGTTTGGCTGATTCTGTTTTTTTAAAAAAAATCACCTACATTTTAAAAATCACCTACATATGTTATTTTCTTCAGTATTTTTTGTGCTTATTTTATCAAGATATTGTCTTTTCATAACTTTCTTTTCTTGTTCTCATTTCTTTAATCTTTTTTTCTCTACTACTTTTATTTGTTTTTGAAAATAACTTTTTAAATCTCTTCCAGGAATTCTTGTTTGTCTTCCATCTAATTCACATTTTTCTTGGAGGTTTTTTTTGTAGGTGTTTTGACACCATTACCTTCTTCTGAATTTGTATCTTGCTCTTCCCTGTCACCGTAGTAGATTTTTATGGTAAGGTTCTTTTTTTTTGGTTGTTTCCTCATATTTCCAGCCCATTTCTTGACTTTGAACTTCATGTCAAAGTTGTGGTATGGCTCCAGTGTAGTGGGGAATAGGGAGGGTCACTCTCCAGCTTTTTCACATAGCTGTTTTCAGAGATAGTTCTGGAGGTTTGGAAATTTTTGGTTCTTGTAAGAAAAACTGCTGCTTCTGTCACCAAAATCTAGTCTCACCACTAGTGTTGCATCCTCATGGGCTTCTGGCCAGCCTTTACCCCTATTCCACAGATCTCTCCTTCTAATCCTTAATTTATCTTTGGCTGGAGGAATGTCTCACCCTGACCTTTTCTTGGCTCTGCCACTCCATTCAATTTTGGGCATTATTTTGAAGTTGTTTAATGGAGAATTTTGGGAGTGCTTGACTGAGTGTTTCCTCTACTCTGCCATCTTGGCTCAACCCTAGAAATCCTTTACCTGTTCTTTTTTAAAAAATATTTTTATTGATAGTTTCTTTTTCTTACATCATCAATGTGTTCCATGTGTCCTTCCCTGTCCCTCTCCCAGAGAGCTCTCCCATGTGACAAATAGCATTTTTTGGAGGGGAAAAAGAGGGAAAAAGTCACCATAACTGATTGATACATTGAAAAAGTTCTGAAAACAGATTATTCTGATTGGCACAAGTAGGGAAGGCTTCATTGCTACATTAGTATTTGAACTAGACCTTCACAGGCAGAAATGTGGCCATAAAACATTCTTGGCATAAGTAGTGACATAAACAAAGGCACAGAAGAGGGAAGGTAATATGTTTAGGGCTTAGTGAGTAGTCCAGTTTAAATGGAACATAGTATATGTGAAAGGGACTAAAGTAAAAGAAATGGATGTGTAGGATGATACAAATGGTCGAGGTCCTTGAATACCTTCTTAAGGAATGTGTATTTATCCGATGGTCATATCCATATGTTGCAGTCCTATTCCTTTTATCCACTATATGACACTACACACCATGATGAGTTTCTCTTTAGAAGTTTGTTTAATTTTGACACTATCATGGCAATTTCAGTAGCTACCATTGGTGGGGGGTTATTGCTCTGAAATTATGACTATTTTTAGAAATGGCTAGGTTTCTTCTAGTTGGAGAAATGAGTATATACTTTCCTTCAGTCAATTATGTTTATTTTTCTTTTATAAGAAGGGTGGTATGAGTTGGGCAAGTGAGCCCCAAGAGGTCATTATATAATAAAAAATTTACCTTATAATTATAAACATAAATATTGGTTAATTCTATTTATAAGCAACACGATAGACAATTTAGGGCATATTTAAAGAAAACGGGTAAGTATCTTTGGATCATTTAAACTATTCTTTGCCTAACTTGAATAATTATTGAATTTCTGCTTAACTGTTCTAGATCATAACGGGAAAAGCAACTCATTCCCAACCTTTTAATATAGTTGAAAACATTTTGAAGCATAATCACACACTGTTTTTGGTTCTGTGGCTTCACAGCTGCTTGGCATTAAAAACCCTTCAGGGGGATTTTCTTGATGTTATTTGTTTGAAGAACACTTTTAACTGGAGCTTGCCACTTCTCAGAGAGAAGGCATTCTATTGCATCCTCAATTTCTATTCTTGTAGAGTTTTTCCTGCTCGTTCTTGCTTGTGTCTTATTTACATAAAAGAGGAACTACTTTCTGCTTCATGTGCTTGTATTCAATAAAAAGCCAGATTATAAAGTTTGTCTTCCAAAGGGGTGCACCTAGATGGGAAAAACTGTGACTCCCACCCACAACAATCCTTTTTTAATCAGAAGGTATTCATCTTTCTCCACTTGACTACTTCTGTGAATTCGCTCTAACTACCCTCTTCCCTGCTGATATCTGCCATGCATCTGAAGAGAATTGATTTCTTTACTCTACAAGGAAGGCTTCCAGCATTTTTATAGCCTACTTTTTAACTCATATTTCTGGCACAAACTGCTTTTAAATGGATTATGTATTTTTTTAAATCACCTACATGCAAACATAAATAGCTCTCAAGAAGAGATAAACAGTATTATATGAACTTAAAACATATTTATTAAATACCTGTCGCTCTCAAGGCACATGTTATCCACAGTCATTACATACAACATCATTGAACTGAGTTTAAAAATTATACAAGGTCATTTTCAGATACTACTCTGAGAAGTGCTGCAGGGCCATTAGTTTCCAGAAATGATAATGAATGAATGAATGATATTTGACTTTTCTGAGAAGGAGAGGCCCAATAGAGCTAAAAATATGCAATCTATGAGGTCAAATGGTCAAGTTTTGAATGATGGGAGATTCCCTCAAAGTGCATTAAATTGAATGGGAAAGGAATAAAGGGGTGGCCTGTGCCCTAGTCCCTCCTTAAACTGTTAGTGATCTCATCCATTCCCATAGCTTCAACTGTTACTTCTCTCTCTCTCTCTCTCTCTCTCTCTCTCTCTCTCTCCCGTGTAATGCTTTATTTGCATGCTTCATTTTCATGCTGGGTTCACAGGATATATTGCTCAGGAATATTTCTATGGAGGGTGTGTCTTTCCACAAGGGCATCTTTCCCACCAGAATCTTGCCTAGTATAGTAGGAGAGTTCTAAATTGACATGGAACTTGAAAGCAGGTACACAGCACAAATCAGTTATATATTGGAATGTTATTCATTTTCTCTTTAATTGTTGCTGAAGCAGCATATGAAGTAACTGTTGTTCAGTTACTGAATACCACCCAGAAGGAATTGTCAGAAAAGTTCAGTTGTATCTTTAGGGAGCAGTCTATCCACAAAAGAGGAAATAGGTCTGTGGAGGGATGGACCAGAGGATCTCTGTCTTTTTCCCTCTGCTTACAGCTTCTTTTCCTCAGAGAGCCAGAATGTCTCTATTCCCAGAGTCCAGGAGGTCAGCATCAACCTCATTCAAAATGTCCCTGAAGGCCCAGTGCCATGGAGGTGCTGGTGCTGTGAAATCAGTCAAAGGAGGGAAGGAGGCAACCTTATACTTGTCATTAAAGGTTAAGGGTCACATTCTTCATGGTGCTGGCACCTAGGCCACAGTTAGAGTTGCAAGAAGTAGAGGAAGAAAGACAGTTTAGATACCACCTCCTTGGTAGCAGACATTAGGGACCCATGGATGAAGGGAGCCTAGTAATGTACATTGAGGGGAATGATGGAGCCTTGCCTCTTACTTTTAGATCAGTTCTTCTTGTGGCAGCATCCCAATCAAAAGAGTCTTTTCAAGTCATTTCAACAGGTCCTGGGCCTGCTTCTCTCAACAAGAGGGCAGATTTAGTAAGTCGGGCCTCCCTCCATCCTGAGGTAGCAATGATGATGCTTGGGTGGGGCTGGGGGGCAATGAACATCAGACCAAAGAGCACTTGAGGTAAAGTAGACATCGAGGGCAAGGCAGGGATATAGAGTGAGGCCTGCCAAGAGAGGGCCCAAGCCCTCCTCCCTGTGCTGTCCTTATGAAGGTGAGGGATCCAGGACTTGACTTTGCAACCTTCCACACATTCTGAACTTGGATAGAATGAGCCTGGGAATGGCAGGAATCTGAGATTGGCAACCAAGGCTAGAGTCCAGTCAAAGTCTCTCTTGACTCTCACAGTCTCTCTATTGATCAAGGTATGGATTCCAGGAGGCAGAGCTTCCTCTGATGTCATCTGTGGGGGGATGGGAGAAGGGGTGATTTTGACCAGCCATCCTGGGGACAGCAGGGATCCAGGGTGGGCTAATCATGGAAAGAGGCTCTTGTAAAAGTCTCTGTTCTAGGGATTCACTGAGAATCAGTCAAGGAGGTTGGATTAGGCTGGAACCAGTACATGTGTCCTGGATGCCAGCAGTCACTTTAAGTTCTCAGTGTTAGGGTTAGGTTAGTATTACGGGGAATCTATGGTCTAGCATTATGCACTTTGAAGCAGACATTGTGGGGATATTGGGGGACAGCTCATATTCCATAAATGATACACTCCAAGTTTGGGGAGGGAAGTGATGCCCCTGAGCCTCCCCATTTGTCTATCACCTTTCTTGGGTCATGGGTGGGTGTTCTTCTGATTATGTTATGCCTGATGAGGAAATCAATGCAGAGGGGAGAAGAGGAAGGAGAAGGGAAAGTGGCTTTGAGTGGGGCAGGGCCTCAGTAGGAGGCTCTGGGCCTGGGCTGTTCTCTGGGTCCCTTCCTCACTCCTGCTGCTGCAGCCCTCCCTTTCCTCCCAAGGAGGACAAACTTGACATTGAGCTCAACTGTTATCTTTATGCAAGATGTGTTTCAAACATATTTCTGTGTGTTTCAAAATCCCTTTCAAGCTTTGGCTGCTTGTATTTGTATATTAAAGGACCAGAAATGAAGGTGAAGTGGCATAAGAAACTAAGATCCTGACTCCTGGGCTTACGTGTGTGTGTGTGTGTGTGTGTGTTTTTCTACTACCCACATATCTTCATGGACTAGCAGAAGTAGCTTTTTATTTTAAGAGTTGAGAACCATGAAGAGAACTTTGGTAGTTTTTGAACAAATAATCATTAGATTAGCTTTTAGTAATTTAAAATTTGGGATGCATATGAATCATTTAAGATCAGCTATAGTAAATTTACCCATGGAGACCCCAAGCCCAGTGAACAGGAAGTTCAATCCAAAGAAAAGATTAAGTAAGAGAGCATTAGGGAGTTCAGAAGATCCTATTATGTTCTAAAGATCTTGGTGGGTAAGTGGAGATAGGAAGCCTAGCCAAGACTCAGAATAAAATAAAACATTTTGTTGAAAAGATTGGTAGTAGAAGAAAAACTTGGTTTAACCTAACATAATGTTATTGTGACAATTCTACATAGGCTATAGTTGAGCCTCAAGTTTTATGCAGTAGAATGGTATCCATTTGATCTGGGTGGAGACCATGAGACTAGTGGGGCACAGGCCTAATGGGAACAATGTGATGATGTCACTAGAAGATATTAGTGGTCCTGCAACTATTAGAGGCATGCGTTGTTCCTCTACATGTGTGCTATGGACATGTGCTCTACATATGTCTTGGTTATGCTTTTGTTCCCTATATGAGTGCCTTTTCACAGGCGTACCCTGGCCACATATGGTTCTCCATGAGTATTTTCTGCTTATGTCCATTCTTTCTACTAATGTATATATCTATAAAAAAAAAGTGCAGCACAGGTTTATGGGAAAGACGTTTTGTTGCTACTTAAAAAATTTTTTTTTTCCTTTGGACAGCTAAGTGGTGCAATGGATAGACTACTAGGCCTGAATTGGGAAGACTCATCTTCCTGAGTTCAAATCTGGCCTCAGACACATATTAGCTGTATGCTTCTTGGCAAGTCACTTAATCCTGTTTTCCTCAGTTTCCTCATCTGTAAAATGAGCTGGAGAAGGAAATGGCAAACCACTCTAGTATCTTTGCCAAGAAAATCCCAAATGGGTTCATGAAGAATCAGACATGACTGAAATGACTAAATAACAAAAAATTTCCCTTTAAATATCTTTTCTTTGAACTAATTGTGAACCCTGGCTGACCATTAATGTGATAAACAAATTGGTGGGGACTTCTTGAGGTATGGTTTTTAAGGTACTCACACCCCTGAAAACTATTTGGGGGATTTGTCTTCTTAATTAGGGGGGATGCCACCAGGTGTACCACAGAAGACTCCTACATCTACTTATCAAAACCTCATTTTTCTCCTTCACATAATCTAAATTCCAGCCAAAATTGCCTACTTTGCTGTTTTTGACACACCATTCCATCTACTATCTGCATGCCTTTGTCCTGATTTTCTTTCAATTCTAGCATGCCCTCTCTCTTCATTTCTCCCCCTTGGAATCCCTAGCTACCTTCAAGACTCCTTGAAGAAGTTCAAGGACAACTTCTTCATTGAAGTCTTTCTTAAATACTCTATTGTTGGTGCCTCTCCAGAGTTAGAGGACCCAGTTCAAATACTTAATGCTTATTAAGCATCAATAATTAATGCCTTGATGCTTTCTACTTCTGTGCCCTTGGGCAAGTCATTCAACCTTTTCTGCAACTCAGTTTCCTTATCTTTAAAATGAGGGGCTTTGATTCTGAGATCTCCTTTAGCTTCATTCCTATAAATGAATAATTTATTAAATTCTTATTCTAGGCATAGTATATTAAATATTATTAATATTTAGGATATGCTAGGATCTGCATTATGTGATAGAGATCAAAGTGAAACAGTTCCAACACTCAAGGAACTTATATTCTCTTAGGTGAGACAACATGTACAAGTATATACAAAGGCAATTTTGGGAGAAAAGAAATACTAGAAGTGGGGGTATTATTAAAGACTTCAGGTAGGTGAGCTGATTCTTAAAAGAAACCTGATATTCTACAAGGTGGAGGTGAGGGGGTACTAAATTCTAGGAATGGAAAGTGGTCAATGCAAAGGCATGGAGATGGGAAATGCAATGGGAGATGTGAGAAAAAATAAGACAGTTTGAATGGAATGTAGAGTTCATGAAGGTAAGAAGTGTATGTTATAGAGGTTGCCTCCCATGGAGCATACATGGAAATTGTCCTATAGGGGTGCTAGGGAGTGTGGAATGGAGCTTTCCTAGAAACTTACTGGGACATCTGAGGTTTAGCACTGAAAGGTTTGTACTTTGAGATGTGAAAATGATCCCTTTATCAACCACTGAGTAAGTAGTAAGAGCTGATAACTCATTGTATCTCTAAAAGGGAGTGAACCACTTTCTCTCTCCTTTCTCTTCCACTACTCTCTATAGATCATGTCAGGACTATTTGAACCTCTCCCTTTAGGGGTGTAGGAGGAGACTGGTACCATTTCCCCACTTTGGCTGCATGTCAGCTATAAGCACATGTCTTCCCTATTAGAATATAAACTCCTTGTGCTTAGGGATTTTCATTCTTTGCATTCCTATTCCTAGTGCTTAGCATAGTGCCTGGAAAATTTTGTGGTTCAGTCATTCAGTCATGTATGACTCTTTGTGACCCTGTGGACCATAGCACACCAGGCCATTCTATTCTCCACTATTTCTCTAAGTCTGTGCAAGTTCATTTTCACCGTTGCCATGGCCCTATCTATCCTTTTCTTCCTCTGTCATCCCCTTCTCCTTTTGCCTTGAATCTTTCCCAACACTGGATGCTTTTCCAATGAGTAGTGCCTTCTCATTACGTGGCCAAAGTATTTATCTTTCAGCTTCAGTATTAGACCTCCCAGTGAATAGCCTGAATTAATTTCTTTAGGTATTGACTGATTTGATCTCCTTTCTGCCCAAGGAACTCTCAAAAGTCTCCTCCAACACTACAATTCAAGTGTTGGTTCTGTGGTTCTCAGCTTTCCTTATAGTCCAGCTCTTATAGTAACATATTACTATTGGAAAATCATAGCTTTGATTATATGGACATTTGTTGGCAAGGTGATGTCTGCCATCCAGATTTGCCATAGCTCCCCTTCCAAGGAGCAAGTGTCCTTTAATTTCATGGCTGCAGTCACCATCGGCAGTGATCTTTGAACTCAAGAATATTAAATCTGACACTGTATCCTTTTCTTCTTCCTCTGTTTCCCAGGAAGTGATGGAACCAGTTTCCATGATCTTAGTTTTTTTTGAGGATACTTCATTTCTTATAGGGAATTCACACTTATAGTAGTATGTGTATGTACATATATATATGTATGTATGTGTGTGTGTGTACATAGACACACATATATTGATCACCTTAATTAAATACATCCATTTCCATTCATTTAAGTTCACTGACACTCAAGTTTAATCTTTCCATCTCCTGTTTGACAATATCCAGCTTACCTTGGTTCACAGATTTTACATTCCAGGTCTCTATGCAATATTAACCTTTGCAGCATTGGACTTTGCTTTGTCATCAGATGCATCCATAGTTGGACTTCCTTTCTGCTTTGGCCCAGTTGCTTCATTAGTAGTGAAGTTATTTGTAGTTGTCCTCCATTCTTCCCAAGTAGTATATTATGCACCTTCTGACTCTAGGGGCTCATCTTCTGATGTCATCTCTTTTATCATTTTAGTCAATGGGTTTTTCTTGGCAAAGATACTGGAGTGATTTACCATTTCTTTCTAGAGTGGATCACCTTTTGTCAGAACTCTCCACTATGACCTGTCCGGACATCTTGGGTAACCTTGCCACATTTCATTGAGTTATGCAAGGCAGTGATGGGGTTGGGGTGGAAAGTAGTAGGTACTTCATTACTACTTACTGATTAATTGATGTCCTGCCTGGGTGAGCTTGAGACTGAATCCTTTTATCCAGGATTCCCTACTGTTTTTCATCCCTTCCCTGAGAATAGATAACTGAACATCAGTCCTAAGATGGTCATGTCAGGACTTGGAGTTAACCTTGTGAGTGTGACAAGCCAGAAATCTTGGAGTCCCTTGGTCAGAGATGACTAGCAATAGGAAGAGTTTCTTCATTGGAGAATATGACCACTGATAGGGGAGTAGTTCGACCCTAGAAATCAGGAAGCTGGAGGGAATCATTTGTACAGTGCAGAGGCAAAGTTAAATTTAAGTTGCTTATTTAGCAATCCCTCTAACTACATAATTGACATTTTAAATATCAATTTACAGAAGAATATAACAACAGTTACAAGTTATTATTACTGCTTTTTAAGTTTTCTGTCAATGTGAATTTGTGAGACTTCTGTGTATAGTATTCTTGTTCTTTTTTCAATTTGCTTTTGTTCCATTTCTTTTGTGAAGAATAGCTGACCTATATCTGTTCTATGTTGTATATTGAGTATTTTTCTACTTTGTACTTTGGAGAGATTCTATACAATAATCAAAACCTAAGCTTTAAGTTATTTTCCCCAGGACTCTGGCATGGAAAGTATAAAAGCCAAAGAGTTTAAGAAAAAAGAGCCAGAGTCTATTTTAGGTGGTCAGGCATATTGGGAATTGGTCCAATACATGGGTCTGGAGATGATAGGGGCCCCTTAGTGGAGAGGTAAAAGGTGAAATGCCCCAGTTTCCTGGACCAAGAAGTGGTTGTTATTTAGTAACTTTAAATACCACACAGAGGATTTTTTATATTTCATCCTATTACTAATGGAGAGTTGCTAGAGTTTGAATATGATAGTGCTATGATCAGACTTATGTCTTAAGAAAATCACTTTGGCAGCCCTATCTGCATGTCTATCCATATATCTGCTTCTTCATATATCTCTATATTTATCTGTCAATCTTGTTGTCAGTCACTGACATAAAGTTTTGGTTATTCGGTAATGAAAAACATTCTTTTGCTCAAAATTATTACCTTCCTTAGTCAATCTAATCCAGGAACTGAAAAATTGTATCCATTTTGCTGGGACCACAAACAATATACCTTGATGTGAGCATACAGCATAAAGGAGGGTCTGGCATTGGACCCCAAGTTCATGATCCTGACCCCTAATTCTCTATTCCAGATATGGCAAACACAATTTCAGGCAAATTTTCTGTTTTCCTGGCATTGGTTGAAAAAAATATTCCCCAAGCTACTGGATCAGTAGCCATTGCAATAGTCTGGCTCTGCTTGGCATAAACCAGTAGCATTTCAATTTAGGCACTAGAATTCTGACATGGTTTGATGCAATGAATTCTGAAGGGAATTGCTTTAATGAACTTAAAATACTTCATTTCTGCAGCGATCATCTTTAAATAATGATTGTCCCCTAGCTGAAAGTAGACAAACTGGCCTAAAAAGTACAACTGTTACAATGATAAATGTGATAGAGGGTTTCTTGTTGCACCTTTATGAACCCCTGATATGACACTTCACATTAGCCTAAACTAAACATAGGTCCTAAAAGACTTGTAAGCTCTCTCTCTCTCTCTCTCTCTCTCTCTCTCTCTCTCTCTCTCTCTCTCTCCCCTCATTCCCACACATCAGTCTCTGTCTCTCCTCTTCCCCCCTCCTCTGTCTTTGTTTCTGACTCTCTGGTTCTCTCTCCCCTCACCTCTTTCCCTCTCCTCTATTCCTCTGTCTTCCTCTCCCCTCTTCTCTGTCTTGTCTCTGTCTGTCAATCTCTGTCATTAGCTCTCTTCTCTACTTGGTTCAAGGATTGTTGGGATCTGGAAAAAACCCTGAATTTGGAATCAGGTGACCTGGATTTGAGTTCCAGTTTAACTCGTGAATATGGGAAAGACCCTTAACCCTTCCATTTGATTTCCCAATTTACACCTCACAGGGCTGTTGTGAAAGAAGTACTTTGGAAACTATAAAGTATCTTAACTTTGTTTTTGGATTCTCTTTTATTTTTAGAGACAGTGTAGCATAGAGGTAGACAGACAGACAGACAGACAGACAGACAGACAGACAGATAGATAGATAGATAGATAGATAGATAGATAGATAGATAGATAGATAGATGAGAACTGACCTTATAGACAGGAAGTCCTGGGTTTAAGTCTAATCTTTAACATAAATTGGCTATGTGGCCCTGGGCAAGTCACTTAACCTCTGTAAGCCTCCAAGATGCAGAGAAGGTTCATAGTTATAAGGACTTTCCTTATCAGAGAACTTCTTATGCCAATGATATCACAGGAAGAGACAGCTAGATGATGCAGTGGATAGAGTGCCAGGTATGGAGTCAGAAAGTTCTGAGTTCAAATACCACCTCGGACACATACTAGCTGTGTGACCTTGGACAAATTGCTTAACTTCTATTTACTTCAGTTTCCTTATCTGTAAAATAGTGATAATAATAGCATCTACCTTCCAGGATTGTTGGGAAGACCCAATGAGATATTGTTGGAAAAGCATTTGGCACAGTGCCTGGCATGTAGTAATTACAATATAAATGCTGTTGTTGTTATTGTTATTATTATTATTATATTAAACTCATCTCCATTTTTTTTGTTTTTAATATAACTTTCATTCTGAATATATCTCTCCTTCTTCCCACAATGAGTTATCCTTTGTAATAAAGAATTAAAAAAAGACAAAAACCAGTTCATCAAAACCAATCAATACATGAACTAAGTCTGACAGTAGGTATAATAGTCCATAGCCTTGGTCCCTGACCTCTTTACTTTTTAGAGCCATATCAGCAGAGCAGTAGTCTCTTTCTCTTTGCTGGTATGTATACTAATGACTTTTATTCACTAGAGGTCATGCTATTATCTGTAATAAGGACACTGCTAAAGCATATTCATATTTCAATATGGCATGGAGTAGTTATTTCAATGGTAGGTATACTCCCTCCACTGGTGACAAATTGCTGCCCCTTTACACCTAAGTAAAGGGTAGAGTCCTGAGTGGAGGTTTTCTCTTCAAGAAGACGTTCAGCACCTGGTTGCTGAATCTGATAGATGTTATCTGTCACTAGATCCATATTCAAAGACATATCAGCTAGAAGGCAAGGTCACCCTCACAATATGTGAAGCATGGGAGGATTGTAGACTCATAATAATTCAGAACTAGAAGATGTCTAAGAGATAGTTTATTCCAGCTTCTTCATTTTATAGCTAAGAAAGGGTAGGTCCAGGGTGGTAAGGGACTCACCCAAGTTCATGATGGCATCAGAGCCAAGAATTGAACCTAGATCCTCTGACATCAGAGCCAGTATTCTGCTGTACCAGACCTTTAGGGAAGATAGAAATCATAACATGTTTTCTACAGGTACACACAATATTTTATGGATATTTTTAAAAGTTCAAAGTATATATTTATTTCACTTTGCAATTTAATTTTTGAAATCATTTACAGAATTCTCTCATATTGGAAAAAGATGGCCTTTTCAGGGTAATAAATTTTTTTTTCTCTTTGAGTAAAATAAAGGTTTTTTGATGAACATGATAGGAACATTGAAAAGACATAAATTGAAGATGTCTCAAAAGTTTTGATAAAGTAGCAAAATGGAAGACATATATTTATGAATGTGCAAATATACATATGTATGTATTTGTGTATCTCTCATTTTATCATTTTCTCTCTCTCTCAGCAACAGCTCCTAATAAAACTTATTAATTTATTTTCTTTTTTAGGAAAGTTTTATTGTTGCCTTTTATTTTTCTGTCACAGTTGTATTCCCACAATACTCCCATCCTCTTTGATTTCTTCCTTGTAACAACCACAAAAAAATTTAAGCAAAGCAGCAGAGCAACTTCCTTAGCCATGTAATGTATATTCCATATCCATAGTCAAGCAGGTCTATTTCCTTATAAGTTGTTCAGGACTCACCTTATTGATTACAGATCATAATATTTCCACTGTTTTTTAAGTATTATCGTTTATATCATTGTAGTGATTATGAATATTCTTGTTTTGCATTCCTTCAGGGAAGGAATGGTCCACTATATTCCTATAACACAATTTATTAAGCCATTCCCTAATCAATGGACATTCATTTTGTTTCCAGAATTTTGCTATCTCAAAGAGTGCTGTTATGTGTATTTTGTAATATTTTAGTCCTTTTGTCAGTCACTGCCCTTTTGGGTGTATATTCCCAGTTCTTAATTATATTTCCAGGCTGTATCCTAGGACTATTTGAATCACAAAAGAAAGGAGTCCATTGGGTAGGATTACTTTGGTGTTTTCATTTTATCATGCTGTAAAATGGTTGTGATCCTCCAGGTAAGGGCTGTTACAATTTTGGCTCAACATTCCCAGCACCAAGCATAGGGCTTGGCTTATAGTAATCATTACTAATACTTGTCAGTTGGTTGATAAACATTTAATTAGTATTTGTTGAATTGAAAGGAACTGTAGAAAAAAATCCAAAGATTTCAATGACCAGATTTTAAAAGTGTTTATGAGAGAACTGGTTATTCTTTTATATTAGTCTTTCCAATGTTATGGCATATTTCTCAGCCTCTTTCCTTGAATGGAACTTGAGAGACTGTTTCCTCCTCCTCCTCTTTCCCCTTCTACCTCTGAATATTTTGGAATTGTCCTTTAGATTATAAACAGGGTTTAGATAGAGGTGAATTTCATAGGTTTTTAAAAAACAAATTGTTATCTTTTTAAAAGGGTTGGTGAGGAAGCATCTTAGGCATGGGGAAGAACATGGGAAGAGGGAAGTTTATTTCATTTAGCAAACATCAATTAATTACCTTTCTGTGCAAGGCACTGTACTAGGCTCTGGAGATATTAAAATGATAACATAATTTCTACCCTCAAAAAGCTTGTATTCTGGGGCCACAGTGGCATAGTGAATAGAGCACTGGCCCTGGAGTCAGGAGGACCTGAGTTCAAATCCAGCCTCAGAAATTTAACACTTACTAGCTGTGTGACCTTGGACAAGTTACTTAACCCCAATTGTCTGGCCTTCCCCCCTCCAAAAAGCAAAAAAAAAGCTTGCATTCTATTAAGGGGGAATGAAAGATGCACAGAGTAAATACAAAGTTATTTGAGAAGAGTAATTCTAATAACTGGAAATTGGGATGGATCAGAATTGTCTCATCTTATTAAGATATTGTACCATTGACTTACAAGTTCCTTGGGACACCATTGCTTTTGTATCCATTTCTGAGGTCAGGACTTTACAAGGAAATGTCTCAGGCATTAGGTTTATACAGCTCTGAATTTTCCAGATAAATTGCCAAAGTTTCCATTTTACTTTGAGATGTGTGGGCTTGACCCAAATTTCCCAACTGTTTCTTTAAGCTGATAAGCCAAACATGATTCTTTTTCTTAAATCCTAAATACCGAAGAGTGCTATTGTGAATTTATGAACCCCTGTTATTTGTGAAATTATCTCTATTGTTACAGTTTGACAAATTGCTAACAGATATACATCACAAAATGCCAGGCGCTTCAGCTCATTTAACTGCTTTCCTTGGTATTTTATTCTCACTTCCCTCCATGATTACTGTCATTTTTTCAGCTCTATATTAAATCACCATCTAATTATGCAACATCACAGAAACTCACAACAGAAGAACGTGTCTCACTCTTGAAGTCTAAAAACAATTTTGCCAAGTCAGTTCAGAGATAACTGTGTTGTCACTCCTTTTGACCTTGATCTGCCCTAATGTTGTTTTAGGACTCTAATTTGAACTTGACTCCCAAAGTTATGGTAGAAATGAGCTCAGATGGACATTAATTGAGAATTGTGTAGGGTGAAGGGTGGGAGCAAAGTGGGAGGTGTTCTCAGTGAGTTTCTTACCAGAAGATTCATAGTCACAGATTCAGAAATTTGGAAAACATATGGATGTGTATGTGTGTGTGTGTATGTATGATATAACAGAGGGAGCACTGTGACTTGGAGTTAGAAGAAATTTGGATTTGAATCTCACCTCCCACACTTCTAAGATGTGTGACCATGGCAAAATCACTTAGTGTAATAGTAATGAAATTTGAAGATCCCTTTGTATTGCTAAGCTAAGAGGTACTTAGCACTTAGTTTCAAATTAAGCCTCTGTTAAAGAAACAGAAAGTATTAACCCCTGTTGCTGACATAACAGGAAGGGGCTGAACAGGGAGGAGCTGTACCGTATTTAAGGAAGAAAACAAGCTGGACAGTCAGAACTTCTTGGGATAAGCATCATGGAGGCAGGGCAGCTGCTGCTGGACTGAAGACTGAACTGAGAATTGAGAAGAACTGAGAAGAGGAATGAGAATTGAGAACTGAGACAGAATTTCCTAGAGGGAAGGTGCTGAGGATTTTGGAGGGCCAACTGGAGCTGCTGAGGCTGCTGAGGATTTCTGAGGGCCAGCTGGAGCTGCTTAAGACTGAGGAAGCATGACTGTGGTGCTGGTATTTTGTACAAATGTTGTTGTGGCTTTGTTAATGTATATGAATGTTCTTGTGGCTTTGTTAAGCCTTGTCTTCCCAGGAGCAGAGACTATGAGGGAGTTGAGATAGATTGGACACTGTGAGCCCCAATGTGGAGCAGGAACTGCATGGAGAGCTGGAAAAGGATCTGGGAGCTGTCTGCCTTTGAACTCAGGTGGCAGTTGGTTAGATTTGGGAGGGAGCTGGGACCATGGAAGAGGAACCATGGGAGCTGAAAGCCTGTGCCAAGTCAAGATGAAAAGACCTCTCTGTGGGTACTGAGAAGTGACTGATGAAATTGTAATTTACTTGTGACCTTGGGGTGGATGGCTTTTGTATTTTTCACTACCCTGTAAGAGGGTACTGAATAGTGACTGTTGAAGTTGTAACTTAACTGCACCCATAGGTGGAGAACTTTGACTTTTGGACTTTGTGACTCTTAAGGAGCCAAGCCTCCTTAAGGATGATTGAATGGTTGAGTTACTAAATGATTGAGTTAGTAAATGATTGTACTTTGTTGAAAACCAAGTGACCACTAGTGATAAGTTGTTGAGTTGTGACATGGTGAATGCTGTACCTTGATTTTCTGTAAATGTTTTGCTCTGTTTGTTATTGAATAAACAGAGAGTTCACTATACTATGTAATCAGAACCTTGAAAGCTGTTCATAGTAGCAGTCCTCTGGAAAGCTGCTTGTGCTTGGCTTTACACTTAGCTCTTTTGGCTCTCAATTTCCTCATTCATAAGGTGGGGCTAATAATGTCTCCTATCACATAGGATTATTGTTAAGTTAAGATGGGATAACGTGTGTAAAATATTTTGCAAACCTTAGAGTGGTATATAAATGGCAACAGGTATTGTTGTCAAAACTACTATGTGGTTCATTTGATAGACATCTATATGGATGCATCCTTTAAGAATTTTAAACCAGGTTTCCATAGCTGAAGTACAACAGAATTAAATCTTGAATTTAGGCAATATGATGGTTGAAATAATTTAAGTCAAAGAGTATACATAGAGTAGAATGTACGTTCTTTGAGGGTAGTGACTATTTTATTTTGTGTTTGTATTCCCAACTTCTAGCATAGTGCTTGGAATACAGAATGAGTGAAAAAAGTATTTATTTGGCACTTATTATGTGCTAAGCTTTGGGGATAGAAATATAAAAAGCATAGACAGCCCTCTTGAAGCTTACATTGTAGTGTGGGAGACAATACTCAGAAGGGAGAGAGAGGACATTAAGTCTAGAAAATTACTGATATGGTAACTACTTAGGAAAATAGGTTGACATATTCCATCTAGGAACAATGGTAGATTTGATAAAAGGTCATAGTTCCAGAAGCAGGAGGGACAGGGAGAGAAAATCTGTAAGAGATCAAGGTTCCTTGCTAGGAGGAGATGGACCTAGAGTAGTGAAACATGATTGGGGCTTTTCCTGAACTAGTGGTATGGGAGAGGCAGTCACCAATCAAGAGAGCATACCCCATTTAGGAGGTTTCTCCAGGGTGGGAAGGTAGCTGGAGAGGAGAAGGTGGAGAAAGAAAAGCTGAAGGAAACAAGCATTCATTAAGCAGGGCTAAGCCCTTTATATGTATTATCTCATTTGTTCCTCACAACAATCCTGGGAGGTGGGTGATATTATTATCATTCCCATTTTATAATTGAGGAAACTGAGACAGATAGAGGTGATGTGACTTACCCAACCAGGTCATACAGTTAGTGTCTTTAGGCAGGATTTGAATTCAAGTTTTCCTCTCTCCAGCCCTCTATCCACTGTTCTGTCTACCTGAAAAGATGGAGTAGGTACTGAGTATCTTATATCATATATCATGTAAATGAGTATCATTTATTTAGAGCTAAAACTTCATGGATGTTTGAGTTCAGCCTTATCATTTTTAAGTAAGTCATAATAAACATTTATAAGTGAGGGAACTGAGGTTTGTGGAGGTCAAATGATTTGATTTGAGCCCAGGACTTATAGTAAGAAGTAATAGGGTCAGAAGTAGAATTTAAACCTTAAAAAATGCTTGTTGAATTTAATTGATAAAGGTTTCTTAACCTCTGTACCTGTTTACTCACCCATCAATGTGTATAACAAGATCTGATGCACTTACATTAAAGTGATGTAATAAGGATTAAGCAGGATAATAAATTTTGAAGTGATATTTAAAAAGCCAAAGTGCCTCTCAGATCTTCTTGATCAAAAAGATGAGATTACTGCTCAGATCTGTTCTTTTGGTAATTTGTTACCCTGACAAATGTATACTTTTTTCTGGAATTTTCTCATTTCTTTGAATGTATTTTTAAATGGAATTGTGTGCTATGGGTGGAGGGGAAGGCTTGAAATTGTGCTTGAATTGGTTTGAAAACTGGAATTTTTTTTGTAGGTTTAGAACAGAGTTTTAGGAAACTCCAAAAAGGAAAGAAAGAAAAATAGAATCTGTACTGTCATCTTGCCTGCTCCTATAAACCATCATAGTCATTCCAATATAGAATATAAACTTCTCATAGGCCAGACCTGTGGTTTGTTCTGTTTTGCTGAACCTGATGTATATGTCAATGACCTGATCCACTACCTTTTTAAAAAAAATTCTATTTTTCCCCTCTTTATTTTTGGATTATTATTATTATTATTACTATTTTTATTGCCCCTATGAGGACTTCAAAAGAATCTAAACTGACTCATTTGTAACCACCATCTCTTCTGGGATCATCACCTGTTCTCATTTATCAATATTTCTAAGGCAAATTGCTACATTTTAATTTTTATTTAGTGAAGAACCAGCTGCTTTAACAGATGTTTCATAAATTTAGAAGATGTCCTGTACTTCCTCATCAGTGGAAAAACACCTTAATGCTGTCTGCATATATATAACATGGCTTAAAAAACAGGGAATTTCTTTTTTTTTTTAAAAGCAATCGGGGTTAAGTAACTTGTTCAAGGTTACATTGCCAGTTATTTCTGGGTGTGGTGCTGAGTATCTGAGCCTGGATTTGATCCAGGTCATCCCGACACTGGAGCCGGTGCTCTTACTCGCTGAGCCACCTGGCCGCCCCTCTCAAACAGGGAATTTTTTACAGTGAATACATTCTGATTTAGTCACCACCCCAAAAAATTAATAATTAGTGGTGGTTTATAATAACATGTTTGTTCTCAAATGAAAATAGGAAGTTAAATAAGTTAAATAAAATAAGAAATTCACTGGTTAAGAGTAGCCATTATAGCTTAAAATGGCACTGACTAGCTGGAAAGTGTAGGTTGGAGTCAGGTTTTGAAGGAGTTTAAATTGTTGTTTGTCCTTTGTGATTGAAGAGGACCAATGACATCATGAGGGTGATGTATTACCTTGCTCGTGAATTGGATTTGAGTGAGGTAGAGCTGTGCAATGTCTTCAGCCTCACCTAGCTCTCTCCTCCAGAGTCATCAGAGTCTAGTGGCAAGACAAAGGTCAAGACAACTGGCAAGAGCCCAGGATGAAGGAATTTCAATAGTGATCTAAGGGCAGAAAACAGCCACTCCTGTTACTTAACTGCTTGTGTGACCTTGAGCAAGTTACTTCATCTTTGAGCCTATTTTGTCATATGTAAAGTGGAAGTGGGCAGGTGAATAGACTGAGTGACTCCTACAGTTACTTTCAGCTCTGAATTGTTGATCCTATGTTACCATTCTGTTATAAATAACATATTTGTTATTTCATCTATAACATAATCACATTGTAAGTTTTATGTGTCCCTGTTTTATCTTCTCTATTAGATAGTAAGGTTTTTAAATGCAGGTACTAATGTTGTGCAATGGGAAGAGCTTGGGATCTGGGTTCAAATCCTCACTCTGCTATTTGGACAAATCGTTTCAGTCCCCAGGGCTTCGGTATCCTAATCTATAAAATTGTACTACATGACCTCTTAAGATCCTTCTAGCTCTTACCTTATAACCCAATGCTTTGTACAAAGTGATTAAGAAATTATTATTAATTTGAACTAAATTACATCTTTGTAATTTACTACTTATTTCAGAATCATCATCAACTTCTCTTTTAGTCACATAGAAAATTTCTGCTCAATCTCCTCCAAGACAGGTAATTCCTGATAAGTACTTTATGTATGTTCTGTCCCGCAACCACTTTCTTCCTTTGGGAGTCTTCCCCATAACCTCCATTTTGAAGAAAACTCAGACCAACCATCTTTTATTCTCTGTACTTTGCTATCATAATGTTATGGGAATGGGATTCTGAAGATCTTCCCTGCTCTTTGGCCCTTTGATAGGTTCTCACTCTGAGAACCTTCCCTGACTTGAAAATATACTCTGTCCCCTAAAAGGCTGAATGTGGTCACATGGAGCCTGTGGCAGGAGGCTTGTTTTTCAGGAATGCCCACACCTTGTTACTTTGTGATTGAGCAGTGGGTCAAGAGGGTTGTGACATTCTCTGACCTAGGAGAAGGCTATATATACCCTGGTGTGAGGTTTTGCTTTGGGGCTTACTTTGGGAAGAGTTGTGTGATTTGGCCACATGAGACTGGGAGCCCCAGCTTTGAAAACCCAGATGCTGGTGCTTCCTTCTCTGGTAACTAACTAGGTATGGATATTTCCAGGCAGCTGGAAACCCTGTCTGCTGATGTTTTTCTATCTGTATTTTTTGTCTGCTTGTAACCTCTGTTTGTGTTCTCTGAAGTTCAGGGTGCTGACTTTTCCCCTGGAACTAGGTAAATGATATATGTTTGATTAAAGTAAGATTGTTAACACATTTTGAGTTGCTTTCCTTTAGAAAAGCAGATCTAAGAAGCTGTGCTAGCAGCCATCCTAAGTATGCTAGGATATTTGCTGGTACACATGACCCCATGTGTTGTCTTCCTTCATTAGAATGTAAACTCCTTGAGATCAGAGACTTTCTTTCTTTTTGCTTGTATTTGTATGGACAAATGTTTAACACAGTGTTTGACACACGGTAAATTATGTGATTGTTAACTTGACTAATTTAGTATCTTCACAGGATCCTAGATTTAGAGTCTGAAAGGACTTTGTGGGCCATTAATCCAATTCTTTCATTTTAAATGAAATGAGACCCAGAGAATAGAAATGACTTGTCCAAAGTCACACAAATAGTATGTGGCAGAGCTGAGATTTACCTAGGTGCTTTTATTTCAGGTTTGGTGTTCTTCTCACTTGCAATATGCTGCCTATTGTGACTTAATCTAACCCTATATATGTCTAGGCATGAATGTTAGACAGTCAATAAGCATTTATCAAATGTCTACAATGAGTCAGGCCCTGTGCATTCGTAGTAGCAACAGTGCTATCTTCTCATCGGCGTAACCTCCCTGACAATCTTTTTTCTCACCTAGGAGAATGTGTCTATCATCTTAACTACTCTTTTCTTTGAAGATACCTTAGACTGGCCTCCTTTCATCTGCACGTCTGCCTTAAGTCTACACAGAATCATGGAAAGGTTTTCTGCTAGTCATCTTCTCTGTTAAATGTAAATTGTCAGGTCTTAGAGTCACAAAAACAATGTATGTTACAACATAATTCTTAAATCACATTTAAAAGGAACATTCTTTTGAAAAACTTAAATATGAGTTGTTTTTATTTATTTTTTGGTTATAGAGGGATTCATAGAGTGGGAATAACAGCTTGCATTTATATAATATTTTAAATATGTTATCTCATTTGATCCTCACAAAAACATTGTAAGGCAGGTACTATTGTTATTCTTATCTTACATCACAGTAAACTGGCAGGGGGAGACTAAGTGACTTGTATGGAACTCAGGGCTTTCTTATTCCAAATCCAGCTCTGCCTCCTTTATTGCTCTTCTGAACCATTAGTTTTCTGAGTAATCAAAATTTCATTGATAACTACTGACGGATGATATCTGAAATTTCTAAGGATAATGTTTGCACTGCTTAATCTCCTAGTAACCAGTTCAGAGTTGGATAAAAAAACAAAAGAAAACAAAACAAACAACAGCCCTCTAGGATTATTAGGGTATATTTTTATTCCTTCCCTGATCTTTGTGAGGATGAAGGTACAAGAAATAGCAAAAACCTCCCATGTAACATCAAGAGTATAAAGGAACTGTTCTCTTGCTTCAGTCTAGTTTTAAGTCCATTTCCTCACAAACTCTGCCATAGAAATAATAATACTAGTGGTAATAACTACCATGTATATAGTGTTTGCTATTTGTCAGGCACTATGCTAAATGCTTTGCAAATGTTATCTCATTTGATCTTCCCAGTAACCTATATTTATGCCCTTTCTACAGATGAGAAAATTGAGGCAGACAGGGGTCACACAGCTATTAAGCATCTGAGGCTGTTTAAACTTAGACCTTTCTGGCTCCATGCTTAGCACTATATTCCCTGTGCCATCTAGTTGTCCCATAGATCAATGGAGAAACCTCTTCCAACCCACCATGGATAGAAATTTAAAGTGCATCAGGGAAAGCAATCATGACAATCTTCTTCCATGTGAAAAGACATCCCTACTGCAAAAGCCCTGTGAGGCTGAGATAGACATTTAACCTCCAAAATAGCAGGTACAGTAAACATCAAACACGTACATAAGAGAAATCAGCAAACATTGGCAGAATTTGTTCTATCAAAGTGCTGCTGACAGTCACAGACCTCCAGAGGGAAAATCATGTGAAGAAAACAAGAATCTTTTATTTCCTTTTCAGCATTGGGAGGGTAGGAAGCATACACAAGTGGGATGGAAAGATGTGAGTAACCCACAGTGCCCAAGTGGATATTCCTCCCAAACCAACACATTATTTTGGTATTTTGGCATTTACTTCCAGTACAACATGGTCACAAAATTGAGCAAAAGCTCCTCTCTTCTCCCTCTTTTTCTTTTTCTCTTCCTTTTCCTCTCGCCAAAGGGGGGATGGGTATAAATCTTTGGATTTATATAAGGAAAGCATCTTAACTGCTTTAAGTCAAAAGTTATTTTATTTTATTTTTTTCTGCTTATGTGTAGTGAAGAAAGTGCTAACGATAAGCAGAGTGGAAATCTGACTCAGGGACAGCTAAGTTAGGAGGTTGTTGTCTGGAAAGCTCTTCCTAAGATGGCAGACGCAACTATTTTAAAATGAAGCTGAAAGCAAATGTGTAAAGGGGACTATGTGTGTGAGAGAGAGACTAATATGAGTTTTTAGAGGGTGCTGCTCATTTCCTTTTTAAACTTTATTGTCTGTCCCAATATTATTTGTCCTGAATTTGATATATTGGCAGGACTTAGAATCATGTAAGCAGAGATTATTAGAACCTAAAGGGATCCTATTAGTCATGTAATCTGTCCATTTATCCCCAACCCCTCATTTTTATGGATGAAGAGAAACTAAAGTTTAGATCAGGGAAGTGTCTTGCCCACAGCAAATTGGTGACAGAGCTAGGATTAGAATCCATGTTGTATAACTCTTAGTGGCATAGGCATAGGTAGGAATATTAACATCTCATGCATTAAATTACAGAGGGTGGTGTGTGTGTGTGTGGTTGTATGTGACAGGATCATGTTTCCCCATATCCATCCAACAGGAATTAGTTTTCCCTAAAAGGCAACAAAACTGATCCTGGGACTTGATTAATTCCTGCCTTCCTTGATGAAACTTCCTGGTTACCTAAAGCTATAAATAGTCCCACTCACATGGAGTTGGGAGACTCTCAACTTGTTGAATGTCTGAAGCCCACTAGAGTCACCATATCTTATTCTGCTGATTGGGTCCTTTGTTGCATAGCTTACTGTATTAGGGCAAAATAAACCCTCTTTTGTTCACTTTTCAATAATTTGTGAGTGTCTCATTTTGACAATTGAACCTGAACTAACAGGATGTTAGGGTTGTTGTTTGTGTTTTTGTTCAGTTGTGTTTAACTCTTAGTGACCCTATGTTTTCTTGGCAAAGATACTAGAATGGTTTGCCATTTCCTTCTCATTTTACAAATGAGGAACTCAGGCAAACAATGTTAAGTGACTTGTACAGTGTCACACAGCTAGTAAGTATCTGAGGCCACATTTGAGCTCAGGAAGATGAATCTTCCTGATTCCAAGGCTGGTGCTCTATCTACTGTGCCACCAAGCTGCTTGTGCTGTTAGGCCCTCTCTACTAGGAAATGAGGAGTGTAAAGCTACTGCCATATCTGTTCAGGGCTGAAGTAGATTGGATACAGAGATTCCTGGGGATTTGAAATGGCTGAAGAATTGTGATCGTAGGGTGTTCAAAAGGAAAGGGGTCAGGGTGGCTAAAACTGTGAGTCAAGTACAGTGATCCAGACTGATCTAACAGCAATAAGGATCTTGAAAAATTTGCCTAAATTTTACAGGTGAGGAGGTGATCTCAGATACCAAAACATTTAGTTGATGTGTTTTGTTTCACATATTTCTTTCAAAATATTTAAGAGATTGCTCTCACTTTGTGAGAGGTTTCTTGTAACAAAGTAAAACAATTGAATAAAGTTAATAATACAGTGACCTTGTTAGAAAATACATATACCATTTCACATTTGTGGAGCTCCCTCAACTTCTCTATTAAAAAACAAGCTATTTTCTCTTCCTTTCATACTGATCCCATTGGGAAAAAAGGAAAAGGAAAACAAATTTTTTTTTTGTAAAAAATATGGAGTTAGGAAAAAAAATACCTTCAATGGCTATATAAATATATATGTATATATAAAACATATATTCATATATATGCATATATATACACATACACAGATAGATATAAGTGTATATATACACACATTTTATTGTGCTCCCTAAATCTGTTAGTCATATCTCTGTAATGGATAGCATGTTTCATCATTGGTCCTCTGGAATCAGGAATGGTCATTGTAGTGATCATAGTTCTTTATAGCATTCAAAATTGCTTGTTTTTATAGTGTTGTTGCATAAATTGTTCTGTTCATTTCATTCCTTATCAGTTTATAAAAAGTTCCCCAAATTGTTCATTTTTATAATATTGATGTTAGTCTATCAGTCATTCTTGTGGTTTTGCCCACTTCATACTATATCAGTTCAAATAAATCTTTCCATATTTTAAAAATTTTCATTTGTCTTTTTGATATCATCTATTTCTTCATTTCTTACAGCACAATAGTACTATATCATATTCATATACAACTTATTCAGATATTCCTTAATTGATGTACCTTCTCTTAATTTCCATTTTTTCCCACTGTAAAAGAACTGCTATAAATATTTTTCTGCGAAAATATAAGACCTTTTCCTCTTCCCTTGATCTCTTCTGGTAAAGGCCTAGCATTGATATAGCTAGGTCGAAGAGCATGCCCTGCTTAGTAACTTTTTGTATATAATTCCAAGTTACTTCCAGAATGGTTTCAGATTGATGATGGCTAAGGGAAGGTTTGTAAGTGTCATTGGGGAGAAAGGAGTATACCAATTCCTTTCTCCTGGGCTTGCATGTCAGAGGGTTTTAGAGAAGGAGAAGCAGTCAACCTTGAGTAGAGTGCCAATAGAGGTGGTGTCTTTGGAAGAAAGCTAGGTTTCAGTGAGCACTAGGATATAAGAGCAAGAAATTTAGTTTATAAGCACATAGATACAAAGCTGGAATGGACCATGGAGACCATCCATTCAATCACCTATTAAACTATGTGCCAGGCAATGTTTGTACAGTGCTTAGCACAGAGTCAAATGTTTATTCCTTCCTTTCTCTCCTTCCTTCCTCCCCCCTCCCTCTTATGATAAGTGCTGGGGATTGAGACAAAAGTGAAAGCCTTTGTCATTGAGGAGTACATGTTCTACAGGAGACATATATAAGAATATATACAAAATGAAAACATGGTAATTTTGGGAGGAAGGACCCTAGTCAATGGGAATATCAAGAAAGCCTTCATGTGACGGTGACAATTGAATTGAGTTGAGTCCAACATCCTCATTTCATAGCTGAGGCATATTAAGTGGCTCAAATTCAGGGCCTTTGAATCTAAATTCAGTAATTATTCTACTGCACCATAACAGTGGAAGGTTCCAGGGGGTGAACTGAAAATGGAAGACAGACCTCTGTATGAGATGAGGAAAAGGGTGTGAGGGGCTGAAGGACTGAGGCTGTTTTTATACTTGGATGTTGATTCCCTCTCCCACCTGGTCTTGTCCTATACTGATCCAAGATACTTGAATTGTATAGACAGCTGGTTTCGAAAGGCTACTATTGGGCAGGCTTGTTGCAAGATTGCCTCATGGCCAAGTGTAGCTGAGGTGTGGCAGTCCAAAATCTAGTAGGGGAGCTAGAGAGTCAGGTCCATGATGTATCAGGTGAGGGGGAAAAGTGGTCACTGAGGAGGAGGGGAAATCATGCACCATCTTACACTGGTATTTGGGTCAGAGGCCCAGCTGCCTTGTGCTAGTTTCAGCTCTGCCTAGTGTAGTGTTTTTTTTTAACTGCATTACTGAATTAATAAGCTTTTTTTTTGGCTTGGCCTTATTTTTTCAGTATACATGCATTGATAATTAGGTGAGGTCATTTCAGTCTGTTAATTTTTTTCCCTTATAACTCCTGTTTTTAGTTTCTTCTTTTACTCCTAGTTTCTTCTCTTCCTTTAGTCAAATCTTCCATTGTTTTCTCTAGCCTTGTTTCCAAAGTCTTTTAGATGTCATTCTTTATCTTTCATTTATTGCTTTGTTTCTGTTTTTTTCCCCCACATTTGATATTTGCATTTTTCTTTCCTCCAATACTTTAAATCTCTGTGGCAGTTGGCATTGTCTCCACTATTTCATCCTTCTCATATAAATATTATCAAAGGACTCACCTGTATTCAATCTTCAGGAAAAAGAAAGGATGGATAAAACAGAGGCTACACCTTTCCTGTCATTTCCTTCTTTCAAAGTCTACTGTTTCTCTAGAAGTGTCTCCCTTTTAAGTTCCTTTGTTTACTCTGACTACTTCAACTAAGCTTTATTATGAAAAGCAGTGTTTTTTCCTCTCTGGAAAATTCAATTCACAAGTGGGATTTAGTGAATTCTAACCAGTTAAAGAAGTAGGCAGGGATATAGAAAGAGGGCAAGAATAACAGGAGAGAAAAGAGTACCATTGCTCTGCTCATCTTTCCTCTGTGATGTTTTGATGTGAGATGGATAAATTGTATATGGGAGTTAAAATCTTATATGCCTTGTAATCCCACTTTAGTATAACATCTAATCGTTATGTAGCTCAAAGAAGTTCAGATAAGTGATTAATTATACTCAAGTTTTTTTAATTATAATTTTTTAACTACAAATTGTTTTACCTGTGAGGTAGATCTCAGTGTGTGATCTGCAAAGGTTGTCCAGATGGTCGAAGGGCTCATCTCTTCTAGTAGTAATAGCTATGCTTTTGTTTCTGATATGAATGAATAATTTATTTATAATATCCTTTAATGAGATTTTATCAAAAGCAGTACCAGTCTGCACATTGATTCTGCCAGGGCACAGTAGTCACAAGTGGGAATGGAGTCCTCCTGTACTTTTTGCCTTATTAATAAGGTCTGTGGGCTGATAAATTGGAGAACCACTGCTTTAAGGAATCCACTTGGTAAAACCTGGATCTTCAAGTGGGGACTCTGGGCTCCTGGTTAAAGGAAGGGTATTCTGTTTCCCAAGATGATTAGGAAAAAAGGAAAAGAACTTCTATATTCTAAAATATTTATAGTAGCTTTCTTTGTGGTGACAAAGAACTGGAATTTGAGGGGGTGCCCATCAATTGGGGAATGACTAAACAAGTTGTGGTATAGGATTGTGATGGAATACTTCTCTGCTATAAGAAATGATGAGCTGCTTGATTTTAGAAAAGCATGGAAAGAATTGCATGAAATAATGAAGAGTGAAATGAGTAGAACCAAGAGAATGTTGCACACAGTAACAGCAATGTTGTTCGAAGAACAACTTTGAATGACTAACTCATTTTGAATATTATAAATATTCAAATCAGCTACAAATGACCTATGAAGGAAGATGCTTTCAACCGCCAAAGAAAGAACTGATAAATAGAAGTATACATAGTGTAGTTTTATACATACACACACATTTGTGTCTAATGGTAGGTGGATAAGGCTACCTAGGGCGGGATGGGGAGAGAAGGAGAAAATAAGTACACAGCAGAAAACAAAAGAAAACTTAGAAGGAAGCACAGAAAAGCAGAGTAGCTTTGAAAATGATGTGTAGTACTTATTACATAGTTTAAAAAAATAGTGTGAGATGGAAATTCTTGGTTTTATATTGAATCCTGTTATGTTGAGCTATGTACATGGAAGTGTTCTTTTTTTGTCTTTCTATATTTAAGTTCAAAATTAATAAAAAATAAAAATAAATGAAGGAAGGGTATTCAAGACCTCTTGATGTTCGTCCTCCCATTTCCTCAAACATGTCTTATTATTAAGCTAAGGAAAGTTTAAGTAAAATATTGCAGTGATTAAGTTCTATTTAGCTGATTAGAAATCATCAAATAATGACCAATTATTGGTGGACTTAAGAATGTATTGATAATGTATGATCATGAATTTTGGGAGTGTTTGAGAGGTTTATATTTATGTCTTCATTGGTGTACGGAACTTCTGATGTGGAAGCTCCCTCTACCAATGCAGATCGGTAACTCTGGGGTAAATTATTATCTTGGTGAATTAGCATAAAAGCACAAGAATTTAAATTACTTCGCTATTATGTATCATGGCAGTACTTGAACACCTCTCCTTGACTCCAAGGATGACATCCAAGGATGGCTGTCTATCTACTACAACATGTAGCCTTGGCACATTTTTTTTGAGGGGCAGAAGGAACTATTATAATTATTTCATAGAAATTTACTATAATTGTTTTACAGTAATAATTTTGACTCACAGCATTTAATCAACAGGATCTTTTCAGCGAGGAAGGACTAAAATGGGGTGAGTGACCACTAAGATCAGAAAGGGATACCTAACTTTAGACAAATGAAAGATGTCCCATCTCCATTGTGTGTGCTGATCAGCTTAGCTTGGCTAATAATGGGAATCAAGGGGTGAGATCGCCCAGGGGAGAAGTTTTAGAATCAGAATATACTTAGTAACTAGCCTTAGAATCTAGTGGCCCATCTGGGAAGTCATGACTACCTGAATCAGTTGAAAGATCCAGCTTTTAGACTCTACTTCAGGGGACCAACGAGAAATGAGACATGATTAGGCAAGAAACTGAAGAACTTTTAAAGGGGTCAGAACATGGAAACCACTAAATGGGGTGAAGGAAGTGAAACCTTGGGAGGGGTTGCCTTGGAGTTCAGATAAGGAAGATTTGTTTCTTTCTTGGAATTCTGGATTAGAGTTGCTTAAGTTTTTTTCAGACCTTGGCCAATGGGTTGATGTTAATTTGTTGGGCCTAAAGGATGACTGTGTAGTTATTTAGGGGTGTTTTATGTGGCTAAGCCACAAGATGGCACTCAGTGCTCTGAGATACAACTCAAGTAACTGTGCTGGTGGGAGCAGGGACCCCAAAAGCTTTGGGTCCCTAGTCCCTTTCAATCTTTCTGCGCATGCAGGAATAGGGCCTGCATTATTCCTTTTATACTTTCTCTGAACTTTCATGTAGTTTAAGGGTATGATTTAATTCTATTAAAATTCATTCATTGGCTCATTATATTAGTCCCCATTCCACAGGATCTTAATCCCTTTTCCAACTTCCCATGACTCAGAAGGCCCACTCATTTACACATAGATTACAGTACATTTACTGAACAAAATTGAAAGTGAAAAGTATAGCATTAAAGGGTATTTTGGTTTGAGTAAGTCATAGCCTCTTGCAACAATTTGAATTTTCCAACTTATACTATTTCTGTGGCCCTCTGAGAGAAAGACAGACAGACAGACACACACACAGAGTGAGAGTGTGCACACGCGCATGAGACAGAGAGAGAGAGAGAATAAAACCCATACACATAAAGTGAGATGCAATGCCCTGTGTCATCCATTATCAAATTCCACTTGGACTTATGATGTCTCTTGAGATCTTCCAACTCGGCAGTTTACATTAGCTAAGCACTTTCTACACTACATCTCCCTTCTTTCCGTGGCACCTAAGGAAAATGATCCCTAGTGATTCAAGCAGAAGCTGTTTCAGGCAGAAGTTATATAGGGATAATGATGTTGGATAGCATGGATTTCCAAATCACAGTATTAAGGACTGAAAATTCATATTCCAAAGGTCTGTGAATTATAGCACCGGCTAGTCAGTTCCATGGCTTTGGAACTAAACTGAGTTATTAAAGCTAGGTCAAGAGAAAGTAACTCAGAAAGGAGCGGGCAGTGACTAATGATTAGACCCAGGATTAACTCTAAAAACCTTTAAAATTGATTTAGTTGACTTCTTAATCTGTTATCCTCCCATTCCTTTTTGTACATTCCTGTATAGTGCTTATCAAAATAAATTCCCTTTCAATGATTGGAAAGTTGGTGTGCTCTTTTCTAGGGAATAAAAGCTTAGAGCTGGAAGGAACTTTAGAGGCTGTCATATTTCATCCTTTATTTTACAGATGAGGTATCTAGGCCTAGAGAGGGGAGATGATTGGATCAAAGTCACACAGAAGTAGCAAGTGTCAGAATCATATCAAACCAGGTGTCTGTAATGACTTTTGTGGTCTTCTCTCTGTAGAGAACGTAGGACACAGGGAATGCTGCTAAACTCATGCAGATGGTGATAAATAGAGACCTGAGATTTCTAGAAGAAACAAACACCTCAACAATGCAGTTATAAGATTCAGGTGACCTTTCACATCAGGACATCATCAACTACATCTTACTTCAGAGAAGGAAATGGCAGATCAAATGTATTCTATACCTATCCTAAATTTTTCTTTCCCTCCAAGAAAAAACTTGTTTTTCTATTCATTTTCTTTCTATTCACTGTTAGCAATTAAGTGCTAGTCTGTTTTTAAGCACTGAGCACATTAACATCTACATTTTGTGGCTCTTGAATACTATTCCTTTGAGGATAATGGTAAATGTTCCCAAGACTGATGGAAATTAAGAGGAAATTAAAGAGTGGTAAGGTCAGATAGCAGCTTCTAAAAGAGTAAGAACAATGAAAGATAACATGTGATTTAGTTTCTGAATCTGGCTTAAAGTATGCCACAATTCTATCCATCATGTCAACCTTGGCTAAGGATTCATTGTTCACTGTGCTGAGACATGTGATCTTAAGTAGTACATCCACAGTAATGTTTTTTTTTTTTATAGGTTAAGTGTTTAGAACTTGATCTCACAGTCTCATTTCACCTACCTTTTTTGAAACCTTTTTCAAGTCAACAAAGGACAAAAACACAAAAAGGAAAATCGGGGAGTGGGGGTGGGGAGGGCTCTTCCCTGCCCCAAAAAAGCTGAGGGCAAGATAATCTCACCTAAAGGACTCTTAGCAGCTTCAGCCTTCTATTTGTATGACCTCTTGAAGTTCTCTATAGTTCTGAATCTATAGTCCTATGATTCTATACCTTTAGAAAAAATCTCTCAGGTGAGATAACATATTCAGTACAGGCATGGTTACTTGCCCAGGAAGACTTTGTAAAGCCCAAGGCCCTGGAGATGGAAGACTTGTAAAAAATGAACTTGCGGGGGTGGCTAGGTGGCGCAGTGAGTAAAACGCAGGCCCGAGTCAGGAGGACCGGAGTTCGGTTCCAGCCTGAGACACTTAACACCCACCCGCCCACACACACACACACACACACACACACACACACACACACACACAACTAGCCGTGTAACCTTGGGCAAGTTACTTAACCCCAACTGCCCTCCAAAAGGCAAAAAAAAAAAAAAAGATGAACTTGGGAAGTCACAGTAGTAGCTTATGGTTTCTTTCCACTCCACAGGGTATATTTAATATTATTAAAATTCTCTATGGTAATGAAGGAAGGAAATAAACACTTGTTAATTAACTCCTATGTTCTAGGTACTGTGTTAAGCACTTTGCAAATAGTATCTCATTTAATCCTCACAACAGCCCTGAAAGGTAAGTGCTTTTAATCTCCATCAAAAGGTGAAAACTGAGGAAATGGTGGTTAAGTCACTTGTCCATGGTCACACAGTTAGTAAGTGTCTGAGGCTAGATTCGAACTTAGGTCTTCCTGACTTCAGACCCAACACTCTATCCACTGCACCATCCAACTGTCTCTCTTTTCAGCTATCACTGTCCTATCACGGGGGTTCTTAGTACAGAAGTGTTAAGAATAGGCGGTCCATGGATAAATTTCAGGGAAGTCTGTGAATTTGGATGAGAAAAAAAAATTTTATTTTTATTTTCATTAACCTTTAACTGAAATTTAGCATTTTCTTCAATTATGAATTAAAAAAAATATTATTCTAAAGGGGGTCAATAGGTTTCAACAGACTGCCAAAGTGGTCCATGACATAATAATGGTTAACAACCCTGCTTTATGGTCCCATAAAAAATCCACATCTTCACTTCAGTGAAATCCTTTGCAGTTGCTGGAGGTATCAACTTGTTAAAGATGATTCACTGAGTTTGTTGAGAGTCATGACTAGGCCTCTGTCTTGCTTTAGGAAAATGCAAAAGGCAAGAGAGAGGAAACTAAAATCAGAGTAGGGGAAAGATCAGCTTCTATCATCTACCCACTTTTATTCTTTCTGTTAATCTAAATATTATATGGCCCTTAAATTGGTTTAACACAAATATTTGTTTTGAAATCAACAGTAGAGAACAAAATGCTTTCTGAAATTTTTGCCAGATAACCTAAAGTTTCAAGTTCTACTTATCCAATTATGAATTTTGTTTGAGAGATTTTGAGGAAAGAGTATCAGTAGGATGAAAAAAAAGGGAGTTCTCTTCAGATCATCTTGATTTTTTTCCTTGTGAAGTATAAAGCAAGGACATCAGCTCAGAGGAAACTGGGAGGGGGTGGTGTTGGAGGTTTGAGTAGAGAAGAGGAAACTTGGAATGGCTGTTTTGGAGAACAGGATAGAGAATCAATTAGGAAGTAGGAGGATCATTTTGCTGCAGCGATGTGATAGTAATGGCAATTAAAGATTCCCCTGTATTGGCTTGGTTTTCAAATTGATTGTGTTAAAACCCAGAGTTTGTTAATCCCACCTGTGGGATGGGCTTGTTGATGTGAAAAGAAAGTCCTGAACTGGGAGGAGCTGGTGAGGTAGATTTGGAGAGACACTAGAGAGAGGCGGAAGATCTTTTTGGAAGCTGCACCTCGTGGAGAGAGAGAGACTAAGAGAATTGCTGGTGGCCGCTTTGAATTGCCCTGGACTTTTGAGACCTGCCCCCTGAGCTGCCAAGGACTGAGGAGACATGGCTGTTTTGCTGGTACTTTGTCTGTCTGTTTTGATGTTGTTTTGCCAGATTTGTCCACTGGTGAAAGACAGTCCTTTTGTTGAAGAAGTCCTGGAACCTGGCTGTTCGCTAAGAAGCCCTGAGACTGTCCTGCAGACAGAGAGTGAATACTGTCCACTGGTGAGGGACGGTGCTGTTGTTGCAGGGGTCTGGAGACTGTCCTGCAGACAGAGTGAATACTGTCCACTGGTGAAGGACAGTGCTGTTGTTGCAGGGGTCTGGGAGCCTTTCTGTTGGTTCGGAAGCCCTGAAGAAGGATTTTCTGGTTGTATGTTTACAGAAATCCTGGGAGAGGGTTTTGCTGATGTGTTCAGGGGTTCTAGGACTGTTCTACAGACAGAGGATGAATTCATGAAGGGACTGGCAATGTATCTTATGGCCTTGCTAAGCCTTGTCTCCCCAGGAACTAAGATTGCTGAGAACTTGCCTCCTGTCAAGATGAAGAAAAGACCTCCATTTGGGTATTAAGTGCTGTGTTTAAACTTGATGTAACTCTGGGGTAGATTCAATTGTGATCCAGGGGTGGGGAACTTTTGACCTTATGTTTGGAAACTAATCTCCATTTGAGAAGAGGGGCTTTGTGGTGGACTTAATTAAGGTATAGCCTAGGGGTGGAGAAGTATTTAGAACAGGGACTTTGTAATTGATTGAATGATTGGAAGGTCCTGGGGTGGGGTAGTACTTGGAGATTATTTAATCACACTTAGTAAATGCTGTATTTTGAATGATGTCATGTTTTGATCTTCTCTGTTCTTGGTTTGTCACTGAATAAAATAGAGAGCACCTATGCTGGTATTTTGAACCTGGGAAGTTGCCTTCTTTTGGCATTACATTACAAGCGATGGCCCAGTTCAAGAGTGTATTCTGTGTGTCTGTGTGTGTATATATATTTTAAAATGTCACATTATTTTCTGTGTCCTCTGACTGGCTGGTAAACGTACATATTTGTGTTGGGGACTATGAAACTGTTGTTCAGAATGGTAACATTCCACACAGTGCCTTGAATCTGAAGTGGAACCAGGTCCACGTAAGCATTAGTGGGGTCCCCCAAGTGCTTAGATGATCATTATTCTGCTTCATTCCAGTTATATTTGGTCTGAGCTACAGTTTCATCTGCCTTAAAGCAGAGTGGATATAGATGACACAGGCAGATGTGATGACAGTGTTTGACTCTCCCAACACTAAATCCCTGACATAATCTTAAGGTTGCAGAACCAGTTCTAAGTTGGGTTTAACCTTGATATAAGCCCTGGAATTTCTCAGAGAAAACATGCATACTAATTTATCAGCTGAGCTGAATACAGAACAAGTGTGAGGGTCATTATGGTCTGCAACACATACTGCTGTAATATAAAGCATGTCAATGCTATTGAAGCCATGGGGGTAGTTTTAAAATCAAGCAGTAGCAGAGTTGGAATAGAGCTTAGATAGCATCTGTTCTGTTGGGTCAACATTGTCACTTTTTGGGTTACACAATAGACTACTTGATATCTTCAGATTAAAAAAAAAAAGGCCAGTGGAGATTTTCTTTGACCACATTCATCTTAGCAATTTACAATAGGTGCTGGTCTCTATAGAAATTAAATGTCCCCTCACATAAATGCAAAGTGATACAGAATGTTTTATATTTTTAATCAATCTCTTTGTGGGGTTGGTCTGCCCTCTAGCTTTGTTTAATTTGCAAATTGATCAATATTGAATTAACGGTTTCCACCAGGTTATTAATGACTATTTCATTCCCTAGGACTTGCTTCTTTGGATCTCATCTTGATGCAGTCCTACCCCTTTGCCTCCTGGGGAGGGCACTGAGAATCATAAAGGAGGAGTTTCTTTCTATGCATGCTGACAAGCTTTTTTTTTTGGACCTAATTGCTCTTGCAAAGAAATTGTCCTTGATTTTCTGCAGAAACATGTTCATTTTATTTGTGGGTTGGCAAGCACGATTAAGGAATAAACATAGGAACTCTTAACTTGGGAAAAAGCTAGTGGTTTTAGTTGTTGGGTCCACCCCCCCACCCCCAACCCTCCAAAGCAGGAGAAGGAAATATATTCTCATTCTTTGGTCAGAGCAGCTGCTATCATGCTTAATCATAATAAAACAGAGCTGAATGATTCTATTCATTTTGAAAGAGATATTAATACTCTTCCTCCTAAAATTTATCATCTTCATGAGGTAGGTCAGATGTAAGGGGTGCCATGGGGAAAAAGAATGAAAAAGAATCACCAAAAAAAGAATGATGATTTTTGTTTACACCATATTTACTTCATACAACCCCAGGGGGCTGAAACTAGGACCCCTCAAAAATATGGGACAATCAGTTCAGCAGGATTTTGTGGTTTTGAGCAAAATGCAGCCATATGCATAAATAAGTATTCATGTTTTTTAAAAGATAGTTTAGCTTTTTTTTTTATTAACTTAAGACAGATTGTATTCCATCTTCTCTGAGGACAGAACAAGTGGAAGTATAGGTAAATTGCAGTAGAGATTTTGGTTAGATTAAAGAAATTGCTTCTTAATAGGGAGGATTTCCTTTGGAGGTTGTGAACTATCTCTAGAGCAATGGTTTTTTTGACTGGCTTGGGAGCCACTGATAGCCCATAAGGCTTCTCCAGATGATCTGTGGGTTGGTCTCTTTTGGAGAAATGTCAATAATCTGAAAACATTTTTATTTTCAGTAAGTCCTTGAAAGGCTGTCATGTAGAAGAGGGATTAGACTCATTCTGTTTAGTTTCAGAGAGAAGTGAGAAAAATTGGTGAAAGTGCAAATTAATGATTTTGTGTTTTACGACAGGAAAAGAAAACAATTAGAGTTGTCTGAAATGGCTTGCCTTTGGGGATAGGAGAGTTCCCTCTCACTGGGAAGTCTTCAAACTTATATTGTATGACCACTTGTAGAACATGTTGTAGTAGTTATTCTTTTTGTGTATGGGTTAGACTAGAATAGGAGTTATTTTACTTTTACTCAGCCATCTTGGCTCTGTTCCATGTAGAATAGGGATTCTTACCCAGGGAACTATGAACTTAAAAAAATTCTAAGGACTGCATTTGAATACAGTTATTTTTGGGACTTCTAGGATTAGAGCCAAGGTGGTAAAGAAGCACTTAGTCAAGCTCTTTCAATATTTCCCTCCAAATAACTTTAAAATAGCACCTCAAATAGAATTCTGGAGTGGCAGAATCAATAAAAAAGTCAGAGTGAGCCATTCTTCCAGGTCAAGACGGCATAGGAGGTTGCAAGGAGATCTGTGACATCGGGGAGGAGGCTGGTCCAGAGTTCATGTGAATGAACCAATAGTGGTGACATTAGGTGGTGGTGACAGAAGCATCAGCTGCTTCAGGAGCTCCCAAGCCAGAGATGGTAAGAGGACCTGGCAATTGGTCAGAGATTATAAGGTAGTCCTGTCCTAGCACTGGATGCAGGACTAGATACTGTTTGGCAACTCCATTACCTATACCCATTTCTGGATTATAGTTCAAGAACAGAGAAGAGTACTTTTGGTCAAGAGGAAGTAATAACACCAAGGGGCAATATAATTTCTGATCCCAAGGAAGAAGGTACCCTGAGGAGCAGTATTGACTGTAATACCAAGGGATCAGGGGACCTTCTTGGGTAAGGACTAGAGTATATGCCAAGGAAGCAGAGACTAACCCTCTCCCCAGATTATACCACCTTGGAAGCACCAAAAACTAGCAACCCCTCAGAAACAGTTCTGAAAACAAGAGTGTAAAAAAGTATGAAGTTGAGACAGAGATACTAACCACCACTCCACACTGAGAGCACAGCCCAACATTGACATAAAGCTCCAAATTAAGAAACGGAATGGAAAAGATGAGCAAACAACAAAAAAGGAACCTGTCCACAAAAAGGTACTGTGGTGACAGGGAAGAATAAGACAAACTCAGAGGAAGATATCGAAGTCAAAACAACTAAAAGCAAAGCATAAAATAAATATAAATTGGAAATAAACCCAGTAAGAATTCCTAAGAAAAGCTTAAAATAATTTTCAAAATCAAATAAGAGTGAAAGAGGAAAAATAATCAGGGAAATAAAAGCAAAGGAAGAAAATTATGAGAAGAGAATTAACATCTTGGTAATAGGCACAGAAAATAAGAAATATTTAATATAATAATAACACCTTCAAAAAAACAGAATTGGCCAAACAGAAAACAGAAGTACAAAAATTACCTGACAAAAATAACAAAAAACTAGAATTGGCCAAATGGAAAAAGAGCTACAAAAAGCTCATTGAGGAAAATAATTCCTTAAAAATTAGAATTGGGCAGATGGAAACTAATAACTTCATGAGACATCAAGGAACAATAAAATAATGAACAAAAAGAAAAAAATATGAATTATTTCATTGGAAAAACTACTGATCTGGAAAACAGTTTGAAAGAGTTAATTTAAGCCGTGACTAGGTGGCACAGTGAATAGAGCACTGGCTGTGGAGTCAGGAGAATTTGAGTTCAAATCTGACCTCAGACACTTAACACTTACTAGCCATGTGACTTTAGGCAAATCACTTAACCCCAACTGCCCTCCCTTACCCCCTCCAAAAAGCAAAAAGAAAAAAAGAAAAGAGTTACTTTAAGAATTATTGGAGGGGCGGCCAGGTGGCTCAGCGAGTAAGAGCACCGGTTCCAGTGTTGGGACGACCTGGAGATCGAATCCCAGGCTCAGACACTCAGCACCACACCCAGAAATAACTGGCCGGGTAACCTTGAGCAAGTTACTTAACCCCAATTGCTTAAAAAAAAAAGAATTATTGGATTACCTGAAAGCCATGATCAAAGAAAGACATCTTATTTTAATAACTTATCAAGGAAAGCTGCCTTGATACTGTAGAACCAGAATGTAAAATAGGAATAGAAAAACAACCAATCATCACCTGAAAGAGATCCCAAAATGAAAACTCCTAGGAATATGATAGCAAATTCCAGAGCTCCCAGATCAAAGAGAAAATACTTCAAGCAACTAGAAAGAAACCATTCAAATACTGTGAAGCTATGGTCAGGATCACACAAGATTTAGCAGCTACCATGTTAAAGGAGCAGAAGTTTTGGAATATGATATTCTGGAAGGTAAAAGAGCTGGGACTACAATGAATAATCTACCCAGCAAAGCTGAATATCAAGGAAAAAAATGAAAATTTTTAAGCATTTGTGATGAAAAACCAGAGTTGAACAGAAAATTTGACCTTGAAATACAAGACTCAAGAGATACATAAAAAGGTGAACATGAAAGACAAATCATAAGGGGCTAAATAATTTTAAACTATGTACTTTTCTATTTGGGAAAATGATACATTTATCTTCTAAGAACTTCGTAATTATTAAAGCAGTTAGAAGGATTGTATATAAAAATAAGGTGTGAGAGTGAGTTGATTATGTTTGGATGATGTAAAAGAATGGAGACGTGAGAAACAGAGATGGACTGGGAGAAAGAGGAAGGGAGAGGAAGAATAGTGAAAATTATTTCACATACAAGAAATATACAAGGAAAAGCTTTTACATTAGAGGGAAAATGTTGGGAGAGGCAGGCAACTCAACCTTATTCACATCTAAAATGGTTCAAGAGGGAGATATCTATCTATCTATCTATCATCTATCTATCTATCTATCTATCTATCTATCTATCTATCTATCTATCTATCTATCTATCTATCTATCTATCTATCTATCTAATCATGTATCTTACCTAACAGTGAAGTAGAAAGGGAAGGAGATTAGAGAAATCAGAGGTGATTAAAAAGGAGAGCAGATCAAAGAAGGCAGTGATCAGAAGCAAAACAGACTTTAGAGGAGAGATAGTAAAAATATATAGAGAAGGATAAACTGAAGAAAATAGGATAAAAGGAAATGAACAATAAGTGAGCATAACTCTGAATGTGAATGGGATAAACTCTCCTATGAAATGGCAACAGATAGCAGAATGAATTAGGAAACAGAATCCAACAACATGCTGTTTATAAGAAATACGCTTGAAATAGAGAGATACACCAGAGTTAAAATAAGAGTCTGTAGCAGAATATGTTATGCTTCATTTGAAGTAAAAAGGGCTAGGATAGCAGTAATGATCCCAGAAAAAGCAAAAGCAAAAATAGACCTAATTAAAAGACACAAGCAGGGAAATGACATCTTGCTAAAAAGAATCATAGAAAAAAAAGTAATATCAATGCTAAATATATATATATACACCAAATAGCACCTGCCAGATTCTAAAAGGAAAAATTAAATGAATTACAGAGGGAAATAGATGGTAAAACTATACTAGTGGGGAACCTCAACTTTCCCTACTTAGAGCTAGATAAATCTAATCATAAAATAAATAAGAAAGAAGTCAAGGAGATGAATGGAATCTTTCAAAAAAAATACAACAAGTTAGAATGTTTTGGGGGTTCAGTCACATCTAGTATCTTTTTCTGTTCTTGTGTTCTGTGCATTTCATGTGAGCTGCTGTAAAGCCAAGCACAAACAGCTCTCCAGAGGACTGCTGCTGTGAATAGCTTTAAGACTCTGATCACATAGTATGTTGAACTCTATTCAGCAGTAAACTAAAGCATAACATTGGCACAAACCAAAGTACAGCATTCACAATGATATAACATAACAACTTACCACTAAAGTGGCCATATAGTTTAAAAAAATATATATCATTCAGTAAGTCCTTAACTCAATCATCCTTAAGGAGCAGTCCTCCTTAAGGGATACAAAATACAAAGGTCTCCCACCTTTAGGTCACATTGCCTTAATCTAGTCAGTCAGAAAGTCTCCTTTCTTCTTGATTGGAGACTAGCTGCCAACCATCCTTAACTCAATCATCCTTAAGCCTACAAAGTACAAGTACAAAGTTCTCCCACCCCTAGGTCACAGTAAATCATCATCTTGTCAGCACTAAGTACCCAAAGAGAGGTCTAAAATCTTTGCTCAAGTCTGGCTCCCAGATTCCATGGTCCCAGCTTTTGCCCAAATTAACCCAACTGTCACCTGGGTTCACAGGCAGGCAGTTCTCAGCAACTTATCCAGCTCCCCGTCCAGCTCCTTGTCCAGCTCCCATTCCATATTGAAGATCACAGTGTCCAGTCCACCTCAAGTTCTTTGCAGTTTCAGTTTCTGGGAAGACAAAGCTTAACAGAGCCGAAACACCATTCATGCATGTTGCTGGCACCATCATCAATTCACTGTTTTCCTGTGAAATTAACACAGACTCACAAACAAGGTCTCAGAAGTCAACACAAATCATTAGCGTAGAAATCAACACAGACCCACAAGATCTGAGAAATACAAAGTATTAAAACACAAATCAACACAGAACAGACAAACAGAGTGCTGGCCACCACAAGTGTTCTCAGTTCTTCTCTGACCCAGCTTGTGCTCCTCCTTTTATATCTTAAATTCCTTCCTGTTCTACCCACCTCTTATGTCCTTCCTGTTCCTGTCTTTGGCAAGTCTCTCCCACCGTGGGATTCACAGGTTCTGTTTCTTAACAAAGACTTGATATAATCAAGGGCAAGGCTCAAATAAATTTGAACTGAAACAAGGTGCTAAGTATTCATTTACTTGCCATTACAACTGCTTGAGGTTCAAGGCACAGAGGGCAGCATCAAGGGATTTGATGCCTCTGAGTCTCAGGCACCAAGTCAACAGCATCTGCATTTTCACAATCACTTCCTCAGACATTTCTTTTTATTAAGACTTATCAATGTCAGTGCTAGTAGCTCTTAAGGTAATCCCTCATCTATGAGAGGGGTCCTTTACCTCTCTGTTTCCTTTCCTCCTTCTTATTTTCCTCCTCCTCCTCCTCCTTCTCCTGCTCCTTGCTTTTAGGACAATATTATTAGAACACATAGCAATGCATTTCTTTATGGAAGGATAACAAAACTATATCTGTAGACTTTACACAATGTCCTAGATGGGACAGTGGTTTAGAAGCCTTGGAGTATATTCATACCAAGGCTTGAATTTGGACTGAAATGTTTGGTTTTACTTTGGCAACATGTAAACTGTTGCAATTTTTGGCTCTGATTTTTTTAAGGGGAGATGGAACTGGCAGCATGCATCTCCTGATATTTCCATGCTACTCATCACTCACATCTCCAATGCAGCAGTGTGGTTTGTTTTCTGTAGCTTTTAAGAGCTTAGCCTTGCCATGCCATCTGCAGAATGTGTCAAAACAGCTTCAATTCAGGCAACAGAATTTCTTGTCTTGACATCTCATCCTTCATCCTTCATCTCAAAACTCAATCCACCCACACCATCTGCTAAATGAGGTAACTATAGGGAAGACAATGCTGGTAGCTGTTTGGGATTGCTTTTTATTTGGGTTGATTTGGGCCAGAAAGGATTCTGGGGCAGCTGAAGTTGGATGGAGGTCTTGGAATGGAGTTTATTTTGAGGGTAATTCAACCCCTCTGTAAGTTATGTAGTTTCTCTTTGTTGGACTAAATGAAGTTTTTGTTTGTTGATTTCCAGCAATGATTTAATGTTAACTTCATTTATTTGGCTACTTGTTTCTTTAATCTAGAAGCCCTGGCAAGGCAGATTATGGATTCAATATAGATGCTCAGAAGTCACTCAGGCCTTGTATAGAGAGAGTGCATTACAATCCCATAACCATCTCTGGGATTACCTTGGAAAATTACTTCTCATAAGGGTGTTTCATCCATTATTGGCCAGGGTTTCATGTCCCAGATACAAACACATCTTTAAGTGAGGGGAATAGATCAAAGAGAACATTGTTAGGAATACAATAAATAGTGACTATGGCCATAGCTTACAATTATTGTCCACATGGTTTGCTTTTTGCTCTCTTGTTCTTGAGCCCCTTGCTTTTTTTTTTCTCTGACACCTTTTCATCTTTTTTTTAATTAGGAGAACCTAATTATTTAATTAAGAATAATATTATATCTTTAATTAAGAACCATATTATATGTGGGAATAGTTAGGTGTTGGAAAGGGAGAATTGTGCCTTGTCCTCTAAGAAGTTACAATCTAATACAAAGGAAAAAATGCAAAAACAATCTTTACTAGGACTTTTTGTTTTTTCTCATCTTGGAGATTGTATGTATCTAAATATTTATATACAGCTATGAATATGTGAGTGAATGAAAAAGCAGTTAGTAATGACTTACTCTGCAAGGAGCTGTGATAAATACTCACAAAACAACTAGAAAAAGCAAAACTCATGGAGCTTACATTCATATTTTTGAAGTTGTATCAGTGTGCTCTGTTGTTTCATTATAAACATTTATAGATTACTCCAACTTTGTGAAAAGTCTCTTGTGGCACAATAAAATAGTTAAGTAAAACTAATAATATAGTGACCTTATCTGAAAGACATTCAATATTTAACTTCTGCAAGAACCCTCACTCAGTTAAAAAATTAATGGAATTTTTTCTTCTCCCTCCCACTTCCACTCATTGGAAAATTAAAAGAATTAACAATATTTTTGGTAATAAATATTAATATTCAGACAAAAACTCCTTAGTGGCTGTGTGTGTGTTATTATTCCATGCCCTAACAACATTATGTCTCTATAATAGATAGCATGTTTCATGATCAGTCTTCAGGAAACAGGAATGGTTATTATATTGATTATAGATCTTCTAGCTTTTGAAATTGTCTTTATACTTTTATTATTATGTAAATTGTTCCACCAGTTCTGCTCATTGCATTCTTCACCAGTTTATAAAAGGCCTTACAATTGATCATTTTTATGTTTCTGTTATAATATAGACTGTTCTTTTGGTTCTGCTTACTTCACTCTGCATCAGCTCATTTAGGAGAAGACACAAATATGGGAGTGTTGATCAGGATGAATTTATAGAGTGATAAGAATGAAATGTAATCTGGAGTGTGCTAATATGTAGAGGGAATTAGCAACACAGTCTGGGGCAGGCTAGAAATGGTGATGGCTCAACAATTAGAGGATGAGGAACTGAGGGCAGTTTGGTGGAGTAGTGGGATGAAATTAGAATCTAGAGCATAGGAATATGCTATGAAGATGCCCAGGGAATGACTATGAACTTGTATGATTCACACAACCATCCTGTCTATTAGGAAGATAAAAACAGGAATTGTTTCAACACTTTAAACAAACATTTCACCAGAGACTGTATGTCAGCACCATGGTCAGGGGAAAAAGATCTCTAGTTGAAGTGAACCGGGTCAGCACCATGGCTAGAGAAAACATAACACTACAACTATCTGGCCTGCATTGGGATTCCATTATGGTATGTTGTGACAGCATGTAGTTGGGAAAGTTAAGGAGAAAGTGTAGCAATAGCTAAGATTTATATAGTGTTGGTGCCTGTTGTAGGTCATTATTAAGCTGGTTACTATTGGCAGTCTTGTTTGTTCAAGGAGAATGATTCAGACCTGGGTAAGTCTGAGTTGTGGGAAGGGAAAAGCTTTATTGTTTGTGATCCTCAGAAAATTTCACAGATATTAACGTGTTTCTTTGTGCCTCTAAGTAGGCTGACCCAGGGGAAGGTGACAAGAGGAGTTGCTTACTGTCTATATTGTTCTTTCTGTGTCCTCATGGGTATCAAATGTCTCATGTAGGAAAGTCTATGTTAATAATGCTTTTCAGAGAAATCTTTGGCTGCATCTCTGAGACAGCTATAATCGGAGATTTTATTTTTGGTTTGGCTTGAGATCTGTGGATATAAAAAATGTTTTCTCCATTGATACAGCTCACAATGTCATAATATCTTTGATTTAGGGTTTAAAGGGAGTTTAGTGGTAATCTAGTCCAACTCACTCATAATACAGATAAAGAAACTCAGGCTAAGAAAGAATGAATCTCTCCCTCAACCTTGTATTGTGAATGGCAGAGTCAAAATTTGAATCCAGGTATTTCTGACTTCAATTCCATCACTCTCTTCACTATGGCATACTGTTTCTAGATTTAAAAAATCATGGCTTAGTGGACAAAATTCCCATTGTGAATCTCTAGTCTTGGGTCAAATGGCTTTTGGATAATGGACGTGCAGGCTGTCACCAGGACAATACTCAAAGTCTTTCTACTTTGGAAGAACCTGATGGGGCTTTTGCCTGACTATATAGTTTTTGAGAATTTAGCATTATTTTTACACAAAATGAAGCTGGAAGGAATGAACTGATACAGATAGACCCCTACTAGTGCCAAAATGAAACCCCTGAAATTGTACTGCATTTTTCCTTAGGACTGGAACCAATTACCATATTTTATATAACTATAATTTTAAATGGTGCCAATTTCAATACATATGACTACTTTAGGGGAATTCATTGTTTGAATTAACTAGATATATTAAATGACTGTCCAAGGTCATATAGCAATTAAGTGGCAGAACTAAGGTATAAAGCTAGGTTTACTGATTTCAGTACCTCTCCCATTATAACATACTGATTCCTTATATGTAATATTTGCAAAACTATGCCAAGGATATATAATTGTGCTAAAAAGTGTGTGGATTTGGTTGGATTTAGGGCATAGTAGGAAGACAATAGGGTTATTTTTTAGAAACTTTATCACAGTGCTTTTAGCAGTCCCTACTTTCTCCTCCTTTCTTGGTATTTCTTTTTTACCCCTGCCAGACCATCCAGCTTTGCATTGACTATGAATATTAATCAACTTACTTTAATGGATATGTTGGTATCTAGACAGATTAACATTAACATCATAGCTTAATTAATAAAATTCTGGTCAGCACATGAGAAAGTGCCAGCTCTTTGCTCTTCATGACATATAGCATAACAGCCTCATTCACTGTTGTCTGGGGGGTGGCTGCAGTTGTTTTATTCAAATAACATGTGGAAAGGAATGGTCTCTGTAGGGATGCACATTTTTTGACTAAAATGTACTGTGGCTCAAATATCACATCTTCAGCATATTTCTATACATAAATTATATACTTTAGGAACTTAAGTTGGTTTACTTCTTGTATCATCCATTATACTCAGATTGAAATGCTCTCCTTACTGATTAAATGATAATTATGTTTGACTGTTTTACCTAACTAGTTAGTATTGGCTACACTTACATTCAATACAGGCTAAATAAAATGATAGATGGGAAGAGAGAGATGAGATTTCTCACATCACATGTTTCAAAAGCTGATCTACATAATTTCATGTCACAGGAGGGAAATTCTCCCCTCTGTGTTCAGAAAGGTCATTCCATGATGATGAAGGGAAGATATACCTTCTGATGCACCCCTCTCCCTACACAATTCACTCCTTCTAGGTAAGACCAAGTCTTACATGAACTTTGTCTTTCTCAGCACCAACAACAGTGCTATGCATGTAGTAGGTGCTTAATAAATCTTTTTGAATATGCATATAAAAATAAGGGATTAAGATTCAGCATGGACTACTGGACAGAGGCAGAACTTGGAGTCAGGCTTACCTGGACTCTGGCACTTATAGGTTGCATGAATCTGGGCAAGTCCCTTAACCTCTTAGCAGCCCCAACTTCTATCTAAGATTATAAACTGTGGACCGCTTTTATGCATTACTGTAAAGGGCTTTCATGCCAGGGGCACTGATAAAATTTCAGATAAAGAAAAATTATATCTCTTCCATATACTTTCTTTTATGAGTATTTGAAGGGGGGGTAATTAGAAGTCTAAACAAATAGACACACACATATATGTATGCATACACACACTTAAATACATACATACATGTTATATATGTGTGTATCTGAATATTTATGGTTATACATACCCATATCCACACAAAAACATTCACACATATTTGCATGAATTTGAATAAGAAAGAAAGAGAAAGGACTACAAAGATCAAGGCATGCAAAACTCCCCAGAAGGCCCAACTTATACTGTTCTACCTTAGGTTGGTTTTGCTTCTCACATCTTTCTTTTAGACCCAGGGAAAGTAATTTAATTCATGCTGTCAGAAGAAGCATGGATTAAGGAATTTCCATCAGTTAACTCAGTATAATGGATAAACCAATGTATGGGCTGTACAAAGAAATGTCTTCTACATAATTGGCGATTGCTCAGGGCTCTCTTCAGCAAAGAAATTAAGAAGGAGAACTATAGAAATGAATCCATATTGAATTTGATGTCCTTTCCCCAAACTTTTAAGGTAAGAAGTTGATCTTTCTAAGTCTCTCTACTTGTTTGGTGGAGACCATGTCAATGGCCAAGGAGTACATATTAATCATGGCAAGGGTCGTAATGAATACAATATGTTATATAGTAGAGAGGCTGGATTTTATTACCTCTTACCAGTATTATCCAAAACCTACCATAGCTTTGCAATGATGAAGATCTACATAATTAGTGAATTTGTACATGAAAAGGGAAGATTATTCTTACATTAAATATTAAGAAATTGAATGTCAATCTCAGAAAATCTTTCTGGCCCACTCAGAATTTATTCTTTGCTTAGCTATGGTGTTTGTTTCCTATTGTTTTTTTTTTTTTTACTCATATTTGGTCAGGAATTTTTAGAGAAGCAGGCATCCTGAGCATATAGAGATTAATCTGTAAGTCAGTGTCAAATGTAAGAGGGGACAATCAATTGCAGTAAAGTATTTAAGGATCAATTTGGTCCTTCTCATTTCAGTCAATGATTTACTGTGGGCCAACCTATGAGTCTGGATTGTAGTGAGTTGACATACCCTCCCAGACCGTCCTTGATCCCATTCTTGACCTTAACTTTGGTCTGACAACCTCACTGTAACCTCCTCCATATCTGTGTTTTCTGTTCCTGGTTGCTATGTCTGGTTTTTCCTCAGACCCTGAACCTTAGGTTTCTAAACTTACTCTTGAAACCTGACCTTCATTAATGATTATTCTCTTTGCTCAGCAGTTTCATTCAGTGTGGCTGAATTTCCAAGTATTTTATTTTAACTTTCTGTAGTTATTTTAATGGGAATTTCTCTTTCTATCTCTTCCTTCTGGGTTTTGTTAATAACATACCAAAATGCTGATTATTTGTGTAGATTTATTTTATATCCTGTAACTTTGTTGAAATAGTCAATTGTTTCAGTCAGTTTTTTAATTGGCTCTAAGTTCTCTAAGTGAACTATTATAGCATCTATAAAAAAGTAACAATTTTGTTTCTTGACTGCTATGCTTATTTCTGTAATTTGTTTTTATTGGCTTGTTGCTATATCTAGGATTTCTAGGACAATATTAAATAATAATGGTGATAATGGACATCCTTGCTTTACCCTTGACTTTATTGAAAAGCTGTCTAGCTTATCCTCATTACTTCTAATGCTCACACTTGGTTTTAGATATATATTATCATTTTAAGAAAAGTTACACTTATTCCTATGTTCTATTTTTTAACACTAAAGGGTGTTATATTTTAGAAAAAAATTTCTACATTTATTGAAATAATTATGTGACTTTTATTCTCTTTGTTGTTGATATGGTCAATTATGGTTACAGTTTTCCTAATATTAAAATAATCCATCATTAATTTCTGGCACAAATTCAGTCTGGTCAGAGTGTATGATATTTTTTTTTGATGTATTGTTATAATCTTCTTGCTAGTATTTTATTTATTTATTATTTCATCAATATTCATCATAGAAATTGGTCTGTGGTTTTCTTTCTCTCTTTTGGTTCTCTCTGCTTTAGGTATCAACATCATATTTATGTAATAGAAAAAATTTGGTAGAAATCCTTCTTTACCTGTCTTTTCAAACTATTTATGTAGCATCAGAATTACTTGTTCTCTAAATGCCTGGTAAAACTCATTTTTAAATATATCCAGTTCTGTGTTTTTTTTTTTTACTTAGGAAGTCCATTTCTGTTTTTTTCAAGTTCTTTTTTTAGGGCAAAATATTCTATTTCTATTAATTCTATATTCTATTCATTTGGACAATTTTTATTTTTGTAAATATTCATCCATTTAATATAAATGTTCAGTTTTATTGGCATATAGTTGCCAGTTCATGCACAGTTTTTTGATCTACTCTTTCTCTCTTTTATTAATGTAGGTATTTAGAACCATGCATTTTCCCTAAGAACTCCTTTGATAGCATCCCCCAAATTTTGGTATTTTGTCTCATTTTTGTCATTATTTTAAATGAAGTTATTGTTTCTGTGATTTGTTGATCCATTCATTCTTTAGGATTAGGATATTTAGTTTACAATTAATTTTAAATATATTCTTTAAAGGACATTTATGAAATGTAATTTGGTAATTATGGTTAGGAAAAGAGGCATTTAACATTTCTGTTTTTCTGCATTTGTGATGTTTTTATGCTTCTGATGCACGATCAGTTTTTGTGAAGGTGCCAGACACAGCTAAGAATAGTTATACTCCTTTTTATTGCCATTTAGCATTCTTCAGAGGTCTATCATATCTAACTTTTCTAAAATTCTATTCATTTCCTTAACTTCTTTCTTATTTAATTTGTAGTTAAATTTAATTAGATCTGCTAGGAGTAAATTGAAATAATTTACTTCAATTTTTATGGTTTTACTAGTTATTTTTTCCCCTACCTCATTTACCTTTTACTTAAAGAATTTGTATGCTATGTCATTTGGTGCATCTATATTCAGTATTAATATTATTAATTCAATGTGTATGGCATCTTTTAGCAAAATATAGTTTCCTTATCTCTTTAAATTGAGTCTATTTTTTGCTTTTTTCCCCTGAGATCATGATTACAACCCCTGTCTTAAAAAATATATAGAGGCATAATAGATTATTCTCCAACCCCTTATTTTAAGCCAATGTGTATCTTTCTGTTTCAAGTGTGTTTCTTGTAAACAACATATTGTTGAATTCTATTTTAAAAATCCATTCTGCTATATGCTTCTGTTTTATGTATGAGTTAGTCATATTCACAGTTATGATTTCTAACTATGTTATTTCTATCCATAGTTTTCTCTTATACTTAGTCTTCACTTTTTAGCCCTTTTGCCTCCTCAATAATCTATTTTGCTCCTTACCATGGTCTCCTTTAATATGTCCTCCCCCTTTTCCCTTTCTCTTTCCCTCCTGTCTCACTGTTGAATAAGATAAATTTCTATACCAAACTATGTCTGTATATGTGTGATCTTCCTGTCTTCAATCAATTCAGATGAGAGTGAGGTTCATGTGTTGTTCACTCCCCCTTACTCTGTTCTCACTTTCATTGTATAAACTCCTTCTAGTGTGCCCAATTTATATGAGATAATTTTCTTCATTCTTTCTCTCCCTTTCTCTCTTTTCCAGCATATCTACACTTTTCACCCTTCCATTCTTCTTTTGATATTATGATAAAGTTCTGAAGGGCTACATATATCATTATTCTCATGTAAGATTATAAGAAAATTTATCCTTGTTTAGTTTCTTATGATTTCTCACTCATGTTTACCTTTTTTGTTTCTCTTGAGTCTTGTGTTTGAATGTCAAATTTTCTATTCAGCCCTGGTCTTTTTATTAGGAATGCTTGAAAGTCCTCTATTATATTAAATAGCTACCTTTTTTCCTGTAAGGGGAAGATGTAGTCTGACCCTTGTAGCATAATCTGTAGGATTATATTCATTTTTGTTGGCAGGTTAATCTTAGCCATAATCCTAGACCCTTTGACTTCTAGAGTATTATATTCTAAACCCTCTGTTCCTTTAAAAAATTAGCTGTTAAATCTTGTATGAACCTGACTGTGGCTCCATGGTACTTAAACTTTTTTTCTTCATGACTTCTTTCAATATTTTCTCCTTGACCTGATCACTTTGGATTTTGGCTATAATATTCCTTGGAATTTTAATCTTGTGAATTTTTTCAATAAGTAGCCAGCAGATTCTTTTAATTTCAGTTTTTCTCTTTGGTTCTAAGAGATATGGGGAGTTTTTCTTTATAATGTTTTGAAATATCATGCTCAGGCTTATTTTTGTTCATAGTTTTCAGATAGTATAGTGATTCTTAAATTATCTTTCTTCAATTTATTTTCCAGATCAATTGTTTTTCCTACTAGGTATTTCACATTTCCTCATGTTTTTCAATCTTCTGATTTTGTTTTATTGTTTGTTGGTGTCTCCATGGAATCAATAGCTTCAATGTGGTCAATTTTAATTTTTAAGGAGTTTTCTTCAGTGTTTTTAAAACTTTGAATTCCAGATTTTCCCCTTCCTCCCTCTTTACCCACCCCCACTGAGAAGATAAGCTATTCAATATAAGCTGCACATGTATAGTTATGTAAAACGTTTCCATAGTAGTTATATTGTGAAAGACTAACTATATTTCCCTCCATCCTATTCTGCCCTCCACTTATTCTATTTTCTCCTTTGACTCTATTCCTTTCCAAAACTACCCTCTCCTGCAATCTGCCCTCCCTTCTATCATCCCCCCTCTTATTGCTTTCCCCCATAGGGTAAGATATCCAATTGAGTGTGTATGTTATTCCCTCCTTAAGCCAAATTCAATGAGAGTAAGGTTTTCCCATTCCCTTTCACCTTCCTGCTATTTGCCTCCATTTTAACAGTTTTCTCTTGCCTCTTTTTTATGAGATAACTTACCCTAATCTATATTTCCCTTTCTTCTTCTCCCAATAAATTCCTCTCCTACCTCTTAATTTTATTTTTTAGATATCATTCTTTCATATTCAACTTATCCTGTGCCCTCTGTCTATGTATATATGTGTATACATATGCACATACTCACATATATATTTATACACACATACACCCTCCTATACATACATATGTATGTATGTGTATATACATATGTGTGTGTGTATATATATACACATATATATATACATACAGACTATTCTCTTCAACTATCTTCATACTGAGAAAAGTCTTATGAATTACAATTATTGTTTTTCCATGTAGGAATGTAAATAGTTCAACTTTAATAAGTTCCTTATTATTTCTTTTTCCTGTTTACCTTCTCATGCTTCTTGTATTTGAAAGTCAAATTTTCTGTTCAGCTCTGATCTTTTTGTCAAGAATGCTTGAAAATCCTCTATTTCATTGAATATCCATATTTTCCCCTGAAGCATTATACTCAGTTTTGCTGGGTAGGTGATTCTTTATTTTAATCCTAGCTCCTTTGACTTCTGGAATATCACATTCCAAGATCTTTGATCCCTTATGTAGAAGCAGCTAAGTCTTGTGTTATCCTGATTATGATACTCAAATTGTTTCTTCCTGACTGCTTGCAGTATTTCCTCCTTGACCTGGGAAACCTGGAATTTGGTTATAATATTCCTAGGAGTTTTCTTTTTGGGATCTTTTTCAAGAGGTGATTGGTAAATTCTTTCAATTTCTATTTTGTCCTCTGGTTCTAGAATATCAAGGCAATTTTGATTGATAATGTCTTGAAAGATGGTATCTAGGCTCTTTTTTTGATCATTAGGTAGTCCAATTATTTTTAAATGAACTCTCCTGGATCTATTTTCCAGGTTAGTTGTTTTTCCAATGAGATATTTCACATTGCCCTCTATTTTTTTTTTTTTTTTGCTTTTTGGAGGGGGGAAGGTAGGTCAATTGGGGTTAAGTGACTTGCCCAAGGTCACATGGTTAGTTTTTTTGTGTGTGTTAAGTGTCCGAGGTAGAATTTGAACTCAGGTCCTCCTGACTCCAGGGCCAGTGCTCTATTCACTTGTGCTACCTAGCTGCCGTTGTGTCTTCTGTTTTTTCATTTGTTTGGATCTGTTTTATATTATCTTGATTTCTCATAAAGTCATTAGCTTCCATTTGCTCCAATCTAATTTTGAAGAAATTATTCTCTTCAGTGTGTTTTTGAATTCCTTTCCCATCTGGCCAATTTAGCTTTTTCAGGCATTCTTCTCCTCATTAACTTTTTGGGTCTCTTTTGCCATTTGGGGTTAGTCTATTTTTTAAGGTGTTATTTTTTTCAGTATTTTTTTGGGTCTCCTTTAGCCGGCTGTTGACTCGCTTTTCATGATTTTCTTGCATCCTTCTCTTTTCTCTTCCCAATATTTCCTCCACTTCTCTTACTTGATTCTCAAAATCCTTCTTGAGCTCCTCCATGGTCTGCAATTAATTCATGTTTTTCTTGGAAGCTTTTGATGCAGGAGTTCTGACTCTGTTGTCTTCCTCCCATTCCAAGCTTTGATCCTTTTTGTCCCCCAAAAAGAAATCTATGATCTGATTGTGTTTCCTCTGCTTGCTCATCTTGCCAGTCAATTATTTGATTTTTGAGCTCTTTGCCATGATAGAACTCTGCTTCCAGAATAGAGACATTTTGTCCCAAATTTCTGGGGTTTTCACAGCTGCCAGAGCTATTAGGAGGGTGCCCTCTCTACAGACCCATCAAGCTCTGGCACACTGGCCACACACCCCAGGACTACCACTGAAGACCACTATTGAGATCCAAGCAGGTTAAAGCAAGAGCAATTACCCTCTGAATCATCTCTTGGTCAAGCTACAATCTGCAGGCCAGGAGCTCTGGAGGCAGCCATGCAACAGCAGCTGCAGCTGCCATGCCTCCATCACTTCTTGCCCTAGGGGCAGCGACCAGACTGTGCCCTTCCATCCCCCTGTTCCAGCAGAGTTCCTCACTGAACTTTTACTTTTTCTTTGGCATTTATGGGTTGAGAGGTGTGGAAACCATCACAGCTGTTGGTGATTCACTCTCCTGAAGTTTACTTAGGCCAGTCTGGGTGGCTGGTTGGGGCCTCCCTGGGGCCAGAACCACAAGGCTTACACAGGAGTGCACTCAGCTCCCAGCCCTGTGGGATAGACCCTTCCTGTCCACCTGCCAGCCTGCCTTTAGTGGGAGATTTGTTTCTCTCTTTCACTTTGTGGGTTCTCTAAAATTTGTTTAGCATCATTTTTTTTTACATGTATTTTAAGTGATCGGAGTGGAAGCTCATGCCAAGTTCATGCTTTTATTTTACCATCTTGGCTCTCCCCGCACCCCCCACCCCCAAATTTCAGTGAAGTTTATAGACCCTATTTTACTAAGCTGTCGATTTGATTTTCATATTTTTCTTGCATTTCTCTCATTGTCCCTATATTTTTCCTTTATTCTTATTTGATTTTTACAATAATTTTTTTTTGCTCTTTTAAAATATCATTTTCTTTTCTTTACTTTTCTCTTCTCTTCTTGCTTTTTGGAGGGGGAAGGCAAGGCAATTGGAATTAAGTAACTTGCCCAAGGTCACTTGGCTAGTAAGTGTCAGTGTCTGAGGCCGGATTTGAACTCAGGCCCTCCTTACTCCAGGGCTGGTGCTCTATTCGATATGCCACCTAGCCATCCCTAAAGATTTTTTAAAAAATCTCTAGGAATTCTTATTTAACTTGCATTCCATCTGTATTTTCCTTTAAGGCTTTACTTTAGATATATTCAAGTTATTATCTTTGTGTCTTGAGTTTCTCTATCACCATTGTCACTTTTTTATAGGTTGGTTATTTTATTGTTTCCTCAATTTTTCAGCCTACATCTTGACTTTAGACTTTATATTAGTATTGGGCTCTCCTTAGTTCTTGGGGCCATGTCTGGCCTGAGGTTGTGTCTTTTTTATGTCCTTCTTCTGCTTTTATATCTCACTCTGGAGGTCTTTAAATTTTTGATGTTTCTTGAGTGGTATCATCTGGGGAGAAGTCTGTTTACTTTCTTCCTGCTCTGAACACTACAAATTTCTTGCTCAGATCTGTGTCTGTTGGCTTGTATGTGATTGAATTTCTGTAGACTCACTAAAGTTTATTTAGGTTTAGAGTGACTGAACTGTTGCATCCTCTTTGTTTTGGTTTCAGGTCCTGGTCCATTACATTACAAGCTTATGGGCACACTAAAGAAAGGTTAGAACTTTGTACTCACTCTGCTCCTAGTCACTCACCTTTATGTCTGGAACTTGTTCCTTTTCACCTAACACAAAGTAGAACATCTTATCCCTCACAACCATTACTCTCTATCCTAGAACTGTAACCCAAGACTAGATAATATGTGATAGAATTGCTAGATGGCACTTGTTCCTGTTCATAGTACTTGCATGGCAATCCCTTGGGATATATTTTTCTCCAAGTGTCTTCTGTCCCAATGTTTAGTCCCCTTATGCTAGTCCTTCATGGCTGGAATGCCCCCTGCTTCTGCTTCAGCCTCCTTTGGCCACATTACTGCTATGACTCTGTGCTCCTGAGCAGCCCCAATTCCATTGGCTATAGATCTCTTTGTTTATCTTCCTAAGCTGCCCTGTGCTAGAAAAATTACTCACTGTGACTTTCTCTTGGCTTTCCTGATCAGAATTTGATCCAGTGTGCTTTTTAGGTTGTTGTGGAGAAATTTAGGTAAAAATGCCATCTTTCACTGTAGGTTATTGTGGAAAAGCCATGGCAAAATTGTCTCTTACTCTTTCATCTTTACCTTGTCCCCTTAATTTGACATTTTTTTAGTTGAATCTAGTATATTTTGTAAAAGCATATTAAAAATATACTTTTTCCCCTTCTTTGTGCTTATTCCTTTAATTTCTTTTATTGTCATTGTTATAGCTAGTATTTCTAGCACATGATAGTGCTGACAATAGACATCCTTTTATTATTCCAATCTTATTAAAAAGGCTTAGAGTTTTACCTCATTAAGGATGATGATACTTCATGAATTAAAAGATATTACTTGCCATATTAAGGAAAGATGCATCTATTCCTATGCTTTCTAGTGTTTTTTAAAATATAAAATGGTTTTGTGTTTTATCAAAACCCCCTTTTTGGGGATATCTATTGATACAATTACATAGTTTTTTGTTTTGTTTTGATACTAATATGGTCTGTTAAATATATACTTTTTCTAATATTGAAGTAATCCTAAATTACTTATGTAAATCCTACCTGGTCATAATGTATAATATTTTAAAATATATTATAGCCTTTTGCTAAGGTATTCAATATTTTTGCATCAATATTCACTAAAAATATTGATCTATAGTTTTCTTTTTCTGATTTCTAACTGGTTTTCTTGCATCAAGTCCTTCCCTGTTCCAATCCATTCTCCATCCAGATGCCAGTTATTTTTCTTGTAGGTAGGTTGGCCCATGCTACCTCCCTGTTCAGCAAGATCCAGTGGTTCTCTATTACCTCCTGGATCAAATATAAAGTTTTGCTTTTGTAATTTAATATTCTTAATAATCTACTCTCTTCCTACCTTTATGGCCTCTTTATATTTACCTCCTTATATTATATTATCATAATATATATTATATATACATATATATATATATTACCTCCTTCTTATATTTACTTCCTCACCACATACCCTATGATATAGCTATTTGGGCCTACTTGTAATTCCTCCAACATGACATTCCATCTCCTACCTCTATGACTTTACACTGCCTCTCCTCCCTGCCTGGAATGCTTTGCCTCCTAACTTCTGCCTTTAACTTTCCAATTTTTTCCTTCAAGACACAGATTAGATTATAATCACTATAAAAGTGTTTTCTAACCCCTTCAACTGCTAATACTTTCTCATTTATTTCATTTTTCCTTCATCTATACTGTAGATTTCTTATCTGTGCCTGAGTTTACTTATCTGTATATTTACTTATCTCCCTAATTAGAATACAAGCACCTTGACAGCAAGTACTGATTTTGTCTTTTTTTTTGTATCCTCAGCATTTAGCGCAGTGCCTAGCACATATTAAATGCTTAATAAATGCTTTCTGACTCATTGGCTAATTTTTCTCTTCCTTGTTTAGATACCAAGACTATATTTGCTTCATAGGAAGATTTTGGTAGAATGCCATCTTTCCTTACTTTTGCAAACAATCTAAAATTTAAATTAATTTTTCTTTGAATATTTGATTTAATTAACTTTTAAATCTGCCTGGTCATTTTTTTCTTTTGGGAATTCATTTATGACATTAATTTTACTTTTTCTCTGGTTAAGTTACTTAAATTCTATTTTTTGTTTGGATAATATATTTTATATTTTTGTAAATATTCATCCATTTTATTTGTTATCATTTTTTCCAGCATATTTCTGAACAAAGTAGTATATAATTGGTTTAACTTATTTATTTGTTAGGAGTTCTCCTTTTTATGCTCAATATTAGCAATTTGGTATCCTCCTCCTTTAAAATCATAAAAACTAACATTCTATTAGTTTAAAAAATCTTTTATTTCAGTTTTTAGTTTTAAAAATTTCTTTGATTTTCAGAATTCTTACTTTTGCATTTAGTTAGTTTTTTTTAACTTATTGCTTTTCTAGGTTTTTTCTTTTTAGTTATGTGCCTAATTCATTGTTCTTTTCTTTCTTTTGTCAAAATGACAGTACATAAGTTTTTAGCTAAAACCCCTTCCTCAGTTTAGGGCTAGACCCTGAATATAGGGGGAAGACAGATTTTAATAAATTAAAAACAATTAATCAAATATAACTGATTAATTAAAAAGTAAACCATTCAACATTAGGTAATTTGATTTCTAATTGGATGAAATATTAGTGACTTTCCAAGTTGGGATGTGGAGATCAAACAGATAATTTCCTTGGAATTCTTTGAATTCAGGAAAAGAAGTATCCCACTTCTCCAAAGTTTCTCCAAAGTAAACAATCAAAAGAACATGGAAATAATAACTGACTGATCAGTGCAGGGCCAATTTTTAGATAAGACATCTTGGTTGTTTGAGATATACAATCGTGAAAAAATTCCTTGGATCACTCTTTGCGTCTGACAGGGTTTCTGGTAAGTATAATTTAGGTCCTTAGGTAAGAATCTCTAAGCAGCAGCTGGGGGAGTGGTCCATCTTCCTAGTCATGCAGGGCTAAGTTTAAGCAATGCAAGAAGGTTTTCTCCTAATTCTGAAAACTGAATTAAGCTTTCTCACAAGACAGAATTTGGACTAGACCTATAATTGGATGGAAAGGGAACTGAGCTAATTCTAGAATTGAATCACAACATGGAGTCAGTATAGTTCACTCAATTCCCATAATTAACCACTTGCTGTCCTAATCTCCTCAATTTCCTCAGTCTAATAAATTGGAAGTCTGTCTTTGGTTGCATTAATATAACATGAAAAATAGTATAATATTTGGACTTTTCCAAATATTATTAATTCATTTCTTCTCTTACCCATCACTTGTTATATGAGGGACTCATCTCCTTTTTCAGCCCTTCTGAACAAATAAATGTTAGTAATATGCTGCATCCCACTTACTTGAGTCATATTTTTTCCAATGCCTTTTAGGTCATTTGAATTTTTTTTTATCATTCTGGGTCCTTGTTCCTCCAAGATTCATAGTGATATAGTATCAGTGGAAGGATCTTTGTGTTAAAGAGATGGGCTTTTGTATCTGAGAACAGCAGGGGATCTTTAAAATTTTACACGATTCCCCAAATGTGACCTAGTCTGATTTCCTATTCATTTCTTGGTTGGTCATTCTCTATCCATACATCAGCAGGTGTGTTTGTGTGTATGTGTATGTACATGTGTGTGTGCACACACACGTGTGTGCATGTGCGTGAAATGGGGAGGTCAGGAAGACCTGGGTTCAAGCTCTGCTTCTTAAATAGACTGACTGTGCAATCCTGGTAAGCCATTTAATCTCTCAATGTCCCAGGCATTTCTGAGACCATTTATTGAAGATCTGTTATCTATCTACATTGGTAGAGGGAATTTCCTTGCTTGTAGTTCCCTATGCCAACAAAATCACAATTAAATTAACTCTCTCTCTCTCTCTCTTCCTCTCTCTCTCTGTATATGTCCATTACACACACACACATGCATGCACACACATACCATCTAGGTTTTGTATTAGATAGATTGCTGTACTTGGAATCAGAAGATCTAAGTTTGAATCCTGTCTCAGTTCACATAATCTTTCCAGTCTCAGTTTCCCCATTTGTAAAATAGTAGCATCTACCTAGTACCCACCTCATAGGTTTGTTGTGAGCATCAAATGAGATAACATGTGTAAAGTGCATTGCAAATTTTTAAGTGTATTATTATTATTTTGTGATGAACTAATTCAGTACATTACCCTGTTGTGACATTTCATGGCAAAACTTGAGTTGTATTTATGAATCTATGCTTCTATAATATGTAGAGAAGTTTTGCTTAATTGGTCTCTGTTTTTTCCCCAGTTTGAAATGTGATTTATACACCTATGGTAAATCTCCATTTCTCTATGGAATCTAGGTAAGATTTAAGTCTTGTC